>NC_071407.1:33264209-33577286 GCF_017976375.1 Cuculus canorus
TTCAGAAAAATCCTTTTTATCTGCATTGCACTTGGGTGACAGAACTGTGTGCAGTAGATATGCTGATGGCCAGATCCCATACCTGCGAGGAAGAATGTCAAAGGTCCTTTAGCTGGAGACAAGATCAAAGCTAAAGATTGCTGTGTACAAGGGTGGTATTCTGCAATGTTGTGTTCCCTGTCTTTGGGAAGAGCCAATATTGAAATTGTAACACTTCTCAAGAAAAGAACTGCTTTTTTTAAAAAATATCTGTATACTTACTGACATTACTTCATTCTTTTTCATTAGACCTTGGAAACTGCTGGCTATGTGAAGAATGTAATGGTAAGAATGAAGTTAACTTCGTCCTCATCTTTGTGTGCTTTAAATTGAGAAGCACACAGGGTATAATAATATTTATTAACAGTTGCATTTCTATTCAGGCATCAAGCTATCTCAGTGTTTTTGATGTTATCAAAGTGTAGATGTTATCAAAGGCTATCAGCAGAAGTTGTTCACCAGAGATAAATTTAGTCATAGTGGAAAGGAAAACTCTGGTGAAAGAGGAAAGGTTTTTTCCACCACTAGTGTGACCTCAGAGGCAAAAATCAGCATAGTGACCCTGTCTGGACAGCTGATAGCGAGTGTCCTCCATCTCCAGGACAGCTCTGTCATGTTGGAATTAGCTTTGTCTCACCCGTACTGGCATGTTCTCAGTTACTGCCCTTGCCCAGGTCGTCTCTTTGTTACCATCAGTAAAGATGATGTGTTGATAAAATGTGTGCTGTTTTGTTCTTCATTACCAAGCGTGCACTAAAGCTTGTGTCGACAAGCAAAACACGCATTTGATTTTCCTCTGTCACTGCTTCTGATGTTAGGATTTGACACTGGACTGACTGCAGTGGCACATTGTCAGTGTCCCACAGTGCCATCTTTTACCAAGTGGTTAAAATGAAAGATTATAGGGGTTTTCTCTTTAGAACTTTGTTCTCTGCAGTCCTGGAGTTTGCCTGTATTTGTAATCCAGAATAAAGTCTTTTTTTTTTTTTTCAGGACCATGAAAAATTTATATGACTCTATGAGGAATGTCATAATTTCCACTGAACAGAAAAAATTGCTGGCAGCAATAAATGTTCAAACCTTTTTTCAAAGGCACTGGGAATCTGCAGATCCTTAGAGGAATCAGTTGACACTGAAAGTGCCGTGTTCAAACAGCCTCTGAATTTTGTGTAGTTTGGCTGTTACATGTGTGCACCTTCCAGAGGGCACTAACAGCAGCGGCACCGAGAGCCAAGGGCAGGAGGCAGTCTTTGCTTCTCAACCCCGGATAAAGAGCCCCTCCACCAGCCAAGAGCCATAGCACGGGCTTGGATGTTCATGCTGGTTTGTGGAGCAGCTCTGAAATTGGCCTAAGCTGCAAGGGTGTTGTGCTGGTTATAATCGGCTTTCTCTTGCTATTTTGATTTTCATGAATGTGAAAGGAGTTGGTACTTGTGTACAGCACACTTGAAAGCTGTTGGAGTAACCACAATGAGAGTGGTGAGGCCCTGGCCCAGGTTGCCCACAGAAGCTGTGGCTGCCCCATCCCTGGAGGTGTTCCAGGCCAGGTTGGATGGGCCTTGAGCAGCCTGAGCCAGTGGGACATTGGAACTGGATGATCTTTAAGGTCACTTGCAACTCAAGCCATTCTATGATTCTAAAATGAATATTTGACTGATGAGAACATGTTTATTTCATTTCGAGACAGTGGCCAGCATAGACGTTACTATTTCTTGATTGTCCAATGACTACCAATACCGATATAGTTAATTTAAACAGCAACTCTCTGCAAACAGCTAACGTATGTATCCGATTCTTTCAGGAACGTGATAAGCTGCTAAGGTTTAGGAAGCAAAGGAAAAAAATGACAAGAATTCCTAAGGTAAAAAAAAAAAGTCTTGTATCATGACATTCTGATTGACATGCTGGATTTCCAGGGTGCTCCAGGCACCTTGGAGTTGCACAGGGTAACGTTCTCCTTAAGGGTCTGAAAACAGGTCCTAATCTTAAATTCGGGTTCAAGAGCATTCATAGACACTATTGGCATAATTCCAACAAGATCTGGTAGGGGTAAGGGAGACTATTTGGATTGCACATTATAAGTGTTTGCATGCTCTGCGGTTACACCAAGCAGTTTTGGTGTCCCGTGGGACTTCTGTGGTGTGCAATCGTCCTAAGATGAGACAGATTTTATGAATTAACACATCTCAAAATGATCTTTTAATGGCACTGCCTGAAAACATGTGTAGGTTGTAAATAATTCATTATGGAGTTTAGTAACATGCAAAATTGCTGGTTACAAGGAGCAATGCTTAGAGCTCAGGGAAAAAGAAAATGTTAGTTAATGAATGCTTGCAGGAAGTTAATATAAATATTAACACTGCAATGACATTGGAAGGTATAATGTCAGAGCCTGAGAGTAAGCTGTGCTCTACATATGAAGAATTAAGGCAGTGATGGAGATAATGAATCTATAAATATTGAACTGTGGTTGATGAGAGAGAACTCCTTAGCTCCCGCCATCCTGCAAATGGCAGCCAGGCCTTTGAAGGAGAGTTACATTTTGTCTCCTTCAAAAGTTATCCAGTACAAATCAAGGAAAAGCCAAAATCTAGAAATGTTTTCTGTAAATCAACAATTAAAAATAGCTTTAAAGCTGTTTGAAATGTCATCTTTGGCTTTCAAGCACTTGACAATCAATCATTTTTTATCAGCATAACCCTCGTTCTTTCAAACAGAAAAAAGTGATGAGTGGAAAAAAATGGTTTTCTTCAAACTGTGGAAACTTCTGGTGATTAACTTTGAATTTTCAAGTAGAATATTTCTTGAAAAAACTTTTCATGTGGCAATCATGGTAATGACAAGAGGGACATCATGGTGAATGACAGTGGATTTACAGAGACATTTCAGTGCACAGCTCTCATCTCACACTGAAATGAACACACAAGAGGTCAAAAGGGTGATCTGCCTTTAATCTCTAAAATCTGGAGTATTCGGGAGGAAAATGCGTTCAAAAAAGGCAGGGGCTCGGAGGCTGTGCACTGTGATGCCTAATAACAAACAACAAATTGTGATTCGAGTAGTTTTAGCTATTATTAGCTGCCATTGGGGTGAAAAGGATTTACAGAATGCATGTAAAGATCTGGGTAGGTATTTCAAAAACCAATAGAGTGAAAATTGCCAATAACCTGAACCGAGTTTCCCCAAAGGTGTTCAAAATCTACAAAAGCGCAGGGTTTAGGGTGTGTGTCCAAAGTCACCACTGTCCCCTTGGCATTGCTGGGCTCGCACAACCCATGGCACTGGTGCCACATGACGCGGCTGTGCTCGCTGATGCCTTGTTTCTGTCAGAAGCCGGTTGTGGAGACATTTTTTGGCTATGATGAAGAAGCTTCCTTGGAGTCTGATGGTTCCTCTATCTCATACCAAACTGACCGGACAGATCAAACCCCTTGCACTCCTGAAGATGACTTGGAAGAGGTATTCATCAAAAAAATATGTATTATTTTGTTTTGAAACCCTGCCATTAATTTCTTGTTCAACTCCTCATCTGTTATATCATTCATCTGTCATCTCTGACCAGAAAATTAGTGTTAAATTTAATACTGATCATGTGGGTTAATATCTCTGGACCTCAAGTCTTCTGAAACGTCAAAAGTTTTAGCCAAGCTGGAAATATTATATGCTAAGAATGTTAGATTCACGGTGCGTTTGTAGATGTTAGAGGACTAAAAAGACTTAAGAAGTTGGATAGTCTTAGGAAGACATGTTCACATGGAGATTTATTGCAGGTTTGTGTGTGTGTACTTCTGTTCAGTTCCTTCTGTTTGTCATTTTGACCTCAGCACGGAGCACAACCTTAAGTGATAAGGTTTGTGTTTCTGGAAGGAGAAATAAGCAGTCATGTAAAGCACCAGTCTCCAGAGGGAAGGCTGTCTCCTCGCCAGCCTATTCAGGTCGTGACTTTTCTGGAGACTCTGAATGCAGAGTACACAAAGGTAGCTGGTAATACAAATAAAAGTGATTATTCCTGGTGTTAGGCAGGGCTTCCCTACAAATGCATTCCCAAGTGTGTGTCAGATCAGTGTACCATTACATGTTTCTGGGTTTAACAAGAATCTTGTAATAATCAAAAAAAATCCTAATAATGACTTGCAGCCTTTTTATGGTGTGTTGGCTGCATTTTTTCATTTGCCGTTTCACCTGTTTCAAGGTTTGTAATTAGATCTGTTAAAAGGGAATCTGAAGAATTCCTGTCTCTGTTGTAAAAGATACATGAGTGGTAACCAGGTGTGTGCTGCACTGTAGGAAATCCAAATGTATTTTCGTATGTGTGACCCTATTTATTTTTCATTCTTGCATTGCCTTTATTTTTTTCCATGTTCAAATAGCACGAAGTTTATGCATGCACCAGAGATACAATTTCATTTCATGTCAAATGAAATATTCCAGTCAACCTGACATGAAAGCATGTCAGGAGTTCAAATTCAATGCTGGGTATTGTGAAGAGAGGAAAGAAGATGAAGGGCTCTTTTCATGTTGTTGTCACCATTTCTACAAGTATTATCTCTAGATTAGAGTTTTAATAATTGAGTGAGACTGTCAGGCTTGGCTTATTTTCCCAGATTGGAAATCTTTTGTTTTTTTTCAAGGAAGTGGCATTTTCACCTTTAGACGTGATGACTTTTCCTGGTACAGACATAAAGGGCAATGCAGTCGTTAGTATGGTATATGGATGGCAAGTTTTTATCTTTCCCAGGCAGGGCAAATTGCCTTTTTTTTTCTCCTATATTGTATGTTCTTGCAGCTAGTGTATGCAAGAAATGTTTAATGAACAAAAAAGAAATAGTCTGAGAGCATGTGAAGATGATCTTTAGTACTGTGCTTCCCAAATTACATTTTGAAAGTAATATTTTTTGTATTTCATGGAGAAAACAAGCCATAATCCACTCATTTTTCTTTTTTTTTTTCTTTTCTCACTTTCACTGCAATAAAAAAAAGCAATTGATGCAATCCATAGTTGTTTTCAATTCCAGGGCATGGCCAAGGAAGAGACAGAACTGCGGTTTCGGCAGCTGACAATGGAGTACCAGGCACTGCAACGAGCATACGCCCTATTGCAAGAACAGGTCGGAGGAACATTGGATGCAGAACGAGAAGTTAAGGTCTAAATGGCTTATATTACATGAAAATAAAGGATTGTCATTGTATGGGGGTTTCCAATTTAGTTGCTCAGGTTGTTTTCAAGCTAAACACTGCCAAATGTGAGTGCAGGGATGGAGATTTGGCTGAGCTGGCTGCCAAGGTGGGCTCCAGTGTCTCTAACTCCAGCCAGCTTGTCCTGCCACCTCCATGGGGTGCTGGATTGTTAGAGGAACCGCTGTTATTGCAATTCAGTCTTTTCACCACTGATGGGTTTAAGGAAAATTCAGAGAGGATTTTTATGGGAAATCCGTAAAAATAAGCTCTCTTTCTATAAAAAAACCTAGGACAGATAGCCTTGGTATTTAATTCCTTCTGGATTCTGTGAGATTACATGACTCTTCATAAAATGTTTAGAAGGCTTATAGCTGAAGTTCTTTTTCTTAATTCAATTTCAAAGTGTCCTATGCTATTCTGCCTGCCTATCTGCCTCACGCAGCCCGCGAAGCTTCAAACATTTGGCACGAAAAGTTACATTTATTATCAGTATGTTGTATATTACAAGGAGCTGCCAGGACTTATGCACAGAATACAAGGATGAATACAGCAAATAAAGCGACAAATTCCATTCTGAGCTAACAGTTCAAGCTTCATAGGAGAAATGTAACTGTGAAGTCCTAATTTTGCTCTATATCTTTACAATAATATTTTGGCTTTCGTAGCTATATAACTAGTGTGGTTTTATTCCCCTGAATAATTCAAGGAATTAACTGTTAATTTCACCACTGATCTCTCTAATTTCAGCACTTTTCACTCACTGTCTCCACTGCAACCCAGATTTAGCAGCATCCTCACTGCTTGGCAATTGTAGATCATCTCACTCTCTCTTAATGCCTAAACTGCAGTAAAATTAACTTTTCCAGAGCGCGCTCTCTGCTCTGAAGTGTTAGGGAATGCACATTTAAGGACCATTGTAATGAAACAAGACATTCTCAACTTGAAAAGTGACTTGATTTTACTTTTTCCATAGTGAGACAAAAAGAGAGAACGATGCAGGTAATGCAAACAAATAAGATAATTTAAATAAATAGCAAGATAACTAGCAGATAAATGGTTTGAGGGAAGTAAATGTTTTATGAGAAGATATTTAACAAATAGCTAATAATAATTACATTTATTCTCTAGAAAACACATGTAGGAAAGTATTGTCTATTTAAATAAGCATGAAGGTACAAGTATAGTGAAAAATACCACACAATACAGTAACACCACAAGGTAGGGGATTAAATGCATAAGGAGCAAAGCAGCTTTCCAGTTTGCAATGTTACACATACAGGGTATGTTCTGAGGTTTTCTACTCATCAAAAATTTAAAGGAAACAGATGTACCCAGAACTGTGGCATAACGCTGTTAATTGGTTTTCATGGAGAAGTGAATCTTGGCATCACACTGGCTTTTTTAAATGCCTCGTTCTAGAACAGAGAAGGCTGCTAACTGCAGATTGTCATCATTAGCTGTAAGAAATGATTTATTTTTTGCTTTCCTACTGTCTACTGAATGGGGTGCTTGTTTCATTATCCCATCTTACAGACTTGTTGTTATGATTAATGACTAATGTTGTATGCTTAGCAGCAACATATTTTGCCAAAGAACTTTAAAAATTGTTAAAAGTATTTGACGTTTTAAATTCTTGCTGTACTTGTGTTAGCTTTTGTCCTTTAGAGAAAGTTTGATTTATTATTTTTTTCTTTTTGTCTCGTATCCTACAGACACGTGAGCAGCTCCAAGCAGAAATACACCGATCTCAGGCTCAGATAGAAGACCTGGAGAAGGCCCTCGCTGAGCAGGGGCAGGTAATGCATGTGGCTGGACATCATCCCTTTCTCCAACCTTTGCACTGGGGATGGGACAGGGCTCTAGATATGTACCTGGTCATGTTGCTGTATGGTACTGCAGATGTAGTGACACTTCAGTGTTTACGTGTGTGTAGAATAATCCTAATGCTATTTTTTCATTGCTGTTTTGCAATTACTAATTGCAATTAGGTATTGCAATTAGTAATTGCGAAACACGCATAGCAAGGAAGCAATTACTGTTCCTATCAATATGTACTGTAGTGAGGCACCTGGCATGACCCTCATCACTACTGCGCCCTTGATGCAGGAGAATTTAGTGTAACCTGCTGAGTACTGTTTCAATAAACATGTTAATTACTTGAAAATAAAGCACTTAATAGAATCATAGAATCATAGAATCATAGAATAGTTTGGGTTGGAAGGGACCTTAAAGATCATCCAGTTCCACCCCCCTGCCGTGGGCAGGGACACCTCCCACTGGCTCAGGCTGCCCAAGGCCCATCCAACCTGGAAACACCTCCAGGGATGGAGCAGCCACAGCTTCCCTGGGCAACCTGGGACAGGGCCTCACCACTCTCATGGGGAAGAAATTCATCCTAATGTCCAGTCTAAATCTGCCCCTCTCCAGTTTGTACCTGTTCCCCCTCGTCTTGTCACCACAAGCCTTTGTAAACAGTCCCTCCCCAGCTTTCTTGTAGCCTCTTCAGAAACTGGAAGGTCTCCTCAGGGCCTTCTCTTCTCCAGGCTGAACAAGCCCAACTCTCTCAGCCTGTCCTCCTATGGGAGGTGCTCCAGCCCTCAGATTATCTTTGTTCTGTTGAGGATTCCAGAACTGGACACAATACTCCAGATGAGGTCTGACAAGAGAGGAACAGAGGGGCAGAATCCCCTCCCTCGCCCTGCTGGCCACGCTGCTTTTGATGCAGCCCAGGACACCGTTGGCCTTCTGGGCTGTGAGCGCACACTGCCGGCTCATGTTGAGCTTCTCATCAGTCAGTACACCCAAGTCCTTCTCCTCAGGGCTGCTCTCAATACGTGTTGTCTCATTGGTTTCAAGTGGTCAGGCATGCAAGGACTTCTGAAAAGCCCATTCCCCGCATTTACATGCGTGAATAGTTATCTCTAACATCAGTCCCCGAACCCTGACTCCCCGTGAGTGTTTCCATGCTGACTCCTGAAATCAGCACCCATTAAAGCCCATATATCTTTGATGATCTCAATCTTAATGCCTCACTTGCTCCAACATAATGAAGAGAACAGTGGACAATGCCTGTCTGTGGTGCACAGATGTTACAGTCAGGGAAAGTACAAGTTAGCCGGTAAAGAAGTACCTGATTTAGGTACGTGTACAGCTGTGAAGTAAAAATGGGCGCAATACATCCATAGGACACTGAGAATTTCTCTGCACAGCCAAAGAGGAAATTAATTCCTATGCTCATTGTCACTTTCTGAAGTCCCAAGGCACGTGTTTTGTTTGGCATCCAGCTGGCAGCCGTGCCCATTAGTCCTTCTCTGTTCCTTCACTGTCCCTACCTTAAAATTGATCTCTGTTGTTTTATTATACATCTCTTGAAAATTAAATAAACAGGTCAGTTTCCTCATATGTTTGAAGAGATATATATGCCCTGAGAAAAAGTATTATGGTTAATAGAGGAAACAATTATGTTTGGCAAGAAGTTGGTCTACTTTAAAATCTCACAGATTACCAATACTTTTTATACCTAGGAGAAAACTGGGAAGGTAAAATAGAGGAAGAACATTTATTTTCTAATGCAATGTTTATTTAGTGAATGTAAAACCAAGCTTTCCTTGCCCGCAGCTTTCCTTGTAGCTTCTCAAGGTTTTATTGTCTTAAAAGGTGAAAAGAAGGTGTTAAATTAGAAAGAGGTTAAACATTTAAATTAGAAAGAGGAAATGCATGGACCGGGCTGTGTATTTTCAGTAAAACCAAAGTGATTCTCCTCATGGGAAAACTTATGCTGTGAATGCTTTGTTTAAATTCAGAGTAAAAGCTTGAAGTGTGCAGTTCAACTGTTTGCACAGCTCACCATGCAGCCTATTCATGAAATACCTTGTCAAATCATCTCAGTCATTCTTTCAGATTAATTTGAAATACTCTCATATAATCTACAAAACTGCACTCTAGGAAGTGTGATCTAAATGGTTAATATGAAGCACATCGCATTCAATCAAACAGCTACTGAGCTCTGCCTTTTTCATGCCATTAGGCATTATTGAGATGTCTTATTCTTGTTTTGATGTCTTAAGAATTATAGTTGCATCGTTTTACCTCCCGATTTCACTACAAGGCACCTGCTTTTGCATGACTGGCTCTTTCAAGGCTGGCTCTGTGTTTTGTCACCTTGGTCTGACCTTGAGATTTCATTCTGCAAAGCCAGCCCCGCTCGACGACCTGGCGGGTTTGGCTGCCGCTGCAGCTTCCAGTGGGTGACGTTCAACCCCTGACACAGACTGAATTATATTCCTGGCTGTTGAATGCCACTTGGATCCCTTTGGACTTCAGCGCTGAGGTCCAAATATTTGCCGATTGCATATGTCCTTTCCTAGCTAGTGTTAGAAAATTCTCCATCGTAATGTTCTCCAAATAGAAAAGACATTAGGGTGTTGGGATTTTCTGCTTCCCTTCCTACAGAGCTGAGTGGCTCTGAACACTCACAGCACAGTCGTGCGGTCCCTCAGTTGCAGGACGATCCTGTGCCCATGTCCCCACCATCAATATCAGGGAGCAGAGTGGAATCCCAAACCAAGCGCCTCCGCTCCACCAGGCAACAGCCTTGTCTTCTCAGCTCATATGAACTCGTCGATCCTGGCACTGAGGTTACGCAGAGACGTGTATAAGGTGGCATAACACAGGAAAATGTTAAAAGGGGAAGGTACGTGAAATTGGAAGAGTACAGAGTTTAAAACCACCTTGCACACTGGCATCTGAAGATGATAAAGAAACAGGCATTCCATTAGCCTTGTTATAGCCTTGGGAATAAAGTATTGCAGACTGAAAATATACAACCCCCAGACGGAAATACAAAAAAAAAATGTTCCTAGGAATTTTTTAGCTTGTGTCTTACTTTTTCAGCCAACCTTTTCCCCCATCCAAAGAAGCACAGCAAATTCAGAAAAATAAAATATTTTTTGAGAACTTTAAAATAATACCAGATCATTCGACCATTACTTTTCTAGCTTAATCTCCTATGCTGTTAAGCCTGTTCAGAGTTCTGTGGCTTTTATATATCCGTCAAACTAAGAAATTAGTTTCAAAATAAAGGGTTTTTTTTGCCTGGTGTTCAGAAATAGGTAATTAGTCTTCAGTATAATTGTAATGTAATAGTAACTACATAGCTAGAAATAACCCTTTTAATGAAAGCTAATATTTTATCTGAAAAGGGATTTTTTTAATCCTCGGAGTGTTTCTGTACCATTTTTAAACTACAGACTGGTAAAATAGGACAGAAAGGGTGAGTTTTCGTAGGAAATAATGAAATAACAATTACAATTATTCCATCCCTTTTCTCTGGGTGTGTGATTTAATGAAATACTTGCCTCTGTGTTTGTGCTAAACATTGCCAGTTTCACCTACAATATTGTTTTATTGATTTTTTTCCCAAGGATATGAAGTGGATCGAGGAGAAGCAAGCATTGTATAGAAGAAATCAAGAACTGGTCGAAAAGGTGTTCAATGTTTCTATTTGTATTATTCATATAGTGTTTGTAGCCTAAAGAAGGTGAAATATTTTAATCTGTATTACACAGCTCTAATGGAAATAATTCGAGTTTCCTAACAAAATCCTTATAAACCTGCCAGAAAAAACAATGGTTTTCTGCTGTTCCCCGTTGCCCCATAAAATGCCCCAATGGGAGGATGTGGTTGTGGGGAAAAAAACATGGTCTTCCAGCGCTGGTGCTGCAGTCCCCAAGGGGAGGGCTCAGACCCTCGGTGCTCACACTGACCCCGGCAAGGTCAACACGTGGAGGATCTTGAATGATACCGCAAACAGAGCTAACACGTGTTGCTTTATTTTGCAGATAAAACAAATGGAAGCAGAGGAAGCTCGCTTAAAACATGATGTCCAGGATGTTAAGGATCAAAATGAGCTTCTGGAATTCAGGATCTTGGAGCTTGAAGTGAGCACGTGTTGCAGCCATGGTCCTGCCCTCCTAACTGGGCAGTGTGAGCCATGGCCAGGGATGCTGTGGCGTTGGACGCTTGCCCACATTTAGTCTAAACAACTGCATTACATTGACTGAGACCAAAGGGTTTCGTACAAAATCCTGATAAAAGAGAAAAAAAAAATAGACACCCAGGGGTGAATACAACTATTCTTCATAGGTTATTCTGGCAGTCTTCCTACCTAAGGAATTATAAGGTCCAGAAGATTGGCTCATAATGTAGATGCACGTTTTACTATACTCCATCTGTTCTGAAAATGCAAAGAGAGAAAACCAGAACAGATCAGACATGGGAAAGAAAAAGAAAAAGGAACTTTTTTTCACTGCCAAAATAATTCGTTGCTACGTTTCACTTCTTGCCAAACCTACAAAGGAGGAATCACATGGCCTAGAGTGCTCCACTGAGTCCACTGTTTTCCATATCATTATCTCTTTAAACAGAATCTATAAACTCTTGGAAACTTTTTTTCCAGATTCTCTGAAGAGAAATTAACAAAGCAGCCATTCACTAGAAAAATCGAAATGCTATTTCTATTACACCAGGTAGAACTGTGTAGGTTCGTTCAGATGGGTAATGTAGTCAAAATAATAGGTTGAGTGGCCATGTTCGGTGTCCAGTGAAGACGCATGGTGGCAAAATATTACTGCTGTTAATATGTGTGTCTACCATGCTTTGCAGTGAGGTGGAGGTCATGCCTCTGTACCTTCACGAAAGCACATGTTCTGACCAGTGAAGTGCTCTTGCTCCTCGCTGTTAGTGTCAGTAGCTACAGGGTGCAGAAGGAAGGGGTTTTGTGCTCTATGCACCCAGATAAAGCCACTCTGCAATAGCGTTGCTTTGCAATATGCTCAGAGTGGGCCCTTTTCAAGCCTTATTTACCAAGTTCTTGGTGAAGCTGCCATTTGTGACATACTGTAGTGGTTAACCAAACAACTATTGTCCTTTTAGGAGAGAGAAAGACGATCACCCGCCATCAACTTCCATCATGGTCCTTTTACAGAGGGGAAAAGCCCTCTTCAAGTCTACTGCGAGGCAGAAGGTGTAACAGTAAGGGATTCTCGTTTCATATTTTCCTTTCCCTAGATAAAATCAGACGCTTTGTTCTGACTCCTGGTTTTCCATTTCTTTCTTGTTAGGACATAGTAGTAGCAGAGCTGATGAAAAAATTGGACATTTTAGGGGATAACGCCGTAAGTGTATGTTCCTTTAATAAATTGTGCATGCTTTGGTAAATATTTGTCCTCATGTTAAGTTAGCAAAGCCTTCTTGGTTTGCTACTGCACAGCCTGTCCTCCCTGTGGTCAAAGCACTGGGCTACAAGCTAAGCATTTTCTGGCTTTATACTGTTTTGTTAATAGCTTTCTGATGAGTGCCACGCAGGATCACAGCATCACAATGTTGCTTTTATTTTTGCAATAATTTGAAAAATATTTTGAGACTTTGGTATTTGGCTTTTTTTCTGGGCACTGTTCACACATGATTTCTTTATTTGCTTCCTCTACATTTGCTTTTGCTTTTGCATTTTAACAGCTGTGTGTTTAAATTTTTCCTAATAACCCATAGACCTTCAATAGTAACCAGGATATTAAACAAAAAGTGACAATAGCAGCATGAGAAGAAGAAGCAAATAGTAAGAAACTTTAAAGTGTTTCTCTTTTAGCAAATGGGAGTGAATATTTATACATATAGTTATGTGAGTAGAAGATATATAAAGCCCTCTATGTTTTTTCTCTTGTACTCTCATCTAACAGCAAAGCCATGGAGTCCACGCGGCTCTGAGGAGAGCAGAAGGTCTTGCAGAGCCCTCAGCTGCTGCAGGACTGTGTCCTTGGGGACACCACTGCGGGCTTTGGTCTGCAGAAAGGTCCCCACCATTCTCACAGCTCCTCACCTGAGCTGTCTCAGCTCTCCCCCACGCCTCTGTACATGCCAGTTTGGACACCAGCAAAAACACTGTCTTCAGGGCATGGAGGCAACCCGGAAATACCTCTTGTCCACCTGTCTGGTTAGACCGGTTGGGTCATCAAGTTTCCGCTGCCTCCAGACTCTGATAGCTACACAGTCTGCCCCACAAAATCAATCCAGGATTTAGCAGAGGAGCTGAAACGCATTGAAGCAATTAATAATCTTCACCACAGCTACAGTTAATGATTTTGACACTATGAAACATGAAGAATCCTATAATCTTTTGTATGCAAAAAATAAGAGACACATAAGCTTAATCACCAATAAGCTAAGACCGACCCTACTAATGCGTAGAAAGTGACTACCCATTAATCTGTTAATCCCTACACTAAGGTTTTCTTCAGTGGAATTATTGATGTCAGGTTAGTCCCATGAAAAGTGTTTTGGGACAGTGTCCCGAACAGGTAACTTGGAGATAAACAGCAACAGAAGAAGTGACAGCTTTTCTCACATTTTCTATTCCCTTTCTTTTCTACTTGTCTTTTTTATTTATATCAAAGATCTTTCATGTATAAGTTTTTTTCATCCTGAATTCATGTTTTTCCTACTACATACAACAACTAATTTCCAAATGCAACACGAGACAGCGTTCCTGGTTCTCCACTCAGATAGCTTCAAGCTAATTGTAGACCATTGTTATCACTGTGTTTTTTTGTTCTTGTTTTCACATGTTTGACATCACAGACTCAGCCAGGGATGGCAGACTCTGCCCTACGGGTGCATATTGTCATGTCTGGCTGTTAGGGAGTCTGGGAAAGCAAACCTGTCTTGCCTGCATGCAAGGGATTCCACACTTTTCCATACATTTTCTCACTTGAATTTCTGTAAAGCAACCCCTGGCAGCTTCTAGCTGCTTCCTGATGAACTATCATGAGCTAAATATCAATTTGAGTAAGGCAAACCCTTGAGAGGAGTAGAGCAGGAGCAAAGGTCAGAGAGGTGTAATGCATCCCCTGCAGCCTGCGGTGTCGCTGGGGGCAAACACAGAGAAGAGGGCTGAGGAACACAGATGCCCTCCTCTTCCCTGTGGATGAGTCAGGGAGTCAGGTCAGGGGAATAGCTCATAGAATAGGAAAGAACATCATTAATATGCTGGGTGGATGAATTAATTTTTAATGTTACAAGTACTTATATTCATGGAAGAGACAATTTTCAGGGATCCTCAGGAAATGTCTCCTCCTATCCCTGCCAGACAGCACTTTCACCGTCCCCAGGCTCATGCATTGTATTGAAGTTATTGAAGTTCACCATAGTCACCCTTCTTACTGACTTCCTAATTACCCTGTGGGAATGATAGCTGATGGCTCTCTTGATCTGAACAAATGCAGGTCCTGAACTAGGAGGATTCACTTCTCCTACTGGAGATGTGGTCAGGGTAAGACCGATGTTTGGGATGAAATGTAAAACAGTTTCTGTACTTTATTTTTTAAAAAAGAAACAACAAAATATGGATTGAATAGCTAACATCTTAACGAATGTTCTCCAAAATCATGACTTGGCTGAGCAAAATAAGGATTGCATATTAACCTGCTGCGCATGTAACGAACTTAAGACTGCATCTCTTTTCTCAATGGCACATTAGGCTAAGCTTGATCTTGTCTTCTGTGTGTTTATTCCCTGTGGGGTAAAAATAAATCTAGTGTCACCTTTTTTTTTGGTAAATGTGAGAAATTTAGAATAATTAACTATATGTGTGAAAAGATTCCAGCAAGAATAGCAACAATTGTTTTTTACAATTCTGTATTATGATACTAATTTTCTTTGCTTTAGTTTATTTTTCCTCGGACATATTTAATTTCGTATTTATTTAATACAGCAGTGGCCCAAGTAGTGGATTAATAACAAGACACTGGGATTTGTTGTAATTATATTCTGCTTTTGGTGCAGAATCTGACCAATGAAGAGCAAGTAGTTGTCATACAAGCAAGGACAGTTCTCACGTTGGCTGAAAAGGTAATGACAGCTGCATCACTCATCAGTAAATGCGTCTCATAAAAGCATCTGACCCTCTCAGAACAGCTCACCTAAAGACGCTGGTCATGTAAATTATAGTTTCATCACAGAAGGGAATAATTCTTTATGTGGAATTGCACTTACACTATTTTTTTTGGCAAAACAAAGGTAATGTTCAGGCAATACAGACAGACATTGTTTTAAAGTGTTAGATGGGAAATGTTAGAAGGTAGGTGGCTAGGCTTTGAAAGAATGCTTTTTCCCATCACCAGTAAATACAAAAGAAAAAAATGTAGTAATAGAGTTATTTTTTCCTCTTTTATTTAGTGAATTTTAATAAATACCTGTAGCGTGTGCTGACACACTCTAAAGTCACAATGAAAGCTGAATATGCAGGGGTGCTGCCTTTGCTCTTTAGGCTTAAGCACCTGATCTCTGTTTTTGCACGCAGTGGCTACAGCAGATAGAAGTGACGGAGTCTGCGCTGCAGCAGAAGATGCTGGACCTTGAGAATGAAAAGGTAGGGAGAGGCAAGGGGAATGACCTGACAGGAGAGGCAGCGGGAGGAGCATCACATTAGGGCTGCAGCCGTTGCACTGACGGCCTCTTTCTTGTGTCCCCAGGAGCTGTTCAGCAAGCAAAAGGGCTACCTGGATGATGAGCTTGACTTCAGGAAAAAGTCCTTGGACCAAGCTCACAAGGTGAGAAAAACCAGTCTTGACTGAGTTATGATGTGTAATGTGTATAGTCTCTCCTCTCTAGAAAAACCCTCTGCCTTGGATAATGCCGCTTGTGGAGTGGCCCGAGAACTTTAAATTTGAATTTTAAACAAATTCTCGATATCCTGTGCTAACAACGAGTTCCTAATGGACACAGTTCCTTGTGTTTGGGTGGCCGTTTCAGGGTTAGGACCTAAATGTTAACTTATTAAAAACAGTTTTTAATTCAACAGACATTTTGGTAAATGACTGATAAGAAAATGGTGTTTTCAGTAACTTCTCTTTTCCTTCCAAAACTGAAATTTTAGCCTAGACATTTCTTTAGAATTTAGATTACAGGTTCTGTAACCAAAACCACTGGAGGTATTATGTGATTTCGTACACTGGAAAACGCTTTTAGTTCAGGTTCGTCATTAGCTGATCCTAAGCCATCTCAATCATCTCTTCAGTCATCAGCTGTCTTGTTTCCTTCAGTTAGAGAAAGGCTCAATATATACTCATGAAAAACATAAACGTATAAATCTGCACATTGATTTAGCTTATTCTTTCAGTTTCTCGGAAACCTTGAGCACAGTTAAACTTTCTGAGAAGCAATGAGTATTTATGTCTCTTTTCCCCAGATAAGTGTTATCTATTTGTATATCAGACCATTAGGGGGAGCTTTTACTCAGCACACTTTCTTTCCTGGTAGGGTGATTTTTAAGACTGATTTTGCCAAATGCTGAGCTATATCTGAAACCAGTATCTGTGCACAGTGGAAATCTTGGAAAGCACACAAGCCCCTCCTTATCCATGGTCTCAGCCCTAATGCTGGATTATCTCCCGTAGCCTTGAGCTGCTCTGAGAAGCAGTTTGGTGCAGCCGAAGGCTGAGCCTGTAGGATTCATCCTCAAAGATAAGCCCTGAGAGAGGTGATCCCCTGGGTCTTGGGTGAGTTCTAAAACTGATGCATAAATGTGATTATGCAGAAACTTGCAACAGCAGCAGGGTGGGGAAAATTGTATGGCATCGCTTGAAACTCCAGGTAACGTTATGGAGTCTGAAGAGGAGCTCAGATGTGGAGCCATGGCTGTCATTTAGGGTGTTACTCAGCACCCCCGCGGCTCACAGCCACCTGCTCGCTCTCCACCCATTAAATGGATCTCCAGTTACAGGATCCCAAATTTACCAAAAGGTCCAATAACAACTAGTTCCTTGGCTCTGCTTCTCATGGACAGCGAATGAGTGTAATGAATGTGTTGTCACACAAGCAGGAGTAGCTGAGGGTTATTTGCATTTTCCTGTATTCTTTAAAAGCATCAAACGAGTGTCCCCAGGGAAAGCATTGGGCTTTAATCTTGGGCACACATGAAGCCTGAAAGCAACAAGAAAGTTTTGTTCTGCCTCAAAATTTGAGCGACAAAAGCTTTTTTGATTTATATAATTTGTTTCACTTCTGTGTTTCCTTTGTGCCCCTTGAGATGATGAGCCACTAATCTTACCCCGCTAACTACAGCCAACAAGATTACCAGCTGTAATCGCTAAGCTCTTTGCACAGTTTTCACTCCCTTTGGTTGCTGACGGAGGATTTTGCTCTGAGAAACACTTGGCTCACACAGAGACTCCTGACATTGCTGCTGCTCTAGAGACCGTGAATTGCCCCACACCTTTCTTGCTTCACAAGACAATATAACCCAAGAAGGATAATGGTTGTATAACTGAGGTTTAGGGCCCAACAGAAATCTATGTTTCAGATAACGACATCTTGTTGAGACAGTTACAGTTAGCAGGGAAGTTGGTGTTATTTTTAAAAGTGAAAGCAGAATCTTCTTCTAAGATAATATCTGATCGGATCTTCCCCACAGAGATACTGTGGTTGCGGTCTTTCAGTTATCATCAGTACCCATAACTCCTGACATGATGCTGCTATTCGTTTAAATGCTTCTATTTTTCTGTTCTGACTCTGCTAAGCCATAGTAAGAAAATGCCATCGGCACCCTCAGGTGGGAAAACTTGTCAATTTTGAATAGAGCTGAATTATCCCAGCAGATATCTATGGTGTTTTCAAAAAGCCCACCTAGGAGGTTCACAGCAGACTCTTGCAGTCTTGTTCTCCTGAGGCTATAGAGAGCTCTGCAAGATGCCATCAGCTTTGGAAAAGATGTGCAAAGGTGCCATCATTTGCCGCTTTTTCTTTTGCTCTATATTAAACGCTGAAAAAGGTTTTGTCTTAGGTTTGGCTCACATGGCGGAATAGCATTCATCTTGGACTTTAAAGCAGAAGAAGTTGTCTGGCAAGGTCAGCTGCCCTAAGAGGGTACCAGGCTCCGTGATCCCAGGGAAACATTGTCAGTCCGTTCCCAAGCACTTCTATATCTCAATAAATCTGGAGGGTTCATCCATCTTTGTGCAAGAGACGTTTTCTGATGCAGTGAAGTAAAGGCTCTGCAGCTTGTGACTGTAGGAACTGAACACAGCTATCAGATACGTTTTTCTTGAGCGTAACGCCTCTCGGAGCTGACAGCTCTGCCAGAGGAAGTGCTGGAAACACCTTGACACAGGGCATTTTAAGCTATTTGGTACAAAATGCTGTAAGCACGCAACAGGGAGTCTGGCAGGAGTATGAACTAGTGCTGCCATACCCTTCGCTGCTGCAAACAGAGTAGCTGGGAAAAGTGAACTGAGAGACTAAATACTGCATTAAAAAAATACCCGTAACTCACAAAGTGAATCTTTAATGAACATCTTTCTCCTTCCCCTCACCCATTTTCCCTGTTTTCTCCTTTTCCCTTTCATGGGACCATCTCAATTCCAGTGCTGCTCAGAACCCCACAGAATAAAAGCAACTTGTAACGTTTCTCCCCTGGATCGAGTTTTCTGCACTATCCTGTGCAGAAGGCTCAGCACACAATCCCTCTATCACTCCCGTTGCCCTACTGGGGTGGGATTTTCAGTTCCTAATAAAATACTTATCTGACCAGAAAGAAAGTCAAGCTGACAGCCTTATATTGTTTTTGATTAGCAAATTCTGGAATTAGAAGCCATGCTCTATGATGCCCTGCAGCAAGAAGCTGGAGCCAAAATTTCCGAACTTCTTTCAGAAGAGGAGAAAGAGAAGCTGAAGACAGCTGTAGAGCAGTGGAAGCGGCAGGTGATGAGTGAGCTCCGGGAGAGAGACGCCCAGATCTTGCGAGAGAGGATGGAGCTCATTCAACATGCACAGCAGGTAGGCACCAAAACATGGTCATGTGAATGAAGATTCAGGGTGGGATGGTCCCTGAGGTGGAAACGTAATGAACTTGTGAGCACCAGCCTTTCCTCACAGAGCTATACGAGAAATGACTGGTCCAGGGGCCAGATTTTGATTTGCCGCAGATAATCCCTGCAAACAGGGCATTTTCATTTTGATGAGTTTGTCACAGGCAGTGACATTCACAGAGGGCTCATCCACACCTTAAAACCCAATTATTTTTTTTTTTTTTTAGAAGCACAGCACATACAATTTATATCTCCAAAAATAATGCATCTTCTGTATTTGGTTGGTTAATAAATATTTTTTTATTTGAAATCTGACAGAGAATTAAAGAGCTAGAAGAAAGAATTGAAGGCCAAAAAAGACAAATAAAAGAGTTAGAGGAAAAGGTAAGGTAATGCAGATGAAACAGTTATTGTATGTGCACATGACCGCATCTCCATTTCACTTCGGCTAAGAAAATAATCTTATGGAAAGTTTGTGTTTGTTAGTGCAGTGAGCTAATGTGAGAGCACTCCAGGAAACCGTTTTGCATTTGCACTAATCCCTCTGAGAAGGAAAAGTTGCCAGCTTAAATTGGGTCTTTCCTTCTGTTATCCTTCAGTAAAGTCCAAAACACAGGACTTGGCAAGGATGCAGGAGTCCATCTGCCCTGGAAAGGGAGTGATGGAAAGTCACTGGACAGCAGAGGGATGAGGTCTCTCACGTGCTCCACAGAAGGAGCCTGGGATGTTTTCTCCCTCCCACCTCCAGCATTTGCACATGTAGCTGCACTGACTTGCCTTCCCAGAGGGAATGAGGAGGCTCCCTCTCCTCAGCTGCAGCCACAGCAGTTATTGTCACCATGGTTAATGTCATTGAGCTTTCTCCAGTCAAGCCATAACCGTTGAATTTTACCATAAGATTGCCCTCATCTGAAACCATCTGTCTCTAGTGAAATTGCCATGGGAGAACTATTTCTCATACAACAGGGACTGAGCTGGATTTCACCTGACACTAAACGCAAACCTTAGCAGTGTGGATTTGGGGATTTTTTTTTTTGAGGTATCAGAAGAATTCAGCTATTTTTATTCCTCCTCATTTTGCCTGTGCCCTTAACTGCGACTGCGCTGGTCTCTGCTGGGGCAGGTGACAATTCCCATCAGTCCAAGGGTTGCTGGACTCCAGCTGTGCTGACCCCTGAGCCCTCAGAGCTTAATTCACACTTTATATTTCTTTTCAACTGAGAATTTTGTTGCACTCTGTCTGTAACCACAACTTGTTTCTCAGCTAAACACACTGTAAACTCTTATTCTCTTTCTTCTCTTCCATTTTTTCCTCTCCTCCCTCCCCTTTTCAGTTTTTATTTTTGTTTTTATTTTTCTCTTTAGCTTTCATTCTTTGGTCATAGTCCTTCAAGCCACACACAAAAGGTAAGCCCTCGGATCGCCTCTAGTGTGTCCTCTTCTTGTATAAAGCATCAGAGCCTTCGCCTCCCTGCTCAGGCTTCAGCAGTATTGGAAGGGGTCTCCTGGATGCCCCAAATAACCCCAAAATGGAAATCTAAAAGCACTGCTCCTTCTCCCTGCACAGCCAGGCTGTCTGACACACTCACAGACCCTTCCTTGGCTTGTTCAGTCTTCAGGCTAAAAAGTCAGGATGGTTTGGAGTGGGACGCATCATTTGTAAGTGTATGTTTGTCCCAGCGTCATGCTTTGGAGCCCTAGATATTGCTCAGCCCTGCCTTTTTTTCCCCATGGAAATACAAGATAAAATGCCAATTTGTTTGTGCATCCGGATATGGCAGAAATTAACCTCTCATGGATGGCATTGAGGGGAACATTCCCTAATGGTCATCAAAGTCAATAGAGCAGAAGACATTCTTTTTTATCAGTTGTAAAATCAAACAGATATTTACAAATGTAAAACTTACAGAAATTTCGTGCATGTTACTTTTTTTCCCAGATACCCTTTTTTTTTTGATCCATGTTTTCATGTTTTTTCCTTGTTTCAGCCTACTGAGGAAGCCAGAATTGCTTCTAGCATTATTAAGAGGAAGACAGCACTGATTCGCAAGACAGAAAAAGAGACATTGTCACTTCAAACCCTCCAAATATCCCTCACGTTTTGCTACTGTCAATGGAAGATGCAATCTTTCTGACCCTTTCAGACTGAAGCTGAACTAGGGTATGTGGAAATTTCTGCACGGGTGCCATGTGCATCACTGAAACGTCTGACTGAGCATTTTGAAAAGCTAAAACTAAGCTGACAAAGAAGAAAGCCAAAACCCCCCTCCCTTTCCTACAGCCACAGGCTCCTTCTTGGAGTCCTGGCTCTGCTGCTTGAACTAACTTTCAGTGGAAGTCCTGGCTCTGCTGCTTGAAATAGCTCTCAGCTTTACATAAAGAGCAGTATAATTCAGATAAACTGAATATATTTTGGTTCCCTGCTAAGCAGGTAGTAAATTACTTCTCTGTAGAAGTGACCATGTCCTGTTTTGTATGTCACACATCTATATTTGTTACTTATCATTAATTTAAAAAGATCTGTCTTGAAAGAAGATTATAGAAAGAGTTCCAGAGGAGTAACTCAGGAAAGATAAATGTGAATGAAAATGAAGTGATTTGTTCCAAGTTATTCCTTGATAACACAGGGTATGCCCAATAGTTGGTTGACTATCCCGCAAGCCCAGTTATAGGGAAAATGTGAAGCTATGTTTGAACTCTTCAAGAAAGCAAGTTGCGTTTTTGGGGGGAGTGTTTGGTAAACCCTGGTCCACAGCACAAAGAGAAAAATGGCACAATAGTTTATCATTTGCTATCCATGAATCATGACAAAACTCTTAACACTATTCCAACAAAAAGTTCAACCTGGAAAAGAGTGGAAAACACGTTATCCCTGATCTGCACACTCTGGGTCGAGGGAACAGAAGGTTTTATCACCTTGAGGCAAAGGAAAATGAGTACCGCAGAGTTTGAGCCCAGGAGGCTGGCACAGGAGCCAGGAAATGAAAATGGATCCACTAGAAAAAACAGATGAAGGAGGGAAAATCCAGAAGGAATCTCACCAATGTGAGTCACCAAATGGGAAATATAACTGAGTGCATAAATCTGGGGCTGTTGAGGAAGAGCAAGAACAAGCTCCCACCCACAGCTTTCCATGGCTGCAGCGTCACTTTGGGCCCTGAGGTGCAGGATGCCAGGGGGAACTGCCCATCCCTTGGAAGCACGAGGCAGGAAGCAGAACCAGAGCTCCTGACAGGTAGGACTGATTAACTGGAAACTATTTTTTATAATTACATATACTATGTAACTTCCTTTCCATGCCTATTAGTCTGTCTTGTTCAATTTAAAACGTTTCTGATGATAATGCAGTGAAAATTAGAGGACGACCAAAGACTTTATGTAAACATTATTTATTTATCTAGCTCTCTTTTAGTAATTTGGATATTGAATTTCATCATGATATAATCAGAAATGCTACCTTTCTTTCTTTAGACCAACGGTCACTCTTAACAGAAAAATCCTAAGTGGGTAATGCAATGCATTATCACTTTGTATGATCAGAAAGCAGTCATGCTACTTTAAAAATATGTATTTTAATTGCAACATGTGAAAGACATTTTTGTTTTGGATTGAAAAGACGAATAGTGTTCAGAAAAGTATTTTAGTTCATAATTTCGCTTCATTTTTTCCTAATTTACACTGATAATGGTGGGTAAACATGATGGGCACAGTAGCAGCAGTCACCCTAGCACTGCCTGAAGATGTCTTTTTCAAGAATATTTAAGAATACAGGGGTGTTAACTGGGGAACCAGATCCCAGGAAGGTGGTTGATGTGAGATCACTGCTACCACAGCCTGGGGGAGATTGTCACGCCCAGGAAGACTAGTGCTTGCTGAGCTCTCTTATCTCTCTCCCTGAATGAGGAGAGGGATAACTCTCAAATAATAATAATAAATAATAATAAACTAGCATAGAACTCTCATTTTCCAGTCGCTCCTGTGAATAACACTCAGGATATTTCAGTCAGCACACAAACCAATAGGCAAATTGGAGCAGTCATGATAACACTTGAGAACATTTCTCTTTTTCAATGTTATTTGGGCTGTTCCAGAACTGGCTAATATTATACCTCTTCACCTTGTGCTTCTCACAGGACTTGTTTCTGTTTTAAAGGAAAAATTATCTCTCTGTACTTAATCTCAGCAGTTTTCTTATTTCTCCCAAACAGATTTTCTAAGCAGAATGCCTATGAAATTTGAGGTTGAACATCTCTCAGGTCTTAAGATGTTTGACTGTGGGTTATTGATTTGCTGCTCTGCATAGGATTGCTGCTTTTAAAATCAGTCAGGCATAGGGTGTCTACGTACAGAGGGATGCATACAGGGAGCCTTAGGAATTATTTGCCTTGTATAGTGCTTGCTAACAGGATCTGTGCTCAGAGTTAGATTGAATGACACCTGCTCTTCTTCAAAACATGCAGCTGTACGTCTCAGCCCTGCTTGTTTTGAGAGAGGGGTCCAAATCCTTCGCATCTGTCGGTGTCGCACCAGTCTCTGAGAGGCTGGTGTTTCCTGGCAGTAAGATCAATGAGATCTCTGCGTTTCATAATCTAAAAAAGAACCTCAGCACAGTCAAAGAGGGAAATTATTTAAATCAGGCGATGGCTGAAATGAGTATATGACAATGGGAGAGCTTTTAAAAAACAACAGATTTACAAAGGGGGCAAACTGAAACCCAGACGAAAGACTTCCCCAGGTCTGCCTTTCACGTGAGACATGGCGTGGGCCTTTCTAGGAGCGCTGGCAGGAGGATGGTTAACCTCTAGCTCTCACACTGCTCCACTTTGTTGTGTGGAGGTATATCAGACTCGTTAAAGCAAAAATTACATGCTTACACACAGCGTTGGCAAACCCATAGACTCACGAGTTGATAGATCTTACTTACTATTAGAGGCTTCCAGGATAATACCATTATTATACCCTTAACACACCTACACATCCGTGTTTCAGCAGCACTCGTATCCAGCAGGAATCGTGCTGCGGCACCATCTCCCAGCTCTGGCCAAGGGCTGACGCAGTGGGTGGGAGCTGGAGGCTGCAGGGGGCTCGGTGCAGCCCGGGATGGGCTGGAATGTGCTCCAGAGAAATGGGAAAGAAAGGAAGGAATATTGAATAATGATGACAGGCTGCAAGCGGCACAGGGTGCTGGGACAATATAGGACTGTGGCGTTACACAGCACCGGCGCTGGAGGCCAGTCAAGGCTCACTAAGTACCTTCGTCTGGGTTTTCTTAGTTTGCAACTGCTTAACTTCTCGTCGTGCTTTTAATAACATTTCGATACAAATACAAAAGGTATTATATAATAAAATATATAAATAAATTATATAAAACCTCCTGGTTTTATTCTTTATGTCCAACATAGAAGGAGGTTCTGGCACTGTGGCTGTTGAATGACAAATGAAGTAATTAGTGTCTCCTCTTTGAAATACACAAATGATGGAGCATTAGGCTCTAAGCTAAATCATAGAATCACCAGGTTGGAAAGGACCCACGGGATCATCGAGTCCAACCATTCCTAACACTTCCTTAAATCATGTCCCTAAGCACTTCATCCACCCGTTCCTTAAACACCTCCAGGGAAGGTGACTCGACCCCCTCCCTGGGCAGCTGTTCCAGTGCCCAATGACTCTTTCCATGAAGAATTTTTTTCTGACATCCAGCCTGAACCTCCCCTGGTGGAGCTTCAGGCCATTCCCTTTTGTCCTGTCCCCTGTCACTTGGGAGAAGAGCCCAGCTCCCTCCTCTCCACAACCTCCTTTCAGGTGGTTGTGCAGAGCAATAAGGTCTCCCCTCAGCCTCCTCTTCTCCAGGCTAAACAACCCCAGCTCTCTCAGCCGCTCCTCGTAAGACTTGTTCTCCAGCCCCTCACCAGCTTCGTTGCTCTTCTCTGGACACACTCCAGAGCCTCAACATCCTTCTTGCAGTGAGGGGCCCAGAACTGAACACAGGATTCGAGGTGCGGTCTCACCAGTGCCGAGTACAGAGGGAGAATCACCTCCCTGGACCTGCTGATCACACTGTTTCTGATCCAAACCAAGATGCCATTGGCCTTCTTGGCCACCTGGGCCACTGCTGGCTCATGTTCAGCCACTGTCAACCATTACCCCCAGGTCCTTCTCCTCCGTGCAGCTCTCCAGCCACTCTTCCCCAGTCTGTAGCTGCATAGGGTTGTTGTGTCCGAAGTGCAGGACCCGGCATCTGGCCTTGTTGAACCTCATGCCATTGGTCTCAGCCCAGCAGTCCAGCCTGTTACGATCCCTTTGCAGAGCCTCTCTACCCTCCAGCAGATCCACACTTCCACCCAGCTTAGTGTAACCTGCAAACTTGCTGAGGGTGCAAGTACATATATATCAAGATTCTATACATATATGTACTAAAGTACATATATATCAAGATTCCTTGATTTTATAGAAGTATTACTCACGCACCAAATGTGTGCATTAATTATGCAACAAATTTAAGTTTCACTACAGGATTAAGCACACCCAGGACACAGATCCCCAGCATCCAGCTCTACTGGGGTGAGGAGTCAAAGTGTAGGGAAACCCACCAGCTTGATCAGCCACAGGAGGGTGCTGCAGGCAAAAGGAAACTGGAATATTAAGAGAATTGTACCCTGCTGCTTTATCAGGTGTTTTGTTATTTTAAACAGTTTTAGGTAGTTGCGTTAAGCAGTTGGTTATTTTACAGTGTATATTTAAGTCATAGTGGACATTGCAGACTCCCAGGGATAGGTGGCACTCATCTATTTCCAAATGAATAAGTTGTCGGTTAAACTAAGAGAAATTTTTCTTGATATTGACATTTATAAGAGAGCTTAAGCATCCCCAAATTTGTAATCTTTTTCCCAATTATCTTAATAATAAAACCCCTCTATCTGATATTTGTTTATTCAAAAGAAATGATATCTTATAAAGATAAGTAGTATTTTTAAAGAATTCTACTTGGAAACTGGACATCACTGTTCTGTTATACAAACCTGCTGATTTTACTCTTTATGTCCAACATAGAAGGAGATTCTGGTCCAACATAGAAGGAGATTCTGGCACTGTGGCCATGGACTGACAAATGAAATAATTAGTGTCTCCTTTCTGAAATACACAAATGATGGAGCCTTAGGCTCTAAGCTAAAGTAAATGCACATTTTCCTGAAACCTTGGGCATGAATGCTCCTGCTGTTTTGCTTGTGTAGGCTTTGTCTGGAAAGATGCGCGTTTCTGTGTTTCTGTCAGGAGTTGAAGCACATAAAGACATCTCAGGAGTTTCCAAAATAAAATGAGATGTGACTTGCTGAAGCCCAGGTTTGCATAAGGAAAATCTGTGTTTGATGCACAAGCTTATACTTGAATGCACGTGCTTTGAGAATTCAGCAGCACGTGTAGAAGCCTATATTCAGCCAAATGCTAGATGAAGTTATATCCCAGCATTACACTCACATGGCCTATATGGTTTAGCGGCAGATAGGAATGGTTGGACTTGATGATCTAGGAGGTCTTTTGGAACCTAGTGATTCTATGGTTCTATGATCTGGCCAAGTCTTTCTGGCTTCAGATGCAAACCCCTAAGGTTGCACATATCATCAGAAGGAAACCTGTCCCTCAGGCTGGGATTGCTCAGGACATGATGCTATTTGGTTTCAGAAGATAATTTTCCTTGTTCCCTGTTTTTTTGCTGTCCACAGGCTTCAACTCCTGCTCCCTTCGCTCTCATAAGGTGTGTACAACCCTCCAGTCTGTGACCCCATCCCATCCACCACCTTGCAGGTGGTGGCTGCTGACTGTGCCATTCATCCGATCTCTTGAGGGAACCCCGCACGGTCCCAGAGGCTTTGGGGGCCAGCAGTGTGGCAGGAGGGGGGACCCCAAGGACTTGAACAGCATGGGAGGTCAATGGGGACATGTCCCCCAGCACTGCAGGGAGTGGTGCCCCTGGACTGAGGGAGTTTTGATCCTTCCCTACCTCTCCCATATGGCCTTTGCTTGGGCAGGACAGACACACAAACACACCCAGAATCAGGCTTACCTCCAGGTGCTGCCTGGGGCTTGAATAAACTCCAAGGACAAACTCCAGCGCAATGCTGTTGTCCAAAGCCAGCTCTGCTAAGCTAGCAGTGGTCAGAGACCGAATTTCTCCATGGTCAGGGTGGGCAGTGCTTTGTAGCAGAAATTAAGAGGGTTTGTGAAAGCAGGAAATAATCCCTCTGCTCTTGCTGATAATAGCTCTTTGAGTGAGAAAAACTATCCCAACCACAGAATAGGCTGTTAGGTTGTGGATTCCAATGTATTGATGAAATTATTCCCTTTATAGCTAAGAAATTTTACCTAATAGCACACGCTTTGTGTACGTGTGTGTGTACACATATGTAAAATGGAGAGCTGTGAGGCTGGTCCCTGAAGGAGTCCGTAAATGAGTGTGATCAAGGAAAAGGATTAGTTACCCATCACGACCTCCCAATGTCTTTTGTAATTAAATTCCTTCTGATAAATGCATTTGAGGCACTTCGTCATGTTAACCTGGACTGAAGAATGACACAGACAAAATTGGAATGACAAAAACAGGTCCCATGCTCATTCTTACAAAGAGATATTCCCTTTGTGCAGAAGGATCATATCTGGGCGGTGATCCAGTTTGATTCATGACTCTAAGGCTTCTTGTTGGTAATAAAGATAGTACTCTAATTGCAATCTTAATTATTTTAATCTTAATTAAAGCATTGACAATATGAATATTTAAAGAAGATTATTTACATTTATTAAGTGATAGAAGGATGGACGTCAGTCTTAAAAGGTGGTTTTCATGTCTAATTGGCTCATGCGGAACACCACATGCTTGAGAATCGGAGGGAGGTGCCTCTTCCCCAAAAATCATCAGTGATGTTGGGCAGCACTAAATCAGCTTTAAGCTCCTTGTGAACAAAGACCTAAGATGGAACCCGTGTAACGCCTTTATGTTTCTTACATCAGCATAAACCCTTTTTAGAAGCGGTCTTAACATTTTTTAAGAATATACGATTTATACAACACATGTTTCCCAAGGTAGGGAGCAATTAGACCTACCAACTGCAAATCTTCAGAATCTGGTCTTTTATTTACCTGTGGGGAGTACGTGCATTCTGTACCGCAGTAGGGCAGGTGGCATTTTTCCCAGCGAAAACCTACAGAGTGGGGTCACCTTCTGCACCAGTGCTGGTTCCGCCCACGTGAACCTGTTTGGTTTATGGATAATTACTTTTCTTTGAATTACTTTACACACTGATCCTATAATGAAATTGATTTTTTTATTGGTGTGCTGTAGTTGTCAGAAGAGGTTGGGATTTTTCAGGTCAGCAGCACATTTTTCCAGGAATGATCCAGAGGGGAGATGATGAGCTACTGGAGCTTAAATTTTCCTGTAATGTCGTATCAGCTGCCTGCTGTATATGTATGTTCATGCACGTTGATAGGGGTTGTAAATGGCTTTCTTCACAGGAGTACAGACATAAGGCTAATGAGCTACATTATTAGAATACTAATTGGCGCATCTTTGCTGTGCAGGATGACCCAAAATACCTTTGTTTAAAGTGAATAATGTAGGGGAAATTCAAGTCTTCAAGAAACCTCCAATTGAGTAAATGGCATTTCTGGGAAGATACAGAGGAAACTGCTTGATGGCTGCTCATTTTTACTGTGCCATAAATCTTATGAAACTTTCTTCATCTCAGTAAAGAGTAGAATTTGGCTCAGTAATAGTAAAGTGACTTCTGGCAGATTAATAATCATCACTTTATATAAAAGCGTTGGGTGTCTCATGCCACAGTATTTCTGCTTTAATGTCTCAACGGTTGTTGCAAACTGAAATGCATAGAAATGACAACGTCAGTCTGAATTTACAGATGCGACGAGATGCAGGTCCTTGGGCAGGAATAACGACATTGCCGGTGCTTAGGCTTAGCCTCTACACAGTGCGGATTTGAAGCACGCTGGGAAAACTCTTTGATCATGGAGAGGTCTCGGTTTGTGAAGGGGCTGCTATTTACTGTTTTGCTGACTCCCACAGAAAAACAATTTAAAGCAGACGTGCTGTGATTTGCCTTCTAAGGAGAGCATCTCTTACTATGGCAGCAACTTCTCGTTGAGCTTCCTGGATGGCTTAAGAAAAGGCAGTACCTGGGACAATTCTTCACCTTATCCTCTCTACCATCAAGAAGCCCTCATTCCTGTTTTGTTGTAGGGGCATCTGAGATACAGTATAATTTGTGTAGGTGTTCCTATATCTGTTAGCAGTAGCAAAAAGCTTTCTCAGAGCGCAAACATGCTGTAAATTTGTGCGCAGCAGCAGCAATCCTCTGTCATGTCTTTCCCTCCAGACCTCAGGAGCTTCCATCCCATGTCTTTCTCTCAAAAAGAAAACCACAGGTGTGCTCCTGGCAGAGCCCAGAGTTTGGAACAAATCCTCAGCAAGACCTTTCTACACAACCTGACCATTTCCTGACATGCCTTACAGACTAGACACGCTCCACAGTGACTGTGTTTTACATCCGTATCGTATCAGTGATGTAGGGTTATTCTTAGGTCAAAACAACAAAACAGTAATTATAATCTAAATACACATTCAGCCTAACTAGGTACAGAACTGAGATTGGCATTGTAAAAGCCTGGTTCATGGAGCTGTTTTTAAAGATAATCATTTAATCATTCATTTTTCAAAGTACTCCTGGGAATAGCAGATTCAGTTGTCATTAAGTCTGAACTGTTCTTCCCCTTAATTTTATTCTTGCTGAGTTCTTATAAATAACAAGGACACACATATTTATAATGTGCCAAAATCAGTGTTAGCCTGAAGAATTAATTAGCTGGAAAATCTATTATAAAGTGAACTCTTAAAAAAATGCATTATATTTGTAAATTAATATATTTGTGTACACACAGCCCCTACATACATATACAAATACATTTACATATGCCTAGCATTAATTTGCAAGGTTTTCAGCAGTCAAACCCTTTAGGGAAGCTGTTATACTGACACGTAATAGCAAAGGAAGGAAAAAAAACTGGTTTTGAGCATACTCTAGAATAAATTAGCAGGAACCTTTTCTTGGTTCCTGTCAGGGACCTCATCCTTTCACTTCTGATAGAGAGCCAAGATGCACAACAAAATGCTTAAATATTATCTGGAGAATCAAATTTTACACACAAATGCAAATTAGCTAGACTGAACTAGTCATGAAGTATTAAATTTACAGTGCTGTTAGGCACAACTTGTTGTGAATTCATGCTTTTTATTCATAAACATTTCATGCAATAGGCCTGAAAAAGTGATAAAACTGTTTGAAAGTATCATATGTATCATCATAGGTTCAAAGACCCTTATGAGTCTCTTCAAACTTGAGATATTCTATGATATCGTGGACATTATATGTCCCTTCCAATGCTATTATAATATGCATATAAGTGTAAAAAGGTTTTGTGAATGTTTTGTTTCGAGATCTATTGGGAAGACTCATAATTCTGAAGATTTTTCTTTGGATAATTAGTTCAGAATAATTAATATTTGACTGGAGAGGGACAGATTTAGGCTAGACATAAGGAAGAATTTCTTCACCATGAGAGTGGTGAGACACTGGAACAGGTTGCCAAGGGCAGTTGTGGCTGCCCCATCCCTGGAGATGGTCAAGGCCAGGTTGGATGAGGCTTGGAGCCACGTGGTCTCGTGAGAGGTGTCCCTGCCAATCGCAAGGGGGTTGGAACTGGATGGGTTTTAAGGTCCCTTCCAACCCAAACTATTCTATGATTCTATCATTCTATGATTCTATGACTTACTATGTAGCATTATTAGCTATTAGGATGCAGTGTTATCAAGTCTTAAACTTGTAGTTGTCTGGGTTTAGTCTGGTTATGTAAAGACATAGAAACATTGTGTGTCTACTTGCCCAGCTAATCCTGCTGCATGCATATTTGGGGTTCTGGGGGTGCTGGCCTGAGAGCAGAAAGAGGGGGTGTGTTGGGCACAGGATGACTCCAGACTGACTGCAGCAGAGAGTTTAACGTAAGGGTGGCCACGTGTGTGTGTGATAGTGCTCCGTTTCCTCCATAAAAGTCTGCTGCTTTGGGTGTTACTATGCTCCACTAAAATCAGAGAGAATTTTTCTGCTGAGGAGCAGGATGTCTCCTAACACCCGCATTGGCACGAACGTGAGGGCTTTCAGCTTGCGAGGTCAGCTCTTGATCCACCTATGAGTATGCCTCCAGCCCCACCACATTTGCTGCATGTACGCAGGTGGTTTGCAGCACATTTATGCAATAGGGCTGGTACGCACAGAGGATGTGTCTGCACTTCTGGGCTGTTAGAAGTCCTAGAGAAAACTCCCCCAGGAGAGGAGAACGTGGCTGAGAAACTAAGACATTTAACAGCCTTACAACAAATTGATAAAATGAGTGTCAGAGTGGCTGTCTAGGAGATACCAGCATGCGGTAACGATGCTGTGATAGTCGGAAGGTAAAAGGATGGTAAAATAATCACACTTCATCAACTAAAAGCAACCTTTTCAACCTACACTAATTGTACCAAGAGAGTGACTGCAGAATCCTAAAGGCTGTAAATTTATAATTTAACAGATTTATGAGAGTGTTAATTGTAGCTATGTTTCCTAAAAAGTGCTGTGAAAAGGTCGTCTAGGAAAGAGAATGATGTTACAGTAAGATCAGGCAGCTGCCCTCAACCCAGAGGACCCAGGGTTTCCTCGTCAGGGCTGAGATGGGGGCTGACGTCTCGCTCTGTGCTCTTGCCCTTGGGCTGCCTTTCCCCCAGGAGCAGCCTGAGTTATGGCCAGGCCGTCAGCCTGCATTTACTGCATTAGCTCCACATTGACGGCTTGACTAGTTTCCCCGCTGCTTTGAAACCCGTCCTTTTTAAACATCAGATATTAACGCCACAGCTGATCTCGTATCTGTGACCTAGTGGTCCATAATAAGAAATAATGCTCATGAGCAACCTCATTCTTGACAGTTTGTCATGCTTTTATTATTTCTCGGTATTTCAGGGTCTTTGCAATTAATTGTTTCCATAGCATTTTGAAAGCCATATAGTACAGAATGAGTGAACCGCGTGGACATTTCTATTCTATTCATCTGGAGTATTGTGTCCAGTTCTGGAATCCTCAACATAAGAAGGATATGAAACTGTTGGAATGGGTCCAGAGGAGGGCTACAAAAATGATCAGGGGACTGAAGCACCTCCCATAGGAGGACAGGCTGAGAGAGTTGGGGTTGTTCAGCCTGGAGAAGAGAAGGCTCCGAGGAGACCTTATAATGACCTTCCAGTAGCTGAAGGGGCTACAAGAAAGCTGGAGAGGGGCTGTTTACAAAGGCTTGTGGGGATAGGATGAGGGGGAACAGGTATAAACTGGAGAGGGGCAGATTTAGAGTAGACATAAAGAGGAATTTCTTCACCGTAAGGGTGGTGAGGCCCTGTCCCAGGTTGCCCAGGGAAGCTGTGGCTGCCCCATCCCTGGAGGTGTTCCAGGCCAGGTTGGATGGGCCTTGGGCAGCCTGAGCCAGTGGGAGGTGTCCCTGCCCATGGCAGAGGGGGTGGAACTGGATGATCTTTGAAGTTCCTTCCAATCCAATTCTATGAATCTGTGATTCCCTGTTAGGTTTTGTAATTATGATTTTTATGTATTACAGTATGATTTGGCCATAAATTTAGCAGCACAGCATGTGTTCTCCTAACACAGTGGAAGGGACTGTTGAAATACCTGCTTGTGAATGGATCTGGACAGAGGTGGATTCTCATGCTCAGCCCCCAGCCTGGGCAGACCTGCCTCCCCCAGCTGCCAGCATCAGCACTGTAGCCTCAAAATAGTTTATTTCAGTCTATCTGACATAGAATTTTTGAGTAACCACTCTGTATAACTGCCTAATAGATCCACTACGACACCATTTTCTTGACCTCGGATGCATGCCCTTACCTAGCTAAATATTCCACAGTTACCTCTAGATTTACGCGTGTATTGAGAGCTTATATGTGCACGGAGTTATACGAAGTGGCAGGTTTCTCCGAAAGCGGAGCCTGGATCTGATGCAGCAGTTTGGCCATAGTCAGTCACTTGCACCCAGGAAAGGAAAGACTGTAAGAGAGCCTCCAATCATCAATAATTAATTTTATAGTGATAGGGCGTTTGTGGTACCTTCAATGTCTAAACTATGGATTAACTGAAAGCACACAGCCAGTATTTTGGAGAAGCAGAAGCTGAAGCGCTGTGGACATCAGCCATGGGTAGAGGGGTGAGGGGAGGGTGTCTGGGGCAGGACCTGGCAGCGCTCAGACATCCTCCCTCCTGGAGACCATGGCTGGTCCAAGGGGTTAGGCTGGATGCCAGCCTGTGTTCCCGCAGGGAATACTCACAGGAGAGGGGAGATCCAACCCCGGTGAGCAGCCTGGCAGTTCAAATCTACATTCGTGTATGAGTTCCTATCACCTCAGTCACGTTTCACCATCACCCTACAGGGCTGGGGGCCAACCGCCCCCCAAGTGTCACATGGGCAGAGGTGGAAGTCTACTTTTACCCAAATGAAATACTGCCAGTAATTAGGGGATGATACAAGAAATCAACATAAACCAGGTTCCTAAAGGGTGAAACAAATAGTTTTCAGTGCAGAATCAGCCATTATTCTAAAACCAATGCATTATTAAAGTAGATAAATTTAATCTTGCCTATTCTGGTGGGAGTATGAGAACCAAAACCAGGCTAATGTGCTGATTTATGGGTGGTATGGGAGTCACTGAAGAGTTTTAATTGCAAATATGCTTCTCATTCTCTGCTACACAATGCTTCAAAATCCAACATGAAAAGAAAATGCTATAGAATTTTTCTATGCACCTATATAAGTGTGTGTAAAATGAATAGTATCCATTTTGTTTCCAATAGATTTTATCATAAATAAGTAATTTGTAATGGAAGGAAACAACATTTTAAACCCCTGCTATTAAGCATCAAAGGATCAACACTATTTTTTCATTTAGCAGAAGTAGTTTATAGTGTATCTGTGTCAGATTTCCATTAAAGAAAGACGGGTAAGCCTAATCGTGCTGCAAGAGCCCCTGGCATCCTGCACTTCACGGCTGTGATGCTGATGCCAGAAAACCAGCTTTGTCCTCCATGGGCGTCTGTTTGCGGTATAAAATTGTGAAGAAGGGTGAGGAGAAATGGTTAAAAATTGGGTGTACTCGATGTTGTTATCCTCATTAGTCACAATCTCAGCAGAGCTCCAGTGATGGAAGGTGAAGGGTGCAGTCTCCGCGCTCCAATCTAGGTCAGGGCTTGGCGCAGGCAGTTCACATTAGAGAAGCAATGCCTGAAATCCCCAACCTTCTCTGACGGCAGAGTGGCTCCAGGCTCACCCCAATCCTGTGAAGACGCTCCAGGGGGGTCCAGGGCTCCAGGAACAGCATTTCAGATTCGAGTCCTAGAAATATTTATGAAGTTAACTGCTTTTATGCTCATGAATAGTTCCTTTGCATAGCATATGTTCACGAGATTTATCGATATACATGGATAATATCGAGTAATTTTCCTTCTGTTGGTATATTTGACTATTTTAAGGGAGGGGAGCAATCCAGTTTTGGGTGTTTTTAATCAATTAGGTCAGGAACAGATGCACCATAAACATATTTCACCAATAAATGCTCTTAATTCTTAAATGCCAAAATAAAAATCAAGAATTTAGTAACTAAGTGGACAGTAAAAGACTCTTAATTGCTGATTACTGAGGTTCTTGGAGCTAGTGACTGCTACTCATGCCACAACAGCCATTTGAATTGGCCTTAAGCGCAGCCAGCCCTGCTGCCTGGTATTTATTGCTGTGCTGGCAGCTGGTAGGGTGAGCAAACCACCAGGGAAGGGTGAGGCAGGGACTGCGGGAAGCTGGGGCTCCCCAGGCGCAGCGGGGAGCAAACAGGGAAGATTGCAGCAGGTGAGCCCTTAAACCACAGGAACTGGGCAGCATCAAATCAAGATTTCTGCTGAGGAGACACTGCAAGCACTGGGTGCTCACAGCCACTGATGCCCTCACGGGTGAACACTGGGCAAAAGGTACAATGAAGGTTTTGTAGCCGAGCTAACTTCGCCCACAGTGCTTAAAATTTTGTTTTAGCTTTAGCCAGGATGAGTCTCCTGTGGAAACTTCTGCGGTTTTGCGGAGAGTTGGCTTTTGCTCAGGAGAGAATTAAAACCTGTGAAGTTATGAGTGGTCTTCAACCACTCATCTGGCTCGCACAGTGAGATGTTAGCAAAAAATAACATCCTAAAAAGTAAGGTGCAGTTTTTCCAAGCAGTGGTCACAACTGTAATTTGTGTAAGTATTGAAAGATCAATAACTGTTATTAGCTGGATCTTCAGCTACTGTAAGTCACCTTAACTTCTTTGCAACTAGCAGAGAGTTTCCTCTTTCTCATCAGAAAAAAAAGGAGGAAAAGGGAAAATAATAAAGAAAGGTTATCCTGTCACCTTCACCGACATAAAGTGTCACTCTTCTGTAGCCTTACTTGAACTAAAGGGCCACTATATTTTTTTTTCTATTTGAAACAGGTAAATAACTCCCCTTAACATTCGATTCTGCTCATGATTTCTCATCTTCCTGTTTTGTATGACTTCCTCCCAGGCAGTAGTTACCAATGGGTTATCTGCTTTTATAAGAAGAGGGGTTGGATATGCCATAAATTTACTTGTGTTTCTTTGTTCTTGGCGATACTGCATATAGATCTAGAAGGAAAGGAAGGGAGAAATAGAAAGGAAGTCAAGACTAGCCCACTTTTTTGTAACATGAAAATGTAATTCCACCTTTGTATTCTCAGCCTGGTTGATAAGTGAGAAGACAGGAGAGAATTTGCCTTCACACATACGAGTGACAAAGCTTGTGGGTTCACAGGTGAGGGTGAGATCCAGCCCCAACACTGTGTTTGTGTGAGGGGCTCCCTGAAACCGTAGTTTCTCATAGCTTATAAGGGTCCCAGGAGACTGATTCATTGGCCGACCTACATCTTGCAGAAGACAGATGCGTTGCAGGTATGTTCGAGTTTCACAGACAATAAAGAGCCTCAGGCTCATACCCATGAGCTCTCCATTGGGAGAAAGTGATGATGTGCTTTAGAAGGACCTCCAACATCTCTTGACCTATCTGCAATGCCACGTTGCCCAAAGGACCAAATAGCAATGCCACCACTCAGCACCAGGCTGGGCCAAGGGCTGGTATTAGCCCAGGTTCATGGAAGGCATTGAGCTGACGGGTGTCAGGGACTGAAGCGACTGAGTTAGGTTCATTCTTCTAATTCCTGGCAATCTGGCTCTAAGCAGAATGCCTCCAGGCTAGAAATGACTATTTTAGTCCCCAAATTGACCATGTCTTTGACCTTTCCAGCAAGACAGCTGCCTAAGTGACCGGCTGTGACACTGGGCACACCTCCTGATGACATTCACTGCACATTGTTTGGGTGCTCAAGCAAATATTATTTCACACTTTCAGCCAATTTAAACTTACACCCCTGTTTCAACTGTTTATCAACTCTGTTTAATGTAAGCAGAGCAAGATATCATAAAATATTAACTTAGCGAGCTGAATTACTGCCTATGTGTTTTAGTTGCCTTTTTTGTTATTCCCTGAACATTTCTTATATTTTCCCCAGCAATTCTAAGAGATGCACATCCAATGCTAACGTGTCTGCCTCTCTCAGCCATATGGTTGCTCGTGCTGCTAATGCGCGGGTCGGTGTTGGCTGCGAGGGCAGATGGCCCATCTGCTGAGCGTCATTGAGGATGGTCTCATCCATAAATGCCAGCCTCCTCGCTTCCTACCAGGGAATACAACAGGCAAAAGCATGCAAAATAGGATTTTCAGCTCACGGATGGTGTGTTTAAACAAACTCACAATGGTACTCCCCTTAGTACCATTTATAAATAAAGAAACATATATATATATATACACATGTTTGTATATATATCTTCTTCTATTGCAGCCTTGGTAAGAGGCTGTGCATAATAATAACAGTCTAATGAAGGCAATAATTCCTTTTACATATTATGTTTTATCCATAATCTTATGATGAATTGCATTTCCGGATTGCTTTGTTTGAGCGGAGCTGCAGTTTTTCACAAGCAGTGAATGCTCAGGTACACAAACATCAGAGCTCCATCCATTACCGGTTTTGAAATGCTTCTTTTGTCCCACTTTTACAGCTTTCTGGAAAAAAAAAAAAAAAATCTCTTTGGCAGCAGATTGCATGGTGAGAGAATAATAACTGTGTTCCTTTTAAAATAATCACACACGAGCCCTCCAGACAGTGCCCCAGACAGCGTTCAAGTGACTTTTGAAATGGCAGCGGATGTGATCTTCACTGAGCACACATATCAACGTCCACATAAACTCGTCGTGACTGCCTTACCCTGCCCTGGCGCTGCCTACCTGGTTGCTGTTTGGAGTGACAAACTCATGCATAAAACGAAGTGGCATCTTGAAAATTCCTTTGTGTTCTGTCCCTTTTTAGGAACTGCTTATTAAAATCCTTGGGCATTTATTTTCCAGATGTCAGCAGTGTTTTGAGACTCCTGGGGAAGGGCTCATGGCAGAGGGAAGGAAGAGCCACCCAACTTGTGGGATCTGCCGGTTGAGGAGCTGGGCAGGCTGGGAAGGGTGAATCCACATCCCTGCAGAGTGCAAGAGGAGAGGGATTCAGTGTACCTACCAGTGAGGTTTAGAGGGAAGACTGGATAGAGAATGGCGGGGGGGAGGGGGTCTCTTCCTTTCTAGTAATTGGCTGAACTATTCTGCTTTCCACGTGTTTGTCCTAGAAATTCCCTTTCTGTCTGACACTGGTCTGGTAGCTAAGTCTTGTAGCAGATTTCTAAGAACAGAGCACACAAAGGGATGGACCAGCTCGAAGGCAGCCACCCTTCTCCACTTAAGGGCATGATAGAATCATAGAATAGTTTGGGTTGGAAGGGACTTCAAAGCCCATCCAGTTCCAACCCCCCTGCCATGGGCAGGGACACCTCCCACTGGCTCAGGCTGCCCAAGGCCCATCCAACCTGGCCTGGAACACCTCCAGGGATGGGGCAGCCACAGCTTCCCTGGGCAACCTGGGACAGGGCCTCACCACTCTCATGGGGAAGAAATTCCTCCTTATGTCCAGTCTAAATCTGCCCCTCTCCAGTTTATACCCATTGCCCCTCGTCCTATCACCACAAGCCTTTATGAAGTCCCTCCTCAGCTTTCCTGTACCCCCTTCACGTACTGGAAGGTCGCTATAAGGTCTCCTCAGAGCTTTCTCTTCTCCAGGCTGAACAACCCCAACTGTCTCAGCCGGTGTCTCAGCACTTCTCACGTTCCAGGGATTCACTTGCACCAGTGGGATGCTCTGAAGGGAAGGGATGTGGGCACGGGGAAAATGGGGTTCGGGAAAGACGGCCTCAGGAGTTGTGTGAAGCTGGACAGGGCAAATTTTAAATCCATCATTGTGGTGGTTTAACTTCAGCTGGCAACGAGACCAGGCAGCCGGTGGGATGGGGAGGAGAATTGGGAGAAAAAGGAAAACTCATAAGTTGCGATAAAAACAGTTTAATAGGACAGCACAAGGAAAAAAGAATAATGATGAAAACAATAATAATACTGCTATATAGAAAACATGTAATGCATGACACAATTGCTCACGACCTGTGGAGACCGATACCCAGCCTGCTCCTGAACAGCGATCCCTGAGCAGTGAACCCTGGCCATGACCAACTTCCCTTGTAAATACTGAATATGATGCTATACGGGATGGAAAATCTCCCTTGCCAGCTTGGGTCAGCTGCCTGGCTCTGCTCCCTCCCAGCTTCTTGACCCCCTGTTCACTAGAAGAGCATAGAAAAAAGCCCTTCATTTCTTATTGACAACTATAGCCATCAGTGTTTGCCTGAATTCTTCTCATACTAACTCTAAACGCAGCAGCTGCTGGGAAGAAAATTAACTCTATCCCAGGTGAAACCAGGACATCATTATCATCACTACCTTCTGAGTGTTACCTGGAAACCATCAGGGGAGTATTGCTTAAGAAAAAATGTATGGTACAGCCTATAGAGAACAGTACATTTAGCATTTAATAACTTTTTCTTCCAAGAGAGAAAAACAGCAATTGGATAAGGCCACTCCAGCTGTAGACTTAATTGAGAGCTATCTATCAAATCTAGCAAACCCCATGAAACTGAAATGTTGTCGTGCTTGGGACTAAAAATTGTGTATTGGAGAGAAAATCACAGTTGTAGTTAATCCTTATATTTATTTTATTCCATAGGTACCTGCACTGCTTCCAAAAATTTTGTTGAGTTTATAAAGTGAAGAAGAAAATCCCTTGACACTGAAATTCTAGAAGCTCTCCAGACACTTGTACATTGATCATCTTTTTGAAACTGGACCGTGTAAACAGCAAAGTGAGCTAAACTGCAAAAATGTAACAAAACGAATTGTTCAGAAAAGTGTTACATTTCTAATGAAGAAAGACATCATTTTAAGTCAAAGGTTATGAATCTTGATATCAGCGTATGTCTATATTATAAAGGTAATTTAACAAATTCCAGTTCTATAAGATACAAATACCAATATTGGGATTACATTGATGAGCTACATTTTTACTGTTGCATTTCATGCTTAAAATGTTGTTAAATCCTCAGTGTCCATTTTGAGTTCTATTTACATCCTTAATGTCTTAAAATATTTCATTTACTTGGAAGCACCGCTAATAATAGTTGAGGGAACTACCTGCGGTCCAAGGCGTTACTGAACTCTTGCTGGAAATCTGCAGGAATGTGCTGTGCTGGCATCTCTCAAAATGCCTTAATTGAAAGGTCTGAAGAAACAGCCCTGGGAATTCGGGAGGTGTAAATGTGCGCAATACCTGGTGCACCGCTTGGGACTGGGACCAGTGATGACAAGTGGCTTGGATCCATTTCATCGCCATTTACTCAAGCCATGCTTTTGTACGTTTTGTATATGTGTCTAGACTTTCAGTTCCGTTTTCCCATTAATTAGATTTTCTTAATCATGTTTTATTTTAATTAAAAAGCTAACTGTACAGAACAGGTACATGTGTAAATAAGGGATTATGCTTCTGTATATGTTAATATTCATATGTAAAAAGATATGTACATAGGAAAGAAAAAAAATGGCTCAAAGAACGTTTTCAAAACCATTTCTTTCTTATAAATGCACAGACAGGAAAGTTACATACATGCGCTCCTTGATTTTAACGTAAGGGTTTTTGCTCAGTTTTCGGTCATTTTGTGTTTGATCCTGCTGGGGTTTTGTATGATGAGTTTATATGATTAGTCTTTGTGGCATGGAGCCATTCTGGAGGCGGTGCCACCCTTCATCTGTGAGATGAGCTGTGTCGGATCTCGTGTGTTGTTTTCTTACCTCTGGGGTCTTGTGCATCTTTTGAAAACATGGTCTCAAAGCCACAGGACGGCGGTGCAGGGGGCATTACCTTAACCTGGGGCTTTTCCTCGCAGTCCCTCCATCCCTCGTAAAGCACTAGAGGAAAGGTGAGGTTTCCATCCCGAGGAGGGACTCCTCAAAGCAGCAGCGCTAAGTCAGGGGCTGCCAACCACTGTAGTTTCTCATTCGTAAGCATCTTTTATGAATTCCCCAGACGCCCTTCAAGTGACGAAAAGATGGGGGCAGATACACCAAGTGTATCCCTAGGTGCATTACGATCACCATAGCTACGTTTCACCGACAAGAACCTCAGCCGTGTGTAGACGCGTCCGCTCACACATTGCCGAGTCCGAAGGAGAACCGAAGCGGTCAGAGCCGCTCCCTGCCTGGGTCCCGCAGCTGTGGTACGGGCCGGCTGCTGCATCCGCAGAGCTACACGTCTAAACTGAAATCCACTGGAATTGCAGCTTACTTTGTCAACAACCGTATTTCAGGCCCGTACTTCTTGTTCAAGCTGTTGGAGGACTGTGGCTATTATTTACAGTATTCTGTTCTAGTAATATCTGTAGCCTTCAGTGTATCCCTGAGTGCCTTACACAGCTTGTGAACAAAACTCCTGACCGTGAAGCGAAAACGCATCCGAGAGTCCCTCTGAGGGGACCGATGCCAAATCCCTTTGCATCCCGGATGGCACCACCTCGCGATGGGCGGCGTGCGTTAGCACAGTAATGGATTTAGTTTAGACTCAGGAAATCATATTGTGAATATGTGTATTAAACCCTGTACTTCTGTATTGTACATTTTATAAAAAGGAACTACTGTAAACTTATGCAAAATGTAAAACAGAGAAAAATGGGTTTTTTTCCCCCATGGCCAGTGTGCCGTGACTTGTGTCCGCTAATATAATCCTAATGACTATATCCGAAATACGTAATGTTTGGTTCAGTGCTGAAGCAGTAATTGACAGTCCTAAAATGGGGCTGGACTGATCAATTACAGAATTTTACACATATTTTTGTATTGTGATTCATATGATATATATATCAAGAGACTTTCTATTCATTTGTAAAATACATAAATTATTGTAAACTTTTAATAAAAAGATCTGTTTTAAACCTTGAAATTAGATAAATTGCTTTGCTTCTTTTCCCGGGACACTGAAACTGAGCCTTTGATGAGTTATAGTAACTTTCCTGGTAGTATAATCATAGAATCATTGAATACTTTGGGTTGGAAGGGACTTTAAAGCCCATCCGGTTCCAACCCCCCTGCCATGGGCAGGGACACCTCCCACTGGCTCAGGCTGCCCAAGGGCCATCCAACCTGGCCTGGAACACCTCCAGGGATGGGGCACCCACAGCTTCCCTGGGCAACCTGGGACAGAGCCTCACCACCCTCATCATGAAGTAATTCCTCTTTATGTCTTCTCTAAATCTGCCCCTCTCCAGTTTACACCTGTTCCCCCTCATCCTATCACCACAAGCCTTTGTGAACAGCCCCTCCTCAGCTTTCCTGTAGCCCCTTCAGGTGTTCGAAGGTCGCTATAAGGTCTCCTCAGAGCTTTCTCTTCTCCAGTAATTTCTTTAATCACTTTTTAATTTCCACCTGGAAAAAAAAATGATTAGATCACGAATAAGAAGTATTCTTGCAAACCCACAACGATGTAACCTACCTCCTACTGAGCTGAATATGAACTTTCCTCATTTTCCCATCCCTGAATTGCCGGTGGGATCGAGCCCGACTGGTACCCACCGAGGGGAAGGGGATGGCGGTGCCCGAAGCGGGTGCCTGGTGGGATGCGACAGCGTGGGACATTTCCCTTTGGGAAAAAAGAGAGCCTTCCCTGGGTCGCCGGGGCCGGGAGGGGCCGGGGGGGAGCTGTGACCCCTCCGGGCGCGGATGCTCTCCCGGCTGGGAAGATGCCACGGGTGGATGGGCACGGGCAGCCGGGCGGGGCGGGCAGGCGGGGGGAGGCGGCGGTTCGCCGGCTTTTAACTGGCTTTGCTGCTTCTGCCCAGGGCGAGGCGGCTGCGGGAGCGCGGCGGGAGCGGCGGGGCAGCCCCCGGAGCCCATGTCGGGGAAGGAGGAGGAGGCGCTGCCCGCCTGCTTCGCGGGGCTGGGCGCGGGCAGCCCGCGGCCGCGGCAGAAGCGCGGCGGGATGTTCTGCAGCGTAGAGGATGCATTCGACAACAAAACTCTGGATTTCCCTTCGCTCAGCTCCTCCGGCAGCGGGACACCCTCCGGGGGCCACCGCCGGGATCCCGATCCCGGTCCCGCAGCCGCCGCCCCGGCGAAGCCGCCCAAGGGCTGCGCGCAGGTAAGGAGCGCCCGCAGCCCCGGCTCAGCGTCCCGAGCCCCCGAGGGGCCACAGGAGGCTTTCCTCTCCTTTTCCCGTCGCTGAATTGACGGTGGGGTAGAGCCCGACCCGTACCCGGCGAAGGGAAGGGGACCTGAAGCGGGTGCCGGGCGAGGTGGGACAGTGGGGGACGTTTCCCCTTGGGAAAAAGAGAGCCCTCCTTTATCCCTGTCTGTAAGTCCCTGAGAGGAGTTTGTAGAGAGGCGGGGGATGGTCTCTTCTCTCAAGCGACAGCCGAGAGGGAACGGCCGCAAGGAGCTCCGGGGGAGGTTCAGTTTGGACATCAGGAAAAATTTCTTCACCGGGCACTGGGACAGCTGCCCAGTTGAGTCCCCATCCCTGGAGGTGTTAAAAACACGGGGAGATGAAGTGCTTAGGGATACGGTTCAGTAGCGGACAGGTACGGTTGGGCTTGATGATCGCAAAGGTCTTCTCCAACCTCGCGAGTCTGTGACTCTCGCTGGAAGCCCAGCTCTGAGCCCGCTGCTGGATCCCTCCCGGAGACCCCAGCCCAGCCCTTTGGCAGAGCCCCCCGGCCGGGACAAGAGCCGGGAACAGCCCGGGAGCCCCGCTGCGTGCAGGTGACAGCCCGAGGGGTCAGCGAGCGGCCACTTTTTCTCCGGGGACACAACTTTTCTTGGCTCCCGGGACCCCCGAGCATCCCGCGGGGCGGCTGGGGCCGCGACACCCCCCCCGGCGGCTCCGTCCCGCCCCGCTCGGCGCTGGCAGGCTTTGTGCGCGGCCCGGGAGCGCGGCCCCGGGCTGTGGGCAGCGCTGGGGGGCGCGCACGCACGCAGGAGCGCGCACAGCCCGGGACAGACGCGCACACAAACACAGACGCGAGCGCGGCGCGGAGATGTCGCACCAGGGCAAGAAGAGCATCGCCCGCACCACGGTGAGCGGCGGGGGAAGGGGGCTGCGGGGTGCCCGGCGGTGCCAGGGGATGGAGTGGGGCGGTCCCCGGGGGATGGAGCGTGAGAACGGAGCCCCGGGAGAGCTGCGGGGCTCTGCCCGCCGGCGGGGCCGGGAGCGATGCGGTCCCTCTCGAGCGAAAAGGGGTGCGGGAGATGCAGCCCCCACTCCGCCGCTCCCTTTGTTGGCCGCAGCCCCGGCGCTTTGTCTGCCGCCGGAGTGCCGGCGACAAAGCCCGCTCGGGACAAAGGCGGGCGCGACCCTCACCGCGGCTTCGGGGCTGCCCCGCCGCCTCCCAACTTTCCCTCGGCTGCTTTTTGGAATGGGCTTGGAGAGGGGTGGAAGCATCTGTCCGCCTTGTTCCCTGCCCGGCATCTGGGTGCTTTACAGCTCCCCGGTGCCGCCGCTCGGAGCCCAACAGCGTGCGCTGCCCCCGCCGGCGCGGCGTGGGAGGGGATTCCCTTCTCCCGGTGCCAGGGCTTCTCAGAGGGAGGAAGGAAAAAGCTCTGGAGAGAGATGATTTCCTCCCCCCAACCCCTTGTTTTGCTGGCTCATGTCTGAGTTCTCTTGAAAACAGCCCCGTGGCTGCCGGGCGCTGTGAGCCCGTGGGGAGCTGCGGGTCTGCGCTGCAGGAGCGGATCGGGGGGGAAAGGGGCGGGGGGGGGGGGGAGGTGGGGTGAGGGGGAGGATGGGGAGGAGGAGTACGAGGAAGGAATGAAGAGTATGGGGATGGGGAAGGGTTGAGGGTGGAGAAGGAGTGAGGAGGAGTATGGGGATGGGGTGAGGATAAGGATGGAGAAGGGGTGAAGAGGGGGAAGGGGAAGGGAGAGGGGTGGCGAAGGGGTGAGGAGAATGGCGAAGGGGTGAAGGTGGCGAAGGGGTGAGGGTGGGGATGGGGAAGGGGTGAGGAGGAGGATGGCAAAGGAGAGAGGGTGGCGAAGGGATGAGGAGGATGGTGAAAGGGAGAGGGTGGTGAAGGGATGAGGAGGAGGATGGTGAGGGAGTGAGGGTGGCGAAGGGATGAGGAGGAGGATGGTGAAGGGGAAAGGGTGGTGAAAGGGTGAGGAGGAGGATGGCAAAGGAGAGAGGCTGGTGAAGGGATGAGGAGGAGGGTGGCAAAGGGGAGAGGGTGGCGAAGGGGTGAGGAGGAGGAGGATGAAGTGGTGAGGGAGGCAAAGGGGTGAGGAGGAGGTTGGTGAAGGGGTGAGGGTGGCAAAGGGGTGAGGAGGAGGGCGAAGGGGTGACAGCAGGGAAGGAGTGAGGGTGGGGAAGGAGTGAGGAGGAGTATGGGCATAGGGTGAGGGTGGGGATGGGGAAGAGGTGAGGGTGGGGGAAGAGGTGGGGATGTGAGGGTTGGGGGAAGGGGTGGGGATGGGGACGGGGACGGAGTGAAGGTGAGGGTGGGGAAGGGATGAGGATGAGGATGGGGAAGGGATGAGGATGGTGCGAGGATGGGCTTCACAAGGGGAGGGGCTGTAGAGCTCTCCCATGGGGCAGCCAACACAGAAGCTTCTCTTGATTGATTTTATGGCACAAGGGAAAACAACAAAGATGAAATAAAAGGCTTGATACTTTTAAAATCACAATGCAATTCTTTAATAGCTTTTTAATACGCCAGTGATGCTCTTTAAAACAAGACTCCACCATGTTTTCCAGGCTGTTCAGCATCAGCACAGAACACTGTGTTGTAAGTCATCTCCACGTGCTCTTGCATCCCTCGGTTGTTTTTGTGCTGAGGCCATGCTCTTTGTGTTGCCCGTTTTAGCCTTGGTAATAATTTTTCTGGCAATAACAGAGAGCAGGAAAGGAATCCTCTTAAATTAGTTCCACATTTACATAAATACTGCTTTCTAACACAGCTTTCTAATTTTTCTGGTTAAAAATTCTGCAAATCTGACAACTGTACCAGTGTCTTGCTTTGAAGTGAGGAAAGTCCTTGAGGCATTATCTGCCTCACAAGACTGTGAAAACTAATGAATGTCAATAAATTACTAGGTTAATAAGATGCACTTAAAAGTCTCTGTAGCTGAAGCTGATGGAGGAGTCAGGTACATGGCTGAGCTGCAGGATGTTGTCTTGCAAACCTTTTAACATTACTGTGAGCTTCAAACAGTCTCTGAATCTGCTCTGAAGGAGTTCTTAGTGGGCCTTTGGGATGGTCTTTCCTGTGAGGCAGGTCAGGAGCAACAAAGGCTGGAGCACACTCCCTTCTTGCCGGCTCCACTCAGAGATGCACGGCTCAGACTTGAAATGGAGGGTATTCTGATACCCAGAGCTGTCGGGCTCAGCTGCGCTGCCTGTACACCCCAGGCTTGTACTGCACTTCCAGTTGTTTTTTTTGTAGAAACACAGAGTCATTAATGTTGGAAAAGACCTCAAAGATCATCACGTCCAACCATCAGCCCAATGCCACTGTGCCTACTAAACCAGGTCCTGAAGTGCCATGTCTACACGTTCTCTGAACACCCTCAGGGATTCGGACTCTTACTTCCCTGGGCAGCCTGTTCCAATGCTTTACCACTCTTTCAGTAAAGAAATTTGTCCTAATATCCAAATATTTGGTGTAGAATAGTTTGGATAGTCACTAAACTTGCATGATTGAAGGGCAAAATATTAAGCGCTAGATTCAATGAAAGCTTAGAATGAGTAAAGTACCATCTAAATAAAGCAATCTTTAAAAAAATGCATTTTTTTTCTCCATTAGAGTGACCAACTTCTAATCAAAGGAGGAAGAATTGTCAACGATGATCAGTCATTTTATGCAGACATTTACGTGGAAGATGGTTTAATAAAGTAAGTTAAAAAATTACATTTGATAATGTAATTTCCAAGCATGATACAGTGGCATGGAATTTGAATAAGGTTCCATTTTGTTCTCTTTTCTCTTGGAAATATGTTCCCATTTTTGAAAAACAAGGACAGCTTTTTAGAATAGTGTCAAGAAAGAACTGCATTAGTGTAATTCTGTAGCTGGGAAGACTTTTGAAGTACTTCCAGTTTGCGTTCTGTTGTAAGTTGTGCGGGAGGCGAGCGCAGAGCTAGGTTCAGCACTGCAAAGGCACGTGAGAAGTAGCGAAGAGTCCAGCACTGAGACCTCAGCAGCTCCTCTGTTCTGAGCAGCGTCCCTCTGGTGATGGCATGATGTGTCCCAAGGCTGCTGATGGATGCTGGAGCTGGGAGGGGTGGGATGGGTGCTGCTGGGCCAGCAAGGTGGGACCCCACGAGGTTCTCCAGCAGACTTCAGCTCCACTTCTGGCACAATGCACTCCCTAATTGGAGCTGGTTCTCCTCCTGGGAAAGAAACCATCCCTGGGCAGTGCACAGGTATGTGCCCATGGATGTATGCCCCCCAGCAGTACTTTGAAGAAGTTCGTTTTGCATCTTCAGTTAAAACTTGTTACCAGTTAACAGCAGATCACGATATAATTTTCAGACAAATTGGAGAAAACCTGATTATTCCTGATGATGTGAAGACAATTGATGCCTACGGCCAGATCGTGATACCGGGGGGGATCGATGTCCATACCAGACTGCAGATGCCCATCATGGGGATGACCTCTGCTGATGACTTCTACCAAGGCACAAAAGCAGCCCTGGCAGGAGGAACCACAATGATCAGTAAGAGCATTCAAACAGACTTCTAAATAGAACATTGATTAGCAAAATACAGTAGGCCTTTTGTCATTGCAGAGATTTTTTACCCTCGTAACTGTTCATTTTTACTGCAGAAATCAAAGCATTACAAAGCTAATTAAAATGTCTTATGTACCTTTCTGAACCTCCTTCTGCTGCTACACACATTTTTGAAAAATATGTAGCTGCTCTTGCTTCATCTCATAAGAGACTAAAATTGAAGAAAACTTTAAAAACTTTATAATATGTTTTTAATAGGTTTGCAGCTGTGTTTTTTGTAAGAGTTTTTCAGCTCTGTGGGCACGACTTCCATTTTTGGGTTAGCGGAACACAATTTTGATTTCTTTTTTCTGGTCCCAAGGCCACTGTAGTATGTGACGGAAGGACCAGTCCCAGTGAGTGCTGGTGTAGCTCTGTACAAATGTCATAGCCAGTTCTATAGGGAATAGGAACAAAGATAAGAGGAGATGTAGTTACTGATGGGCTGTGGGTGACTTCCCATGGAAAATGCCCAAGGTAGCTTTGCAAGGACATGCTTTGGTCACCTGCCTCTCTTAGATGCTGTGTTTGGTAGGCTGTGTGAAGAAAAGGATAATAGTAGCTTTAACTTGGAGTTTGTGTGTTCCACTTATCTCACTGTATCTGGGAATTTATTCTCTCTCATCTTTTATCAGTGCTATAAAAATGAGTTAGTATTAAAATGTCTCCTTTACACAGCAGTAAAGTCTTGCACAAGAATATTGGTGGCTGTTGCACTCCCAAGGTGTTTCCCTAGCCCTTTCCCTGGCACGTGTACTAATGCTATGCAGTGTTTCCTCAGTTGACCACGTCTGCCCAGACGCGGGGACCAGCCTCCTGGCTGCCTACGAGCAGTGGCGTGGGAGCGCCGACAGCCAGGCCTGCTGCGATTATTCCCTGCACATCGACATCCCTCGCTGGCACGAAAGCCTGAAGGAAGAACTGGAAGCCTTGGTGAAGGACAAGGGTAAGGACAGAAAGAGTGGTATTCTGGCAATAACCCCCCTCATCCCAAACCCCCATAATTATTGCAGTACGACCACATAATCAAGTCACCGTAGGGAAGCGATGATATTTACGGCTACCCTGCCGTGCTCTTAGGTGATAAATGCGGTTGGTAAAGGGGACTGTGCTACTTCACTGTTGAGGTGTGACCTGCCCACCCTTTGCCATCTAGGAGAAAGGTGTGCACAGAGGTATTGACACCAGATTCATACCATAACATCTTGGTTTGTGCTCTCACCTTTGGGCAATTTACAGCCTGGTCATGAAAACTGGTTTTGGAAACTAAAGGAATGGTATTGGGCACCCTGGTTGAGGCTGCACCTCAGCACAGAAAAGCATTTAAATAAGAATATTCAGGATGAGACTTACAGAATAAAGCTAAATTTTAGGTTTTCCATACAGATTTTGTTTGCGCCTGTAATTCCTGCACATCCTGAAGTATCTGCTGGACATGGTTTACTAGGAAGCAGGCCATGCGGCAGGATTTAATGCATTTCATTAATACTTCTTTTCCTGTTTGAAAATACATTTTGCTTTCAGATATGCTAGTGTAGAGCTAAATGACTTCGGTGTAATTTGCAGTCCTGCAGGCAAGGGCTTAATTGGTCAATTAACATAGACATTTACAGGGAGTTTCCTATTAAAATATAGAGCGGCCGAAGTAATGTAGCTATTCCAAGCTTATACTGGGTATTTTTCAGATGTATGTTCCCATGAAAAACAGTTTGTTTGTAATTTGATAGTAATTTGAGATTAGTCATTGCCTCTATCTGTATAAAATACAGTAACAATTCTTTGGCTTTGACTTGGTGCTTCATAAATCATCCTTTGTGTTAGACAGAAATGGTAGAAATTGGGATTGTGTGCAGGAGCTCTGCCCATCTATTTCTCAAGCTAAATGGAGAGCTTATTGCTCTCTACAACTACCTGAAAGGAGGTTGTGGAGACGAGGAAGCTGGGCTCTTCTCCCAAGTGACAGGGGACAGGACAAGGGGGAATGGCCTCAAGCTGCACCAGGGGAGGGTCAGACTGGATACTGGGAAAAAAAATTTCACAGAAAGGGTCATGGGGCACTGGCAGAGGCTGCCCAGGTAGGGGATGGAGTCACCATCCCTGGAGGTAGTTTAAAGACAGGTCAATGAGGTGCTCAGGGACATGGTTTAGTGGCAGATAGGAATGGTTGGACTCGATGATCGAAGAGGTCTTTTCCAACCTAGTGATTCTATGATCCCATGAAATAGCAGCGAACTAAATAACAGTGCTCTAACAACATTTAAGAGTCTCATCTTTTTATGTAATTTAGCCTTAGCACTACTACACTAATTCACAGACAATTACCAGAAATAAGCTGTGGTTAAACCATAAATTGAAACCACTGCTGGAGGGAAAACTCAGGTAAGGAGCAATGTGTTTGATTCTGTGTGTTTGGAGCAAGTTATGGAGAGTACCTAAAATCAGAAACGGGTTTTCTTTTTTCGGTTCAGGTGCACCCAGAGACAGAAGTGTATTGTCTGTCATGGCTCCCAAGCTTTGAGGTTTACTTCTTGTGGAGACAGTTCCCATTTCAGCCCCTCAACTGCTTTGGTTTCAGTGTCACCCTCGCCTGCCTTCCCACTCCTCCCCATGGCTTAAACAGCTCTGCTCAGTCTGTACAGGTCACCCAATTCTCAGCTGGGACAATAAACACACACGTCATTTTCTTTTCTCAAGGTGTGAACTCCTTCCTGGTTTTTATGGCTTACAAAGACAAACTTCAGTGCATGGATGCCCAGGTAATACAGCCAGCCACAATATCATTGCCTACACTCCAAATGGGAATGGAGATTTGTCTGATGTCGGGCAACCCCTTGTCTCTTGGCAGATGTATGAAATATTCTGCATTATTCGAGACCTGGGGGCCATTGCCCAAGTGCATGCTGAAAACGGAGACATCATTGATGAGGTACAGTATTTATATTCATTTAAGTTAAAGGTTGACTGGAGTGTTTTGATTTAATGCAAAGTACTGACTGTAACGTATGGGTCGTAGTGTTTAGTGGAAGGTAGAGCAGTGCCAGCCTGCTTTCAGCCTTTGGTTGGTACCACAAATTCAGTAGGTATCAGTCCAGATGAGAAGAGGAGGAGCAGCTGTGACACTTCGTTGCTTTGGGGAGACGACCACAGAGCACTTCTGTGTCTGCTGTCAGCAGAGCATCACCCTGGTCACTTACCTCACAGATGTCCAGCAAAAACCAGTCTGAGTTGAGCTCGTGGCCTTGCTCATGGCCAATCTCTGCTTGGTCCGGGTGTGTGGACAGCGAGCCTTGCAGCAGCCAGGGGGATGGAAAAACGGTGCTTCTGCACCCTGGTCGGTTCCCCAGGGAGGCATAAGCTGATTACCCAAGCCTTGGAGGAGAAGAGCTGATAGGAGACCCTGTGATGACAACCTGTGCGGGTGGAAGAATGTGCAGGAGGATCAGGGGCTTCTGGTAAAATCAGCAGCGTTCTCACAATTCCTTGCACGCACTTGAGTGTCATGACAGAAATCTTTACAAGGACTCTGCAGTGGTTCCCAACAAGTGCTTTAGGGCTTATTGAAGGATGACTGACTGCCCTAAGTGACCATTTATCACATTATCAATCTCGTAGGTAGGATCTTGCAAGGTAGAATGAGACTTGCAGTTCCTTTTAGCTTATGGTCATGCAAGGGTTCAGTTTGGTGCGGGAGAAGAGTTTGAAATAAAAGCAGGATCCCAGTCCTTCAAATAGGCTTATTTGGACAAACAGGATAAAGGTTAATTCCCACTTCCCTCCGGTTTTATCTGAGAAACCTGTTGGTCAGCTGGCTGTGAAACGTAATGTGATCCCAAGCAGTTCAATATCTTCAGAAGTATTTCTTTAAGCAGCCAGCATGCTGACACTCGAGCCCTGGGGAGAAACTCGGAGGGTGTCTGCAAGAGGAATACAGCGGGTGGAGAAATAGCCATCCTTTCAGAGCAGGATCTTTAAAGCCTGTGAAATCTGGTCTGTAGCACTGATTAATGTCTTTGCATCCAGGGCCAGCTAAGTGGGAGCACTGCATAATAGAAAACATCAGACAAAGGGAACCGGGTGGGGTGTGTGCTGGGCATCTGCTTTCAAAGAGAACGTGAGTGACCCGGATGCAAGCCAGGGTTTATTCCAGCTTCTGTCGCTGTGGGATCCCAACTAACACGGGGTTCCTGTGGGGACTTGATTCATCCCCAACATGACATGAGGCTGTGGCAGTGAGGACAGAGTCTGTCAGTCTTTGGGGGTTCTGCTGCTGCTGGAGCCACGGAGCCGGGTGGGAGAGGAGGTGGGTGCAGCTGGTAGGGCTGCTCAGCTTCAGGGCAGGCAGCTGAGCCGGCAGCTGTGTAAAACCTCTTTTCCCACTGCTGCCTTCCCCCAGAACTGACAGGGAGTGAGCAGCAGCAGCCTTTCATCCGAGCCATGTCCCTGCTGGTGCGTAGCGCAGTGCACATGAGCGTGGCTGTGGGACTCACTGGGCAAAGCTCTGGAGAGGTGGCACTTGCTGTGCCCTGCTGCAAGTCTCCCGTGCCTCGCACCCATCTCCTCTCCCTCCACTGGCTTCTTGGAGCAGCTTCAGGCAGCCTCAGGTGTGGGGGTCTGTTCCTTCCCTGTAGCCATGCATCACATCTAGCACAGCCTCAGAGGAGGCTCAGTTTGAAGAGAGGGAGGGTCCAAAGGTACTGCTGGGATGCAGCAGTCCCCAGTCCAGAAATGCTGGGAAGTACTGCAGCAGTTTGTGGAGTGTGACAGTTATAAATGGTATTACCTCCTCATAGTCAGGAGTTTCCACCATCCTTCAGGTACTTCTGAAAAGGTGTTCCGTGTCCCACATTGCTTTGGATAGGCTGTTCATATCCATGACTGGACTTAAGGAGGAATTTCTTCACCATGAGAGTGGTGAGGCCCTGTTCCAGGTTGCCCAGAGAAGCTGTGGCTGCCCCATCCCTGGAGGTGTTCCAGGCCAGGTTGGATGGGCCTTGGGCAGCCTGAGCCAGTGGGAGGTGTCCCTGCCCATGGCAGGGGGGGTGGAACCAGATGGTCTTTAAAGCCCTTCCAACCCAAGCTATTCTGATTCCATGATTCTAAGACTGCTCTTTCATTCATCTTTGTACACCTAGGAGCAGAAGAGGCTGCTGGAACTTGGGATTACCGGGCCAGAAGGGCACGTCCTCAGCCGCCCCGAGGAGGTAATGCCTGCAGCCCTTCAGCAGAACTGCCCAGGGGTTTAGAACTAGCAGAGATGCCGTGAGACATTTTCTAACTGTGTTCTGGTGTCCACAGGTGGAAGCAGAGGCAGTGTATCGTGCCATTACCATTGCGAAACAAGCCAACTGCCCCTTGTACATCACCAAAATAATGAGCAGAGGTGCAGCAGATGTGTTGGCTCAAGCAAAGAGAAAAGGTAAAGCATTGGTTCATATTTGCACACTAATTTGGCCTATTTAAATATGTCCAGGAATTTAATTCTAGCTTCAGATTTTAAGAACTCGTTATCACCCAAGTTCTCTCACATTTTAAGGGCGCTAAAGCTTGGTGTTGGCTTTTCTTCGCAGCGTGTGCCAGAGCTAATTGCTCTGAGCTGGATTTGAGGAGATGCACTTGAAAGTTTGACACCTGAATCTCGGTAGAGGCAGCTGGAAAACAAAGGAAATAATTCACTTGCTATCGTTTGTCATGAGCTAAATAAAAAATGGATCTGGAGCAAGCTCTAAATTTCAAACTGGGGCTAGGGTGGGAAGAGATGGAAGCAATTCTGCAGGGAGGAAGACTGGAAAGCCGTGCTCAGGGACAGGTGGGCCTCTGCACCCAACCAGGACACTCTGCCGAAGGCCTTGCTTTGATTTACAGGAAGGCATGAGGGTTCGTAGACATGAATGTATGTTTGGTCTAAGGAGAAGATAGATGGGTTCGGAACTTGTTTTGACAGCATTTCCCAGCTGTATGTGAGAATCTGAAGAATTAACATGAATTTTAAAAGCTGAAATACTGAGAACACTGAAGAGAAATGAAACTGTCTTCTGTCGTTAACCACAGTATTTGACCGCATTGTGTGAAAAGAGGCTGCGGGATACGCGGCTTGTTTGCTCTCGTTAATTGGATTGCTCCACAGGCACAGTTGTGTACGGAGAGCCCATCACCGCCAGCCTGGGCACTGACGGGTCACACTACTGGAGCAAAAACTGGGCCAAAGCTGCAGCTTTTGTCACGTCTCCCCCCATCAGTCCAGACCCCACGACGCTGGATCATCTCACTACCCTCTTGTCCTGGTGAGTTCTGTGTCAGGGCAGCTGCCTGTGCCCATCTGCCGTGTTCCCACCCTGCCTGCATCCATCCGAATGCCCTTTATAATAATAGCATCACCTGCAGAGCAGGGCTGGCCGGGATCGTAGCCCCTGACCTCCCTGGTGTGGCTCCCCCACCTTTTGTTGGTGAGTAACAGCCTCCCTGTTCTTGAGGGCACCCCCAGTCTTCACCCGCACTCGGGCACCCTAGAGTGCAGTAGCACAGCAAGGTTAGCATGCAATTCAGCCTTCCCCTTGATATTATAATCAGAGTAGGAAAAATATCAAATAAATATCCATATCAAAAGAATAAATCTTCGGTTTTTTGAGCGAGGAGCCTGGTGGCTCTTTCAAAAAGAGTCAAAATTATGCTTTGATGAAAGCAAGTAATAGTTACCAAATTTTCTGAGTAAAAATCATCTCACACCACCCTCGGAACTGGAAGCGGGGAAGATGTAGTGTCCCATACTAGTCTTTTAACTAGACGTCCTTTGGGGTTTATGAATCGTAAGTTGTCTGCCGTTATGGTCCTCCTTGGTGAAATCAATCTGTACCAAACAGACCAAGCACAGAGCCTGCAAGGCATTGGTGCCACACGCAGTCTTCCAAGTGAGGGTGGCTTTTGCCCAGTGAGAAGAGCAGCGTCACAGGGCAGGGGAGGTGATGGTAGTGCCATGAAAGCTGTTTGGGAGGTGGCATTAGTGCCACGTAGGCTCTTTTCTGCTGTTGGGTGCCTCCTCTGAGTTCTTCCTTTCCCTAGCGGGGACCTGCAGGTTGCAGGCAGCGCTCACTGCACCTTCACCACCGCGCAGAAAGCAGTAGGAAAAGACAACTTCACCCTCATCCCCGAGGGAACCAACGGCATTGAGGAGCGGATGTCAATAATTTGGGAAAAGTGTGTGGTAGGTACTAAAATAACGCTGATTCCTTGTGAAGCTGTGGAAGCAAGTGCACATGAGCGTTGTGTTTGCTAAGTGATATCAGCGTCCTCGTTAATTCAAATGAGCCAGGAGGCGTGGAGTTGTCTAGACTGCTGCTTCAGAGGAACTTGCTAATGAGAGAAAATGTGACACTCAAAAGTCTTCAGAGTGTCTTCAAAGGCTTTGATACGGGGATCATCCACCCCACTCTCACTTGAAGTCACAAGAAAAAGTCTCTTCAGTGTGTTTTCCTAAGGGTAAGACAAGATGTTCCTTTTCCCTGATGCTTGCAGGAAACCTGAGGAGGTGGGTGGGGACGGCGTATCTGTCACTTGTTGACCATGGCCATGCCTACCAGCCGCCTGGTCACCCCTGGTCCTGTTGCTGGAGTTGGATTCCCACGGCACCTCCGTGTCTGTGGGGCAGCAGAGTCCAGGAAAATAAAAGCCTCTATTGTATTATTTATCCCACAGGGACAAGGCTCAGCCCCCTGTGTCTCCCTTGTCCCCAGAACTGCAGCCCTGTGGCAGTGTGGATCCTCACACCGTGTGGTCACGCTGTTGGGTCCTGCAATTTCTTCTTCTGGTACCTTGTTCCTGCTGGTGGAAGAGCACCGATCTGGCCATGGGGACAGGACTGCCGCGTGCTGCTGGGGGCAGGGCATGTTTATATTGATAGTCCTTCTTCCCTTCACTTTCCCAGGTCCCTGGGAAGATGGATGAGAATGATTTTGTAGCGGTGACCAGTACCAATGCTGCCAAGATCTTCAACTGCTACCCCAGGAAGGGTCGCATTGCTGTGGGCTCTGATGCGGACTTGGTTTTGTGGAACCCTAAGGCTACTAAAATCATCTCAGCAAAAACCCACAATCTGGTAAAATATTTTTTAATTATTTTCTCGAGTTGATTTTAGAGTCAGAAGAGAACATTAAAACAATATATTTCTTCACATTGGAAAGATCAGGCCATTCAGCAAGAAAGAAGCTCTTTATGCAGATGAAGTGATGAAGGATCTTGCATTCGATTTAAAAATAGAAGCAAATGAAAGTATCGTTTGGTTACTGTGAAGGGTAGGATTGCAACTCGGTGGCAGTGACTACTCTGAGACAGTCTACCTCTGGTACACAAATTTTACTATCAATATATTTCCTGTAGGCTAGAAAAATGTAAGTGCAGAATTTGTTTTAAGTATTATATTAAACTGTATTAATAGTTTATTAGAATCCCTACCCAAGAGCCAGATCCATCCCTGTGTGGGCTCTGGTCCTCAGCAGGTGCTGCTTGTCTGTAGGAATGACTCATTTGAGAGAGATTCACATGCACCTTAATGGCATTTGAGCCATGGTTTTCCAGGCCGTGAGCATCCCCAAATTAATTTCCAACATGAGCCTCAGACATAACACTGCAGTTGAAAGAGTGAGGGGACTGAGATGTTGTACCAACAGAATTGATTGATATTAATGTAGAAATATTTTTGACCCATGTTTTTTTTTTACCTAAATGTTTTTAATTGAAGCAAATTATTATTATGATTAAAATGTTCAAGTGTTTTCTTTATAAAGTAGAAACAGTTTTTCATTTGGTCCAGAAATTCATATTTCTTTTTTTATAATGCTGCATTTTTTCACTCTAAACCTTGGGTTTTTGTATAGTTTGTGATAATGGGTTATGTGAAGAAAGTGGCACAATTTTGCATTTCCCACAAACCAGACCTGACTTTCCATACCTGTTTTTGTAGAGGACTTAAAGTAAGTTGGGAGAAGTGACAAGAACTTCTATTCCTACATAGAGAACTTAAGCAGAGCTCTTCTGGGGCTTAGATAGAATTAATTGTCCCTGTATAGTAAAAGTTTAGTTTGCTCCAGGAGTGTTGTGTGCCTTTTGGGCAAGTACTGAGTGTTTTGAAGTGTTTCTCCATTCCAGTTTGCTTTCCTTCATATAATTACAAGAACTTTTATTACTGGAAATGTGAAGTGTTAGTTAAGTACAATTAATTTTGCACAAGGAGCAATGTACCAGTGGGGTTGTATGTATAGCTGGCTAGACCATCACCTCCTCTTCTTTACTCTTAACCCTATCAAATATCTTGGTTTGTTCTTTCCAGAACGTGGAGTACAACATATTTGAAGGCACAGAGTGCCATGGTGTTCCTACCGTGGTCATAAGTCAAGGAAAAGTTGTTGTTGAAGATGGAAACCTGTTTGTCACCCAGGGGTCAGGTCGATTCATTCCTAGAAAGACATTTCCTGATTTTGTTTATAAACGGATAAAAGCAAGAAACAGAGTAAGCAGACTTTTATTTGCAATAATCCTATATTTTCATTGCAATCTTTCTGCATTATTGTGTTGCCATCGCTGCTATGATGAGCCTGCTCACGGAATAGGCAACAGAAACAAGAATATTATTACCATTATTTCTTCTTAGGCCTTGGAAACTTGTACTGTTGTCCTGTAACTGCTTTGGTGTGTGGCTTGGCTCATTAATCAATATGCTAGTAACTATATTACTAACAACTGTGTTAGTAGTATTGCTAATAATAGTGGTATCATTAGTGTTATTTACCTATTATAAAGTTATAAAGAAAAATATGACTTCTAGCAAATCTGATGTTTGGTTTTGTGTTGAGGTAGAAGGGAGGAATTCCTCTCCTACCTCTGTTAGAACAGTTTGTTATTGTGTTATCAGTGTCTGCTCTGCATCTGTCAAAGACTAATGGATGCAGTGTTCAGTAGTTACTGGAAATACAATAAGATAAATCCTTCAATGTGCCAGCACAGCTTTTCTAGGAGATACGAAGACGTGCAAATACATAAAAAGCTTCTTAACAGCTCTGCCCTCCTCCCGTTTTCCCATGTGTCATTGTAGACATTTTCATTATGCGTTGTAGATGAAGACAGAGCACAACTCGTTAACCCCAACTTTCATGCTGTGGCACCAGCAGTGCTGACAGGCTTCTGGGTGCCTGTGGATGCCTCCAGGAGGTGCCTCTGGAGAGCGAGTGGGATGGGACCTTGCCAGGTCCCTGCAGGATGGGGATGAGACCCTGACACGTCCCGGCAGAATGAGAGTGGATGGGAGCCTGCAAAGTCCTTGTGGAATAGGATTGGGGATGGGGATGGCACCCTGCCAGATCCCTGTGGGATGAGTATGAAGATGATGCTCTGCTAGGTCCTGCGGGACAGGGATGGATGGGAACCTACCAGATCCCTGTAGGATGAGCATGAAGATGATGCTCTGCTAGGTCCCTGTGGGACAGGGATGGATGGGAGCCTACCAGATCCCTGTGGGATGAGCATGAAGATGATGCTCTGCTAGGTCCTGTGGGACAGGGATGGATGGGAGCCTGCCAGATCCCTGTGGGAGGCTGGTTCTCCCTCTGTGGCACTGCCCAGCGGTGGCAGCCATCTCCACTCTGTTTCACAGCGCCTGGCAGTGGTCTCCTCCTTTACCCCGGCACATCCTCCATCCTTTTTCATGCACAGACAAGCAGCAAGAAAGCTGGCAGGTCCCATCAGGTGGGGCAGAGGATCTCCAGGCTCTTTGTTAGAGGTCAAGCTGCATCTCTGTCCATTGTGGAAGCAGAAACCCCGTGCCGTATTTTTTATGATAAAGGATGATTTTAGCTAAACACGGTGTGCTGAAGTCCCTGCTCTGGCGGGATGATAACTGGGTATCAGCTCAGGTGTTGAGGGGTTTGTCTGTTAAGTTAATGTGTTTGAGCAGGGGTGTTTGACACTTTGCAAGCAACCCAGTAACCTGCCCGTGCCACCTCTCCATGCTTCATTTAACCGGAGTTTTCAACAAAAGCTACAGTCAAAAATAGCGCAGAAAAATATTGAGCAGGGTATTTTCTTCGCCAGATATGCAGGGTGGTGAAGGCAAAGGTCGTGTAAGAGAAAAATTTCTACAGAAAATGCTATAGACTTCTCAATAACGTATCAGTCCATGCATTTTTAATTTGAAACCCAGCACTTTTTAAGCTTCAAAACAAGTCCCTTCTGACCTTGTGGCTGTGACTGCTTCACCTGGGAAGAGAAACAGCCTTAAGGAAATCCATGATGAAACACTGGTAATGCAGTCATTAGTGCTTTGGCTCCCCTAACAGCCATGAGCACCTAGGGCTGAGCTCATCCTTCTCGCGGGAGGGTGTGATGGTCACACTGGGCGAGACTGGTTGGGGCATGTGCCCATGGGGTGTTGCACTGAGGGGAGCACAGCCCATCGTATGGTGGGCACCCCTTAGCCACCTCCTGGAACCCCATTTCCCAGGGGATGGGGCCTTTTCCAGGAGTGCAGCGCTGTTCCTGTGGGGCTGGGCAGCATCCTCCGCTTGGCTTTTAGGGTGGGAAGAGCTGCCATCTGCTCCATCCTGCCTGGGCTGCCCTCTCCCTGGGAAGGCACCTGGTCTGGTCTCCTTGGAGGTGCAGTCTCCCTAAAAGCACTCAGTAAGGGGTTAAGCACAAACAGAAAGACAAGTCTTTACCCATATTTTAGACCTGGTTCTTCTTCACTTTAGCTTAAATACGTGCCTTACAGCTCTGCTTACTCCTCACCTCACAGCTGGCCGAAGTCCACGGCGTCCCTAGAGGGCTGTATGATGGACCAGTTCACGAAGTCCTTTCAAGCGCCAAAGCTGTGGCTCCCACCTCGGCCTCCAGGATCGCACCCTGTGCGGGCAAAGCCCAGGCTCCTCCCGTGCGCAACCTCCATCAGTCGGGATTCAGCTTGTCTGGTAGGGCAGGGGTCCCCTGAACACCTATGGGGGAGGGGGAGGTGGCAGGGGGCTGGGTGTCACCACGCCCCAGACTTGTGTGAGCAGCAGGGCAAAGCTGAGGAATAGAAGCTTAATTTTTGCTCAGGAAAGAGCAATTCTGGCTTTTTCAGCAGCTTGAGTACTAATTGCAGCACAGGAATACCTAGAATGTGTTACTATATCTATATAAATGCATTGATGAACGTGGCAGGGGGCTGCAGGGTGTCTCTGAGTACAGACTCTACCGAGGGTGGAGGCTGCAGCCACGGGGTGCTGAGGCTGAGGGTGACGGTGTCACCATGGCCCTGCCTGGGTCGGAGGGGATGATGCCGTGGCTGCTGGGGGATCAGGACTTTCGCTCTGACTGCGTTGTCCACGAGTCAGGGGTTAGGAGAAATTTAATTTGTAGAGATGAGACAAATAGCTCCATTTTCAGGAACCAGGGAGATAATTCATTTGGTCTTTCTGTGTAAGAAGACAGTGATTAAGCATTGCTCATCTCAGCATCCTGCAGAAATCTGCCCAGCAGCTTTAGGGACCTTGGAAAACCAATGCTCTGCCGTAAAATAAAACTTTCATAGTCTTGTTTTATTAGCAGATTGAAATCAAATGGATCGTATGTGGCATTGCAGTACTTAAAGTGGCTTTATAAGAAATATGGGGACAAACTTTTTTAGTAGGGTCTGTAGTGATAGGTTGAGGGGTAATGGTTTTAAACTAAGAGAGACTAAGGTTCAGAGTGGATACGAGGAAGAAATTGTTTACAATGAGAGTGGTGGAAACACTGGCCCACGTTGCCCAGACAAGTGGTGGATGCCCCATCCCAGGAGGTGTTCAAGGCCAGGTTGGTTGGGGCTCTGAGCAACCTGTTCTGGTGGACGATGTCCCTGCTCATTGCAGGGAGATTGGGCTAGATGAGCTTTAAATGTTCCTTCCAATTCAAACCATTCTTTGATTCTATGATAGATTGTTTAATAAATGTTCAAGGTCCCACTTCTTGCTGTATAAAAACTGTTTATTTATAGGAAAGCCATTTACAATGTTTTCCAGAAAGAAGTAATAAAAAAAAATAAAGACCTGCAGGCAACTCAAGTCATTCCAAACTGTACGATAATAATATAGTGCTCAAATTTATGTGTAATGAAAATGTTAGCATTTCCCTCAAAGGAAATGTTCTATGATTTGTGCATTTAAAGCAGCAGGATTCCCACAATGTGCTGACAGCGCACGCTGTGCCTGTTCCTCTTCCCTAGGGTCTCAGGCAGACGACCACATTGCCAGACGCACGGCTCAGAAAATCATCGCCCCACCGGGTGGACGGTCCAACATCACTTCGCTGTCCTGATGGACCCCACGCTGCCGATGTGCCGGCATGGCTGTCCCCACCGCAACCGCTGCTGGGACATGTTTGGGTCCTGCTGGGGACGGGTCCAGCTGGGAAGGGGACAGTGGGTCTCCGTGAAGCTCAGAATGAAAATGAAGTATTCTTCAGTTGCCCCAGCCCCTTCTTCTCGTAGGTAGAAAATAGAGTAACCCTCCCGAGAGGTAGCACTCCCATCTCTATTTCTTCCAGTCTGTATTTCTTCACTAGCTACTTGGAAAGCCCTTACCTTGTGCATGTGGGCACCTAGACGTACACTTGGAAGCGTGCTCAGACGTGTTTCTGGTGGCTCGTGGCCAAAATGGAGGTGCATTTTGGTTGGAATACGCTCCTATCTAGTAGCAATGACTGCCCTTTCTAGTTGAAGGACTTTTAACCGATAAGCACTTCCGACTCTGTACGGTTTTGATACAATGAGTGGCATCTCCTGTGTTTGCAGCACCCCTGAGCAGATCTCTACAACTTCTCACTGTGCAGACCTGGCCGTGCTCCAGAGTCACCGTCCCTGTACCCATGAGACAGTGTGGCTGTGCGGGATGGCAGCGTGTCCGTCTGTCCCCACAGTGGGCACAGCGTCAGTGGGGTAGGATGGGTGCTGGCTGCTCCTGGGACCCGGCGCCGCAGCGGATGTGCTGCTGGGCTGTAGGCTTGTTTTTTAAAGATTATTTATACAGTTTTTCAAGAACCAAGCGTAAGTGTTAAAACCAATAGCAAGGCTCGTTTGAAGGCCAGTTGCATATGACAAACTCTTTTATAAAGGTTATTATAACCAGTTTATTATATTTAAAGGTATGTACAGTAAGGGTGAACCTTTATGCCACGAAGCTATGCATGTACCTCTAACAGAGTGGATCACCGTTCGTTTCCCGTTCCTTGCTTTGAATAAAGTTTTGTTGGAAATCATAAAATGATAGAAGTGGTTCATCCAGCTTAGTTGATTTTGTTGTTTTCTTCCTTTGGGTTTTTATGCGCGAGGGTTTGTAACATGACTTGCAGGTTACGGTACTTCCTTTTGACAAAGAAAAGAGGCTTATTATTAGCTGTGAAGGAATAATGGAGAGTCCCACCCTTCTGCTTAGACCTGGTATGCCTGCCAGGAGCTGCTCAGTCGGATTCAGTGTCACATAGCCAGCCTGCCCACTGAAAACTTTTGGTTTGCCAGTAAAGCTAAAATACCATGAAGGAGGTCTGATTTTTCCCACTAGGTCAGCATTACTTCCCATGCCTTTGAGGTTCAGATGCAGTAAGAGATGCTGTAATGTGTCTGTGAGATGCAGATTCTCCTTAGGCAATGTCAAACTGTGGTTTCCAGCTCTGTCTGAAAGCAAGAAAGGGAGCAAGAGAGTTGTGGAAACATGAGTAAGCTCCATCAGTGAAAGCTGAAATCACTGTGTTCTGCAGCTCTGGATACATGACTGATGAAAAGAAACATTCAGTACTGTCATCAGTTCGCAAGGTATGTGTAAGGGTAACAACCCTTTCTCTGGTGGGGCTTTCTCTGATGGGACCGGGGGTGGAAAGCGTCGGGGCTGTTGGTGTGCTGAGCAACGGTGCGGATGGGCCGTCCTGCAGAGCTCGGGGTGGAAGGGACCGACGACCCGCCCAGAGCTGCATCCTGCAGCAGCGCCTTATGTGCACTGCTATGCAACCCACTAGTTAAATATGAATGAACACTTTGTTATCTGAATTCACACATATAAAACAGGAGGGAATTTTTTTTTGCTGGATGTTTGGTTTTATTTAATTGTCTGACCTACATCTCATAGCTTAATGCAATGACCCATAGTAATTTCTGCATCAAACATGGGGAGTGTATTTGTATATTTAATTTTAAACTATTTAATTTCATTTGTTGGATTTTTGGTTGGTTTTTTTTTCCCCTGCATTTACATCAAGACTATTGAACATCTATTTATTTTCTTTCTAAATGGAGTTTTAAAGTGATGATGTGAGGAATGGGAAAAAGTTACAGTCTGCTGGCAGTGGCCTCTCTGAACTGCCAGACATCCACAGGGTGACAGGGGTACACCCGGACTACATGGAATGGGGCCGAGAGCATTTCTGCATCTCTCCCAGTGGTGAGCGGAGTCCTGGCAGAGCCGACCGCCTGCTGACCTAACTCAGCCAGAGCCTCCAGGGAATGAAACCACCAGGAAACGGTCTGCGTTTGGCCCTAATTTCTTCGGACAGCTTTCCTGCAGGCTCTGGGTCAGGCACATGCGGGCAAAGAGGACTGGGGAGGCACTTCATGTCCTTGACTGATGGCCCACGCCTGGCTCCGCGCCTGCCGTCTGGCTCTGTGGCAGAGACAGTGAGGCACCACAGCCCCGAGCCCCGCAGCCAGCGTTTGGAGTGAGGATGAACCTCCTCCTTCCTAGCAGAGCAGGAAGAAAAAACAGATTAAAAAAAAAGGGTATCATTCAAAGACAACAACTGCCGACTCAAAAAAAACCCCCCAGAATACGCAATGCAGCATGTTGGTCTTAAATGCATGCACTTTTACAAGGAGCAGACAATCGTGTGGTGCTAAAATCGAGAGCAAGAGCAGCCTGCAGCCCAGCATGGCAGCTGAGGTGGCCAGAGGTGCCCTACGGCTGCAGGGGCACAGCTGCTCCAGCAGCAGCATCTCACCAGCTGCAGCAGAGGAAAACGGGGAAAGGGATGCCGCAGGGCAGACGCTTCCTGTGTGAAAACAGTCCTGACGCTCTCCTAAGTGTGCAAATCAGCTGGCAGACAGACTTAAAATGTTCACTGTGTTTCTATGCTCTTTTTTCCAGCTTGTGGCAAACCGTGTCTGGACCTGCTCTGCTGGGTAAGCAGGCTCCCTCCAGCCCCTCTGCGCAGGCATCAGCAGCCAGCACACACCCTTCCTCCGGTCCAGAGGTCCGAAACAGCAGCACAACAAACTCCAGCAGGGAAGAGAGGCAAAGCTGGGTGAGGAGCATGGGGACAGCTCTTCCCTGCTCATTCCTGCCTTAGGGTGAGCCCCAGCAAATGCTGTTTGAAGCAGTTTAGTTACAGTGATAACGACCATGGGGCAGGGAGCCAGCTACGGAGCTGCTTGCATTTGTGGCTTCTGTAGATGTGTGCGCTCACAGCCCAGAAGGCCAACGGTGTCCTGGGCTGCATCAAAAGCAGCGTGGCCAGCAGGGTGAGGGAGGGGATTCTGCCCCTCTGTTCCTCTCTTGTGAGACCTCATCTGGAGTATTGTGTCCAGTTCTGGAATCCTCAACATAAGAAGGAGATGGAGCTGTTGGAACGGGTCCAGAGGAGGCTACAAAGATGATCCAAGGGCTGGAGCACCTCCCATATGAGGACAGGCTGAGAGAGTTGGGGCTGTTCAGCCTGGAGAAGAGAAGGCTCCGAGGAGGCCTTACAGGTCCAGTACCTGAAGGGGCTACAAGAAAGATGGGGAGGGACTGTTCACAAAGGTTTACAGTGATAGGACGAGGGGCAATGGGTATAAACTGGAGAGGGGCAGAATTAGACTGGACATAAGGAAGAATTTCTTCACCATGAGGGTGGTGAGGCCCTGTCCCAGGTTGCCCAGGGAAGCTGTGGCTGCCCCATCCCTGGAGGGGTTCCAGGCCAGGTTGGATGGGCCTTGGGCAGCCTGAGCCAGTGGGAGGTGTCCCTGCCCATGCCAGGGGGGTTGGAACTGGATGGGCTTTAAGGTCCCTTCCAACCCAAACTACTCTATGATTCCATCAGCTTTTTTCACCCTCTGTAAGCTGAGGGCTGTGAGGGCAGAATTGTGCTCACTCTCTTGTTATACTTTTTGTCTTCTCCCCATACTAGGGGTGAGCTGCTCAGCTCCTCGGGGCCACCATGTGCCCTCAGCCCTTTGGGGACACCCACAGATGCCACGAGGGGTCACAGCAGAAGACTCAAATTAGTGGCTGGGCACAGCCCTGCCGGGACCAGGGCACGGCACTGCCAACCACTGTTGAAGTGCTCCATAGAGAGCCAAGTTGATGCTTATCTATTATTTTGCCTTGTTCCTTTACCACGTCTTTTGAAGTGAGGAAGAGTCTTTGTAGTTCCTACACTGCGATAAAGTAAGCCAGCACATTGCACTGAGATCTATAATAAATAATTCCCAGTACTGATGAAAAGAGAAAACCCAGAGACCTCCTGAAGTTCCCCAGGGCCATTTTTATCCAGCTTAAGATACAAAATACAGGGCTGTGCAGTGAAATAGAGCAAAACGCAGAGAGCCAAAGCTGTCAGTGCCTCATGGTGGGTGCTGGGCACCCAGACCGTGCGGTGGCCCCTGCAGAGATGCGACCCACCACATCCCACTCTGTTCTCCCATCTCATTCCCAGGCACCAGCCCAGCACAAGCCCATTATTAACCGAGTGATTCAAAGCCACGCAGCACAGGTCCGACCTGAGGCAGGGGCCAGCGTGGGCAGGACAACCCAGCCTGGTGGCCATGCCAAGGGTGCTCCTCCTCCTCACCAAGAACCCAAACCCACCATCAAAAGGGCGCTCAGATCCACAGATAAACTCTCCCTAGGGAATTAGAAACACCTGCTAACTGACACCAGAAAGTGGGACACTGTAAAATGTCTGGATTCAACTGTTCCCCTTTTCTTTATTTGTTACGTTTATTTTGCACGTTCCTGCAGCTCTCATCCCACTCCTGGCTCTGCCTTAGCAGGAAGGATCCCATCGGCTCCTTGTGGGCCAAGTGGGCTTCAGAAAGCTTTCAGCACTTTGATGCCGGTGGTGAGGATGCTAAACAACTCCTCTGTGATGAGTAAACAAGAAATGTAATTGCAACAGCCACTTTTTATAAGATTCAATTTTTTCTTCCCCCTACAGAGCAGTAACCTAAAAATGACAAAAAAATACTTGGCAATGTTAAAAATACACATTTATTACTCCACATATGCAATGGCTTCTCGCAGTATCTGCAAAAACACAAACTCGTCATAACTTAAATATTCTGTGACATGGTAAAATTTTCATGCAATAAAACTACAGAAATGTATCAACATAAAATACAAAGATATACGTTACGTTTCCACTGAAATAATTTTTAAAAATACCCTACCAAGGCATCAGGATTTCAGCACTGTTCAATGTCAAATTCATATTATTGGCCTTTTTGGCTATTATTTTATTACTCTTAATCACTTTTTGGCAAGGTATAGAGTAATAAAGAATTGGCAACAGAGGAAACATCAGGACCTGACCTGGTATTTGTTTTGTATGCAAAATTCCCAGTGAAGTCTGTGGAATTCAATGGACACACTTAAAAATATGCAACTTTGCAAAACTTCATAATACAACAGAGATAAGAAAACAATCTTATGACAAGGAATTTAAGGAGAATAATTTATAAGTGATGTAGACTTTTCACAGCGAATAATGGCACACCCTGTATAAATCTGTCATACAAAAAATACATGTATTTAAATATTTATATACAGAAAATTATTGTATTCTGGTTGTAGTGGAGATGTAAACCAGAGCTGCTATTGACTCCTTTCAAGCTCTGCATGATGAGGTTTGGTACCAGGAACGTTGCACGACTTCACTGTGAGTTTTGCTCACATCTGGAGCTGCATCAGGCTCTAATGCAACCATGAGAATAATGGGAGAGGAGCGGTTCAGAGAATTTCAAAGCCAGATGTTTTTCCCTGGAACCAGCCCTTTGGCAGAGAATAACCCTGCCCGCCTGCCCAGCATCCTCAGCACGCTCATCACGCCAAGGATCACTCCTCACCCCCACTTCAGTCTCTGCCAGCCAGCTGGGGACAGCAAGTCACCGATGGATGGATGTGGGGCAGGGAATAGGCTCTCATCACCTGCAGGAGTTCAGCCTGGATGGGGTTGGCATCACACAGGACATCCCTGGAGGAAGCTGTGGGGTGGGCAGTGCTGACAGGCTCAATCAGCACAGGCTCATTACAGGGACACAGAGATGGGGGACACGACACAAAACGTACCTGGAGAGCAGCAGCACAGCACGGACAGAGGGCCCAGAGTATTGAAACCCATCAAGGGAATTTTGACAATGAAGCAAACACATATCTGTTTCATCCTTTTTTTTCCCATTTTCTAATTACTCTTTCTCTGTAATTTCTTCTCCAGGGACTAGGCGTAAACAGGCATCAATAAAACCCAGTCCCCGGTGGACACTAGTGAAGTTACTACCATGCATTATTTAAGATCAAAAATGAGCACTTGAGTTATATCGTAGTCACGGTGTCTCTACTACTCAGCGTAATGATCTTAGAGGTCTGTGTCCTGTCACTTATCTCAGTGATTAAGATTTAGAAATAGGTGGAAAGATTTAGAAATAGGCAGAAAGCAGAGTTTCCTGTGGCATGTCCCTGGGAAATGTGTTACTGCATTTCAGTGGTGCTTCCCAGAGAAGCCAAAATTTGCCCCAAATTATTTCATCTTGGAAAGAGCAATCGCCTGGTGTCTCCCTAGAAGCATTCCTGGTTTCTGCTGAGGATACAGCAGTGCTGTAGTGCTGGAAAGGGAACAGTGCTGGAAAGAGCAGTGCTGGAAAGGGAACATAAATGACCAACACGGAGAGGGGCTGGGGTGAGAAACATCCATTGCAGAAGTCAGCCAGCTCCTCCCTACACACACCAACCTCAACCTCAAAGGCTGTTTGTCACTTGTTCTAAGGAAAGTGATGAAAATGTTTGATTAAACACGTCCTACCAAACTGCCAACATCTCTCCTGGCCTGAGAGCTTCTGGTTGAGTAGGATCCATTTGCATCTGTCATATAAGGGATAGTGTGCTCAAAACCACTCCTTGTTCTGATAGTCCAAAGTTTTGTCACTATTTACAGGAAGATGATTAATAGTGCAATGGAGTTTATTGAAATAGCAGTGGAATAAATCATCTGTAATTTATAATTCCTGAATAAATACGTGGGTTTGACCCTCATTCTGTTTCCCTTGTCCCACCTGAGTCCTGGCAGGCCAAGCAGTGGGTTTCTGGCCCCTCACAGCAGAAGGGTTATCAGACTACTCCGATCAGACGCAAATCAGAGACAGTCCAGATGCAGTTTTGTGACTTGAGATTAAAGTGTTACTACTATGTTGCAAAGCACTCTGGCCATCGCTAGCGGCCGCTGCCGACAGGTACCATTCCCAGATGGCAGGAGTCAAGCTCACCGAGGCACGCAGCATCCTCCAGCTGGAGGAGAGGGGCCATAAGGACTGTGTAGGAAGCAGAGGGGCTAGGATCAGGCTGCCCACGCAGATAGCACACAAGCTCACTGGCAGCTCTGGTGTGCAGGAGAAGGTAATTAGGTGATTACGGTAATGAGGTTCCCCTGGTACTGGACATCTGGCAGGGCAGCAAGGACACATCCCTCAAGCACAGCCCAGGATCAGAGCCAGGACACGGGTGCCCTCCTCCAGCTGGGAAAGGCGCAGGGGAAAGCATTTATTTCAGACCTCACTCACTGAGTGGCTGCAGCTCCCTTTCAGCCTCTTAGCAGTGCAGCCCCTAAGGAGGCGCAGACTGTGCCTATGCCCAGCCAGCATCCATCGTCTACCACGACCCACGTCCGACATCGGGACCCTGCGCTGCACACCTGGGCCCTCACTGGGTCTGGCCGAGGGAGCGGATGCTCATCCCCCAGCGAGAGCTGCCGCTGTCTGACAAGGTTTACCTGGCTCTGTACTGGAAATAACTGTGCAACCAGTATGGGGCTTTGGCTTCCCTTCCCTGTCCCGAACAAGTCGAGCCTGCACACCTAAACACTTCTAAAGACTTCTATGAAAATTTGGTTCTGCACAATTTTAGCCATGTACTAATTTCCACATAAAACTGTGGAAAATAAATGCGTCGTGTTATTTTTTTTTTGTATAAAATTGTTTTGTACCAGTTACGCCTTTCTATTTCACTCATGGAAACCAAGAATGCAGCAAAATTCATCTTGAAAGAGCCTGCATCCACTAAAATCTTTTTCTATCCATCTTTGCATTACAAATATGCAGTAAGGGTGTAAACCCTGCAATCTCCTAATGTCTGGCAGCAAAAAGATGTTGCTAGTTTGAAAGCGAATGCAGTTCTAACGCAACCGCTGTGTATCACAACAGCCACACGGCGCAGCAGAACCCATAGCTCCTTTCTAGCAATAGTAACCAAAAGCAACTCTACAGCAGATTAAGCAACTAATATGATGAAGGCTTCTGAAACAAGAATAAAGGCAATATCCACAGCTGGAAACAGGTAAAGAGATCTCCGGTCTTATTAATAAGTTAAAACAGGTATTGGTAAATTATATATACAGTATTTCTACTTTACACTGAAAATAAAGTAAATAGAAGGGCGAAACGAGATATTCCCTTCGTTCACAACCAAGCAGCATTGCAAGGCCACTCACTTTGCCTCAAATAAAATCTGAATCTGTGATAAACTGCCTTCTCTGAACCCAGACAAACAAAAGCAAACCAAACCCTCCGGTCCGTTCATACAGCTCCTTGCTGCTTGCAGCAGGTATGTGAAGAAAGCAAGTATTGTAAATACATTCTGCATTTCAATTACATGTTTAACCATCAGCCAGCCCCAGAAGAATCCAAGGAGTGCACAAAAAACATTTATTTGCCCCAAACTGGGAAAGAAATTCTGACAGGTGACAAGAGGACACAGACATGCCTGGGATGTCTTTAATGCTGCAGGACCCAAACAGCTCGAGGCTCCTTGAAGGCTGGTGCTGCCTGCCATAGCCCGGAGAGGGGCTGCTCCGATTTACACCAGGATTGCTTGTCCGTACAGCAGCCTTTATGAACAGAGAACGCCAAAGTAAAATTTAAACTGCACATTCAGCCTTCCTCCCTCTCCACACCTGCTTGGTGTCTTCCCTTGTTGTACTCAAGGACATGACTTCTTTTCTTGTCATCTTTCTGTATTAAAAACATGTGCAGATCAGCAATCTGACATTAAAAAAGACCAAGTAAAGAAGTTGATCTACCTCCTCCAACAAGTTGCATAGCAAGTATCTTTACCCACGACAGGAACTGGCGCTCCATTAAATCCAGGAATGCAGTTCTGTAAGAACTATCTGTTTTGCTACAGCTTGGCAAGACTAGTTGTCGGTGCTCTCCGGTGGAATCGGAGGATAGCCTGTGGTGCTCAGCGCAACCTGAGAACGAGTTATCAGTGTGGCGTGGGCCAGCGACCCTCGCCCAGTTGCTGCAGCCTAGCTACTGCCCGCGGAGGAGCAGACGGAGCTGCACATGTTCAAGTTGGAGGTCTCAGACTCGGCCTCCGTCTCGGCTTCGTCAGTGGTCTCAGGGGGGGACACGGGCTCGCTCATCTGCTCTTGGCTCTTCTTTAGCCTGTGTGGAGCAGAGGAACCAAGTTTTACACAGTAATTCCCAGATCAAATGTCCTGCAGCAGGAGTGGTGTGAAGGTGGTCTACAGCAGCCAGCGCACCCCAGGTTGCCCACGCACCACTCCTACAGCAGCCCCACAGTAAATGAGAGGAGTCTTTTCAGAGAGCACATAAAAAGGTCACAATGGGGACCGATGTACCAGCAAAACACACTGAAACATTCTGAAATACTCCACAGTGACCTTCAAGGCTTCAGCTTTCAGAAGCACTGCCCACCCAGACCTCAGCCACAAGTGCCCTGTGCTGCAGCCAGCGCAGCAGGCTCCTTCCACGCAGCCTCCACAGATGCTGTCTCCTGCTTTACTTACAAGCCAAACATTCCCTTTTCAGCATGCTTGAATACAGGGGAAAGCAGCTGCTTTAGCTCCAGCTCTTTCTCTGCCCTGCAGAGATTTTAGCACATTCCCTGCCTTCATTTTCTAAAACATCATCCTCTAAAAGCAGGATGGAGGAGAAGATGCTACGGGGGAACGGAATCAGTGTCACATACATACGTTAAGTCCCAGAGGTCTCTCTACAGCATATTTATTTAATGGGAGTGATTAATAATCCGTGATCTTCTCTCCCTTTACGGTGAGAACTGCTTTTTATACAGAGGCAGCACCTGAGCTCCCTGGTTGACCTTAAACACCCAGGGCTAAGCCCATGGCAAGATGCTCCCAGCTGTCAGGCACTCTGATCCTAAGGGAAGTCAGGGAAAAAGAGTATTTTTTTCTTTCAAAAAAACTACCCTCGCACACTCACTTCTCTCGGTTAAAGATGACAAAATCTTGCTGGATAGCTTCAAGGCATTCTTGGAGATAGTCATTTTCCTGTTGAAGAAAAACAATGCATGTATAAGGAGTCCTATTTGCATCTCATTGCTGCCTACAGCATTGCGTGGCGCTTCCAGCTGTATGCACAGAGCCTCTCAGCCACCAGAAACTTCAACCAAAACCCAGGATAGGAACAGCACAGCTTGACTGCCTTCATGGCTTTCAGTGGTGGTTTGTTTCATCTGCAGCGAGCACAGTTTTCCACAACACACAGACAGCACACTGTTTTCCAGACAAACAGGTTTATCTGTGTATTCTGTTTTGGGGAGTGCTACCTGCCCATAGGAAGGAAAGCCAGTGTGGAGAAGAGACCAGCACAAAGCCTGTGCCTGTGAGTCCTTGCAAGAACAAAGCACAAAGCTGCTGCCTTGTCCCAGGCGGCTGCACACGGTCTCCAGAGCTGTGCAGGTATGCTGGCTGCACAAACACCGGGAAGCTGGCAGCACCCACGGGGCAGGAGGGAAATGCAGGCGCGTGGACTGCCTTGCTTCCCAATTTATGCCTTTATTTTACCTCCCGCATCACCTCTGCCTAGATGCAGAGAGCTCCTCTGGAGCCAGGCACTGCTGCTCCACTCCATCTCCAACCAAAGCAGAGATGACTCTTTCCTGCCCAGGCAGAGTCTCTCCCAGCCCTTGTGTCACCCCCCTGTGCACCTCCAGCCGTGGGCTGTGGCCATGGTAAGAGAAGGGCTCTTGCCTGGTGTCTGCACCGGCAGCTGGCAATCAGCTGTGAATCCCTGCAGGCAAAGTGCCCTTATCAGTCTTGGCAGCAAAACTTCTGAGATGTAACTGCAAATTTGCTTATTCTGTTTTTTCCCCCTGCCTCGCTTCCCGATTTATCCTTCAGCATTTACAGTAAGTCTCATTGATCGCAGCATTAACTCCCGCTGAGGAGGGAAGGGATGCATTGCAGTTAATTGGTGCAGACAAGCAGACAGGCAAAATACTGCCTGATGCCCCTTGCTGCTCTCAGACAGTGGATGGTCCTGACCTTGCTGGTGGGGGCAATGTTTGTTCCCTTAGTTTGGGATTTGCATAGCTCAGAGGTGCTGCACAAGGGAAGCAAGGACAGTGGGTGATGTACCTTGGCTCTCACAGGCCTCCCTGGCACATCGCCCTATCTGCAAACACTCCTTATAAAATCTATTCTCTGCAGGACCAAATACCTGCTCTACTGCGTAAGGAGCTGGTTTGACTCCAGGGATGCATCTGCTCTGTAAAATTGAGTTTCTTGTATGAATCTATATCCGCAGCGATACAAAAGCACTGTGATTCCCACAGTGAAAAGAAGAAAAAAATGCATCTCATCTCTAGGCTGATTTCCTGGCTAATGGATCCCTCGCTGCAGGAAGTGCTCATAGGTACACTGGCACACTTCTTCCATGCTCATATGTTGTCCTCTCAGCCCACACAGCCAGAGCACGGGAGCACAGCAGAGCCGAGGGGCTTACCCAGCTACACAGCGAGAGAAAACATGGGATAGTTACCCCAAAATGGGACCGCCTGGCCAGGTATTTCTGTGCAGACATCATCAGTGTTTGTATAAACTGCTTCTGTGTACCCCACCAACAGCTGCCACAAACACTACTTCACCTCTCGGAAAGGTGAAGTAGCATTGGTGTGTATTTTTTTTTTTCAGTTTTTCTCTTGACTGGTATGTCCAGACCTCTGTTTCTCATTTCATTTTCCAAAGTACAGATTACTGTGAAAGAGTTTTATCAAACTTATGTAAGAGAAACATTTGGCCATCGGGAAGATTCCACTCGGCAAATGTTCTTATCAAATCTGCAGTTACTGCATTGTCTCAGTAACTGCTGCTACACGCCCCCAAATTCAGCAGCTCAGCCTTTTTTCCCAGCTGGCCCTTACTCCAAAAAGCACTTACAGACTGTGAGCTGTCTTTGCTGTTATCCCTCGACTTGTTCTTCGCAAGCCTCTTCTTCTTCTTGTGCAAGGGCCTCGACTCCAGAATCATCTCCTCCAGCTCAAAGGTCGGGTCGCAGTGCAGGCGGCCTTTCTGCCGGGACACATGACATGACACCGTGCTTGTTAGGCACAGCAGAGACCACCTCACAGCAAATACACTCAAACTACTCTCCGTCAGGAAGCTTCTTCTGACCGCAGTGGTTCCTCCAATGATGAGAGCCGACCCTGCGCAGGGTCAGGATACAGATCGCTCCTACTCACATTGGGAACGAAGCCTGGCTCCACCCGCTTCTCGCAGATGTCGCTCCAGACCACGCCGGACAAGTACGCCGAGGCTTGGATGTCAGCCAGACAGGAAAAGCGATGCTCGGGGTTCACCGTCAGCAGCTGGGGAGAGAAAAGTATTCCTGTCAGAGGAGAAATACAGGAGCCCAGCAGCATCCTGCCTTTCGGATGACTGGTTCAGCCACGCAGACACCTTTCTGCCATGGGAAATACTTTAATAGACTATAGAAAAAAACCACATTAGAACAATGTTCTGGAGGTCGTGAAACTGGACAGCAAAAAATTCGGCACCGTGAGCACTTGGACCAGCGTGGGTTTGCTTCTCCTGTGCCTACGTACAATGCATGACCCTTCACCACAGCACCCAGGTGCTGCTGCCCCGGTGCACTCCTCTCCATGCCAAGAACAGGCTTTGCTCCTTTGTAAAGGCATTGATTCTGCAAGAGGATCATTGTTCAGTTTCAACCTCCACGTGTCCTATTTTCACACCACTTCTGTGACACCAGGGGATGCTACTCCATTTATCCCATACTAAGCACAGATCACACATTACTAAGCACAGAGAAGAAAAATGACCACTTGATCCACTGAGACACCAGTGTGAGGACAGACCCGATTTTTTGAAGAATTTGGCACTGTATACCATGCTGTAGGCTCAGCTCACTTGAGATACGGCTTCCAGGGCTGCTGGAGGTATGTCTGACAGGGAGAGATGTACCTCCATGTTAGATGTATAACACAAGATCTGCGTAGGGCCTCCAGAAAATGCTGTGCCTTGCCTCCCCCCGTGAAAATCTTCACTGAAGCTCATTTGACGCCACCTTTGCAGTGCATCCTCAGAGCCCCGTGTGTGTGTCCCTCCTCTCCAGAAGTGCGAGATGCTCATGGTGGGCAAGTTGCACACATCTTCACTCCTCTCCAGGAGCAAACCACCCTGCCTGCCTGTGCCACTGCCACTGGTGCCAGAGCAGCACTCCACCTCTGGACCAGTTCTTGCCATTTTTCCAGACCATTGGAATTTGAGAATTTGAGTCCTGACCATCAGCTTGGTTTCAGGCATCCACCAACTGAGTGCATACAGTCTCCCGACTGATAAACACCTACTGTAGAACCTCTCTCTACACATCTAGGACTATTTCCTTAAAAAAGATGTGGCATAGTTCTAGGCATGCTAATTATAACTGGCTATAGCTTTTCTGCAGGAAATAAAATCAGCATTGAGTATTTTTCCAATGCCAAAGGTAACTGTGCAAGAAGCAGGTAATGGTGACGGTACTTACAGCCTGCCAAGCACCCAGGCATGGGGATGCTTGTGAAGGGCACGGGACAAAACACCACCTTGGCCAGGCAATACCACCTGAGGAACTTCTCAGGCACTTTTTTGCAGCATAAAATTATCTTGACCTTTCAAATGAAAAGAGAGGAATTCTCAATTCCTGAGCAAGGCCACCGTGATGGCACTGGCCCAACAGGAAGGAGGAGCAAGGCATGGTGAGAAGAACTGGCCTCAGTGGCAGGTGGCCACCAGCAGAGCCCCCCACTCGGCTGCCCCAGCAGACAGGACTACCGCTGGGGCACGCCAGGCATATGGAGGGTCTTTCTAGACTGCAGTGGCTGCTTGCATTTTCCTGGAGAGATGCTTATTTCTGCGCACTCTCTAGAATCCCAACTGCTGGCAGCCCAGCAGATGGCAATACGAACTTGCTGAATGCTCTGCTGCAGTAGTAACCAACAATGCCGTTTGTCATTAGAACAAAATCTAATTATGTAAATTGTCCATCCAACATTAACTTACATTGGAATCACTTATTTGCTGTCAGCGCTGTGTATATGTTTTTTATAGCATACCCATCACCTACTTTTCTGAGTTTTCCAGCAAGCCAAAGCTAAAACAAGCCTCTACACCAAACCAACAACTTTCTTGTGTGCAGTACAAGAAAAGCAGGAGACTATCCCATAATACGCACCCCTCCCCTCTTCAGACAGTTCCAACAGCTGAACACATCGAATCAGACCCTTTGGCCTGGTGATGGGAAGCAGCTAACAAAGCAGGGACAGCACATGCTCTTCCAGCTCACACGGCCATTCGGCCACAACTGCTGTGGTTTTAGGTTAGGATAGTCACAGAGGTGGATGCTGGAAAGGCACAGTTCTAGCCTAGGTAGGAATTTGATTGTCACACCAAAACCAGCTTTCTTCTTTCCCTTGCTATCAAACACAACACATCCTATTAAAGGGATAGTAAACAAACAAAACGTAAGATTAATCTGTGCTTAAGCCTCAACAAAGTCATAAAAATCAGTCCTATTACAATTTTATATTATTTATTCATATGCTGAAAATTTTCCATGCACTGCAGATGATGAACAATGTAAACTTCACCAGCAGGACTATTTACCTTTCTTAATAGAGCAACCATTTCTTTTGACCACGTAGACGAGTACTGAACGCTTACAGTGCTGAAAAGCTGAACTAAAGACTCCACGGGGTTGTTGGAGTGGATGTCATATGGTCTCTGGGGGAAGAAACGGAAAGATGAGAAGAAATTCCCTTTCCTCTCTGCAGTCATTCAGAAAGCGCGTTCTTAGACCTCGGACCGTCCGGGAGCCCTACCCAGCCCCGCAGCAGTTCATAAGCCATGATTCCCAACGACCACCAATCAACCTCGAAGGAGTAGCCCGTCCCGCCGTTCAGGAAGGAATGGAAAATCTCTGGAGCTGAACAGAAAGGGCAAAATGCAACAGGTTATTTGCCGATTTCAGTTGTTTCTATTTCAGTATTTCATGTAAGTCAGTAAGCGAACCTTATGGTTATTTTTAAGCACTGCGACCCGAGGGGAGGCTTTGCAAGTTGGGGGCAGCAGCCGCAGCAGCAGGCTGCCCTGGCTGAGCAGCTGGGTTATCTCACACAAATTAGGAGAGCCCTCTCAACTGAGAGAGCGATGGCAGAAACCTGGTGCCTGCTGGGATGCACCAAGTCCCAGCCTGAGGCCAGCGGGTAGGCCGGGGTGGGATGGGGAGGTTGTGCTGCCAGCGACTCATTCACTCTGGGAGTCTCACTTTTCGAATGATTAGGCTCCACTGAATGACTTGGGCGCATGCATTAACGTGCTAAATTAATTCAGTGCCTTTGTCACAGACAGGGACTGTCAGGCAGCATGCGGTGAGCACACGGAATGTAAAATACAGACGTAAGGAACAGCTATTATTTCTTACCCATGTATGGCTTTGTTCCAGCTAATGCAGTTGCTCTTTCACCATCCCTAATTATTGTTGCAATATTAAAATCTGTTAAATGTGCATGACCTTAAATAAAGAGACATTTTAAGAAGGAATTAATTGTAACGCAGAACAGTAGCAATGCAGAGTCAGAATACATTTGCTTCATAAGCTTTGGCTCTCGGTGTAGCATGGGTGCAGGAAGGTCAGGGTCAGACCCTACCCAATGGGCATAACAGATCCTGAAGCTTCCCCAGAATCTCAGACTGGCCTCTCTTTGGGTCTTGATTTTAAATCATAATTGGAGCAAACCTGTAACGTACACCAGCTCCAGCACTTGGTCAAATTGCTGTAGCCAGAACCTATAGTCAGCAAAGAACACAACAAGGAAACACTACACTAAGATATTGGTCACATTGATTAAAACCCTAGAAGTGGCTTTGATGAAAGTCACTGAACCACAACTACCCCAAAGTCCCGGAGCTAGAACAGCGCTGCCACTCACTACAGACCACTGCAAATCTGGACGTGCCAGCTGAATGAAATCATAACAATACTTCCCAAACCCTAAGATATTTCCGGAAGTGCTGAAACACCTTCTCCCTCTTTCTACTTTCTCTGTCATCAGGTCTGAAAGTTAAAATTCAGAAAAGGTCATTATTTTCAAGCCAGCCTGGTATAATACAGAAAACTCACTCGCTCTTCTGGAGACTGCTTTCTGCTCCCCATCTACAAGGTAGCTATGAAAGTGGTGTTTAAATCACAGACTGCCTTGTCCTATGAAGTGTCCCCTTACACCTCCTTTTTCACATTTGCATTTGGGCTTTACACCCTACGCTATTCTCCAATTAACTTCCATGAAAGTGCAAGCTTTGTTTTCCTGAGGCATTATGATAAAACTCAGATGGTTTGGGGCCTGAGAGATTGCATCTTCATTTTATAAGGTCTACTACTGGAACAGATATCATTATAGGTTCTCCTATGGTATTTCACCTATGTAGATCACTGAGATAATATTATCAATGGATGCTCTCATGGATGCTCTCAGCCAGTTCCTGAACTCCCTCCACGTGGCTCAGCCCAGATCCATCCTCCCAGGAAGACATCAAAACAATCCTAGAAGTATATGTACAGATCACTCAAGGTCAGCTCTTGTGCTTTGTGCCCTCCCACAATGCCAGTTACCAGTCTCTGGCACGGGTCATCTGCGCACTGGGGCTCTAGCGAGAGAGGAGACAGTATGGACAAAGCAAGGTGGGGGTAATGAGAAGGGCTGCCCTTGGTGGATCTTCTCTGGCATTACAACGAACAGGTACGTTCAACCAAACACTGATCAGTTAGAAGGAGTAGTGCCTTTTCCACACTTTTCCCAGATAAAAAGACACACAGTATTCAAGACCGTAAAGAATCTATTCCTCGAATGAAGGAGGCAGACAAAGCAAGACAGAGAGATCCTACCTTGCTCGTCGAGGAGGATGTTGTCTGGTTTAACATCTCTAGGAAAAGAAGTAAGGTTACAGCAAGATGAAATCTCAGTCAGATCAAGGATGCAACTCAACAATAAAAAAAGCTGCAACTTTTTTTAATCTATCAAAAATTAGAAAGGTATAAACCAAAAATACCCCAACATGAGACAAGTCCCTTCATGATAGACTAGAAATATCCTGGGCAACTGGGCAAAAAAGTGCAAGCAGCAGACTTGTTCGGGCATCATCTCCAAGTAAAATTAATAATGCAAGACTGGGCCTATTTCTGTGAAGCCCTCGATCATTTGGAAACTCATCCTGAAGGATGCTTTTAGCCCCCCGGGGAAGTGTGAATCTTCCTCTGAGCGATGGGGAAACAGGACTGGCAGCCAGAGGACGTCAAGGACCAGCACTGCTGGTGAGGTTTAACACCAGCAGTTCCTGAGCTCAGGGGTATTGAGAACATTAAGGGCCTCCCTGCAGCAGAGACGGCATCACCCACCCCAAAGCAGCCACGGTCAGCTCGGTGCGCAGGCAGCTCGTGCTGGCTACTGACTGCGAGCAAAAGACTGTGTGGTTACCTGTGGATAATATGCTGACTTCGCAGGTAGTCAAGAGCCAGCGCCATCTCACAGATGTAGAGTTTGACTGTTTCTTCGGTAAACTGAACGTTTTGCTGTAGATGATAGCGCAGGTCGCCACCGAGAAGCAAGTCCACCACCATGAACATGTCCTCCTCGTCCTGGAAGGAGTACCTGCGGGATCGATAGTGTGTGAGTGAGCAGGCTGAGCCTCACAGGAGTCACCAAGCCCAGTCAGGCTTTTTCTCTCTCCTAATTACACAGCTCCTGTGAAAACTGCAAACATTCCCACTACAAATATATACCCACTTTGGTGCTTACACCTTCCTAATGAAGCGAGAGCAACTCGAGATGCTGTCTTGTTTTTTTAACCTATTGCTACACCAAGAAATGCTTCTTTTGAAGAGGTAAATATCTCAATTAACTTTGCCTGCCCTGCCACTGTCACCTCCTGAGTGCCGCGGTGTAACCCCCCCACCAGGCAAAGCTGCAGGCAGAGCTCAGTTACTTCAGAAAAACTTTGCATTTTTAATTGTGAACAATCCGATAAACCTATACATAAAATATCTATGCCTATCCTGAAAAAGAATTGGAAAACACAAGCACTAATTTAACCATAAAAACCAGAAAAAGAGATTTATATTTGCTGTAGAGTAAGACGCCTCTCTAAATGTGCAGTGGATCTCACAGGAGACTGACAGCAGTGAGGATACACTACAAAACAACGTAGAATTGTTATATTTGGCAACAGTATTTCTAAGGAAAGAGTATGTGGGACTATACAATACTTAAGAATCACACACTTCTGCTCTCTTCTTATACGTAGGCTTACTCTAAAAGTATGAACTGAGAGGGAAAAAATTGTTAAAAGTGTAAGTTTTCTCAAGAATTTCATTAACTGTTGGAAAAAAAATACTTGCTACTGCCAAAATGCTGAAAAAAAAAATATTAACTTATTTGGCTATTCTGCAGTAACTGATCAACAAAGAAAAAGTAAAATATTATCAATGCTCATCACTTCGGGTATAAAACTTTCTGCATTTTTGCATACCTTCCTGCCTACCAGTCTGCCGCACATCCAATGTCACCAGAGAGGGAGGGGATGCCCACGGCCAGCCGGCTGCCCAGGCTTCAGCCTGTTCAGCCACCTGAGCTGTGCAGCTTCCCCAAGAAAAACTGCTGCTTCTGCCCCTCTTCTGTCTCTATGAAATCTGGGAGCCATTCACCAGGCACTGATTCCAGCCTTAAAAAAACCATTTCAATAGAAAAAAGAGCCTTGTGGTCTCTGAAGCATATTACTGTACACTGTGCATGGCAGATGCATTTTTTACATAATAGAACATTTTTGCTTACCCATTATTATTTCTCAATATGTGGCCTTTATTTTACAATTATTATATCCTCCTTGTATTTGCGGCTGCACAAATTTTCAGACAATCTCAAAAACCACTGGGTTAGAAATAGTGCCAACGCAACTTGATGACACAGCTGCAGAAGGCAGCTATCACAAAAAGGCAAGCTATCATTTGAAAGAACGCATTTGGTCTCTTCTCCCAAGAATGAGAGGGAATGGCCTCAAGCTGCACCAGGAGAGGTTCACATTGGACATTAGGAAAAACTTCTTTACTGAAAGGATTATGAAGCACTGGAACGGCTGCCCAGGGAGGCAATTGAGACCCCATCCTTGGAGGTATTTAAAAGATGAGTATATAAAGTGCTTGGGGATAGAATTTAATAGTAGACAGGTATGGTTGGACTTGGTGATCTCAAAGGTCTTTTCTGACCTAGGGATTCTATGATGTCAAACCACATTAAGAGTGTGCAAGACACTTGGGAATAAACCCTAGTCAAAAGTTTGGGCAACCCAGGTCATATATACTGTAAGAGAAGAGACCACTCTTCTTTTCCCTTCTTAGTCTGTCACCCTCCACTCAATGGGTTGTTGAAGGTTTTCCATCATGTCTCATAAATGTGACTTTTCTTGCAGTCTAGGAATATAAGCCATGAACTCCTTGTTTCCAACACCCTGTAACGCGTCCTGTATTTGCTCTTGCCTCAGCCCCCTGCTAGCAGTGATCAGAGATGTTTGCTGGCACAGGATCAGTTTGTGGCATGCTGGTCAACCACAGGGGGAAGACGATGGATTTTCTGATCCCTGCCTCACATTGGGCGCTCCTTCACAAAGCAGGGAAGGCAGAGAGAGGACTACCTGGATTGCCTGGCAGCAGGATTGGGAGAGAGTCATGAGGCTGACTGCTAAGGACTCATCCCAAATTTATCACAGATCTTAGGATGTAATGCACTATTTTCTAAAACTAGTAAATTATTTTTTTTTGTGCAAGATTTGATAATGGTATATCTGAGCTCTAAAGGAATATATTTTATTTGGCCAGTGAATGTGTTGCAAAGCATTTTTTGCCCTTAGTTGTCCCCCAGAAAAAGGCCACACACCTGATCTCATATCGTATTTTCAGCAATAGACCACTAGAAATAATTATATCTCAAATTTCTCAATACTAAATCGATTGTGTCTGCACTGGCAAAAATTATCCTCATTACTAAGTAATGTCTTAGGGTCTAATTTTAAAAAAAAACTCCTATAGGTTGAAATCTAACAAGTAACTTCAGTTGGTAATGCTTTTGAAATGTATCCAGTCTAGTTAGTAAAAGGGAAAAAATGACATGCAGTGTATCTCTTTGGCTTCCCCAGCACCATATTAATTCCCTCATCCCACCAGCATCCCTCAGTGTACATGTGTGGAACCACCTTTGCAGTGCCTGCACAGACCTAAACATGGTCAGCACAGCTTTAAACCACCCACTAAAACCTCATGAGCTAGAAACTACTTCAGTAACGCTTTACTGAACACATTGGCTATGGCTGAGAGCAGTTCTGTTTATCTAAACTATTAGGCAGCCTCTGCAAGATAGAATCCTTTAGAGGGACCAAATACTGCGTAAAACACTACATATTTGGTCTAACTGTATGATTTTGTATTAATAAAAGTTATAAATCATCATGCCTAAAAATGCTAGTTTCTTTGACGTTTCAAACTTATTTGCTACAAAAATTTGCCCCACGCAGTATGTCATTCATATGACCACAGACTGTCATAGTTCTCAGTATCTCCATGAACATCAGATGGACTATTTCTTTAACAGCAATATCACCATCATACTGCCCCAAGACACCTTAGTCAAACTGCATGTACCAACGTACCATAATACAAAAATACTTTAAGGTTAAATTGGCAGAGAGTCCCTTGGGAGAGACCTGATAACGGCATTTACAAGAAAGCTAGTGGAAAACATCCCCCTAAACACATCAAAGGTTTTGATGGAAATAAAGAAGCTAAGACATTTTAAAATGTTTCATGCCATAATGTTTGGATATCTTTTGTGCTATGATTCCTGAACACATTTCATGAAACTTCCATTGTAGCAGCTCACTGGGACGCTCCCAGGGATGTCCACAGCCCACAGGGAATGGCGCAGGTGGCCCCACGAGGCAGAGGGGAGGAGACACTCACCAGAGGTTCACCAGGAACACATGCTCGATCTCCTGTAGGATTTCCAGCTCTCTGAACACATTGCGAACCTCATCTCTTTCGATGCACTGCTGCTTGTTCATGTACTTCATGGCATACATCTTTTCAGTGTCTCTTTTCTGCACAATACACACCTAAAGTACAACAGAAAGGGGGGGGGGGGGGAGGAAGAGATTTAGTAAAATCTTGCCCCTCCTCGCTTGCTGCTTTACCAGGCAGAGCCCCACATCACGCAGTACTTCCACCCCGCTATCAAATATAACTGATCCCTGCGGTGTGATTTGGGACCTAGGAATATAAACACCAAGCACAGTGCCCATGCACTCCTGTTTTAGGCACTCCACCACTCCACTCACACTGTCTTTAACTGCTCAGCCACATAAGAACTTCCTCTTGGACGTGACGGCCAACTACAGGGAGAGCATTCCAGCAGGGAGTAGTGTCTGGGAGCTGTGGGAGAGAGCTTCGCGCTCCCTGCTTCTGAATGGAGAGTGGGTTTGGGCAATCACAGGGCTTCCCTCCCAGCCTTGACTCCATTCTGCTCACATCTGCTACCCACCAACTTCCAGCAGATTTTCATCTATTGCGTACATAGCTGTGCTCTGAAAGGTCAAAACGATCCCGTTTGTTTTAGCAGAAGGCGATTAGAATACAAATTTGTTAACAACAACAACAAACACCATGCCCCTAGAAGTGCAGTGGTACTCTGTCCTTACAAGACACAGACCTTCCTTGCTCAGTTTCAGCATCCCAGAGCCTTTCCTGCACACCCAGCCCGGGCTCCCAGTCTGGAGTACCAAACCATGATGAATGGGGATGTGTCCTTCCCCAGGCATGGACCATGCTGCAGTTCAAGCTGCTTGCCACCGGCCAGGTCCGCCCTGCCTCCCGCCCCTGCTGGGTCTGCTCCCCATTGCATGGGCTTGGACAGCCTGTTCTCATGACTGGGCAAGAAGGAAGCCACGGTGGATCTGTTTTCCTGTGAAATATCATCTTCCCACTGGCTGCTTGCAGCCATCCACCTTCTGGCACTGGTGGGATCACGTGGCACCTGGCCCTTGCACCCCACTCTGCTGGGCTGGCACAGGTTTCCAACCAGCACTGTCATTGGTGTGCCTCTCTCTGTTCTTCAGAGTCATAACCAGACCTTAATTACAAAGGCAACTATATTTAAAGGAGCTAATTAGTTATCAAGGTAACCATTTTTAAATGAACTAATGAAATTTCTACGTCTGATATAATTACATCTGTCCTCTCTTAATTATCAGACATGTCTACGATTACAATGTGCTGGATGTATTTTCTTTGAAAGAGAAATAATTCGGCAGTTTGGTCACGCAGCCTTGTTCTGGAGTGGTGCAGGGAGGCTGACCTGGGGGTGGCAGAGAGCTGCTGACGTCTACACAGCACGGGAGCGAGCAAAAAGGAGTTTCTGTGGACGGCAGAGAACATTGCAGACAGACAGGAGCCACCAAACTCTTCCACACTTCTGAAATACTGCCATTAGTACCCATTTGCAAGCGCGAATGGCACACAATATAATATCATCAAGGACACATTACAGCAAGAAGGTGACAAAATAATAGGTGGTTATCATTAGCCTGATAAAAACATCCCAATTAGTGATGCACACTGAAATTATGGAAATTATTTTGCAGTCGTCATTACAATTACGGTATGAATGGAAAATTATGTATTGCAATAACTCCAGGTGCACCTCAGACCTTACGTTAAAGGCTCGCTTCTTGAGCAGCTTGACCTGAGCAATTTGCTCTTGGTTGAGCTCTCACTTTGCACGGCAGGTAAAAACCCGACCATGAGGCAGGCACAACCGGCAGAGCCCACCCGTGGCTGGCACAGGAGCAGGTTTGGCTGGCTCAGCAGGGCACAGCTTGGGCCACTGGGTTGCCAGACCCTCGCTCAGCCCTTGACCAAACCACGACTGCCGGTCGCTTCCCCTTGCCTGCAGCAACGCCAACAAGCACATGGTGCTCAACCCAAAGAGCCATGTCCTGCGCTGGCCAAGGCAGGACAGCCTGTGCCCCTGTGCACCTCTGAGCTATTCGGCGAGAAGGAGTGTCCCCAGCACTGTCCCCTGGCTGGCACGGACCCCTCTGATCCCTGTGGGTGTGCAAGAGCCCATCAGCTACAGCTGTCAGGGACTGCTCATAACACAAAAACAAAGTAAAACCCTTGCTTTGTGCAATCTTAATAATAAATAATAATGAACTACCCACCACAATGCAAAGCACCAGCAGGATCCAATCTCTGCGTAACGCTGACTAAACTGGTTGTACATTCAATAAACCAGGCAAAAATAACTTTATATTTTATAATTTTTTTGAGTAGAAAAGACCTAACAATATCTCTTTAAAATATGGTCATTGCTATAAAACTTCTCTAAAAACAAACCTCTGAGTAACAGCCATCCTGGCACCAAATAACATTCTTTCTTGATTTCAATTTATTTCACATTACAGCTGGAAGCTCATTAATGTCTAAAATTTTTATTTTTTTTTTAGATTGTGACTTGAAATATCTTAACAGGCACTGCATTTTATATTTATGTCATTTGCTTCTTGTTTCTCTGCAGGGAAAATGGAAACCTAGTATAATAAATGAGAAAATGTTGAAAACTTCTTGTACTCTGTAATCATAATAAATAGTTTTCTGAAATGGAACAGCATCACCTACATACAAAGCAATGCCAGTTTCAAGCGTCCTGGAAATTTTTGTTCACTGTTTTCTGGAACAGAACACCAATGTAGGCATGGATGAAATGTCCTTCTTCCAGCCAAGCCTCCTCACACTCCAGGGTGAAAGGGGGAGCAATGGGAGATGAGCAGGAGGTGGCTCACCAGTGCCCTTGGGAAGCACAGGGTGGCAACCGATGGACCACTGGGGCAAGAGAGTACTACACCAGTGCCCCTTGTAGGGTCTGTCCATACCACTATAACCACCACAGCCACTAATAGTTAATGATCATGTTAATATAGTGCTTGGCAGGGATTTAACACAAGTCAAACTAATGTCAGGACTGGTGTTGGTGCTGCCCCAGCCAGGCTCAGACACTCGGGTCCTCCGCCACTGACAGGAACCCTACATAAAATATCCCCCATTACAGAAACGCCTCCCAACCATCAGTGCCCCAACACGTATCTTTCCTTTTTTGTGCTTCTCCATTAGCGCATCTGTTCCTGGGGAAGGAATAAACATCTACTCGATAAGAGGTCAAAAGTATTTTTTTTTTAAATTAATCTCAATCCTTTTTCAAGCAGCTCAACAATGCGAAGCAACGCAAGAATGCAGAAAGAAGAGACTACTTTGTCTCCGTTCTGCATAATGCAGTCCCTCACTGCACAAAGGAAATTTTCAGTGGTTAAATACAGCCATTAGAAAAAATTGTACGTAATGCTGCCAGATTTGTGAAGCAGAAGGCAGGCATCAGCTGGTAGTATATTGCTCAAGACACGGCACATGAAAGATTTAATAGAGTCCCAGATACCCTGAACATTCAGCTGCTGCCAAATGGTTTGTATACAGCTGCCTTTGCTTTTATTGCATTAAAAGCATAAAGGGTTTGGAGTGTGCATTTGTGATTCAGGACATGGGATGCGCATTTAACATTTCCCAGTTCGATCTCACTTTATGAGGCCCCGGACAATGACAATGCCTGTATTGTCACCACAGCTGGCAGCTTCTTGTCATCTGAATCTGGGACAAGCTCAGTCTTCACTCAACAGCCCCAGCTACCTCGTTAATTTAGAAGGGACTCACAAGAACCATTAACCTAGGTGATATCAAAAAAGTAGCAAGCAGGGAACACCGACTCGTAGCTTTGAAATACCTCTCTTTAAGGTAAGAGGTACCATTAAAATGGCAGTTTGTGATTAGCAGTGTGCCACTACCTCTCTGTGCACAAAAGTTTGTTTTCATCAACAAGAGCAGTCAAGGAGTTAGCGTGACTTCTTTGACTTTCATGAGCACCCAGGAGATCTTCGGCGCTGCCTCTCCTGACAGCGCTGCTCTGTGCCACCCCTTCTATCACCCAGCTCCACCCAGATAACATCCCCAAACTCATTCCCTGCAAAGCCCTCCCTGCAGTTTCCCAGTGCCGTCTCACTCTCTGTTGAGCTGACAGTAAATCCATCTGTTTAAACTGTCCTGATAATCTATGAGAGAGGAAGGCATGAAAGCAGCTGGAAAGACCAGGGATGGGAAGCCAAGAGGAACCACTGCAGCAGGAGCCTGGCATCATTAAGAATTTCAATATCAAACACAATTTAAGCTTTAGAAACCAAACCAAATATTTGAAATCAATACTGGGACTAAATAAGTGAAACATACCTGAAGAACTGACACCTTTGACCAGTTTCCTTCTCCTACCACTCACAACATGACTGTAATTTGCAGAGACAAACCTTACTCTTCCTGTAGGAAGCATTCACACCACTGATGCTCTCACAGAAACCTAACTTTAGCCTCAGGATAAATCTTTTTCTGTAGGTTCAAAGCACTCACTGTCACACCATAGACTAAGCATCAAAAGCAGAAAAAAAAGTCCATTACCTGCCAGGAATTATTTAGGTACTTATTGCCCCACATCACTAACTGCACTGTTGCTTACAAGAGTTATTGCTACTTTCCACACAAGCGTGGTGTAAGTTAGCATAAAAATAGAGAGCTGGGATTTGGGCATTTTCTGGTGTCCAGGGTGCTCAGATATTATGTCCTTTTTGGAAGTTTTTTTTTTTTTTAATTCTGGTTAATTTAGGACACTTTCTCCAACTGTTTAAATTTTTGCTGCTCTGTACATTTTTCAGTCCAACTTGCTCCCTCCTAAGCAGACTTTGCCTTTCTTCCTTTAGAAACCTAATAACTCTTTTTCCTGCTGACTCCGCAGGAATCCAACGGGCTGAAATCCCCACTCAGATGAAAGGTCATCTAATCATTTAATAGCATGTCTTGACTTATCTCAAACTAATTATAAAGGGGCAGCGCAATTTGTCTGGGCTCAAACAAAAGCAAGTAGTTTGCATTCTGGGCAGGATCTGCAGAGCTGATAAATACTTGAGATTGTTCGATCTCAGCTGCACAAGGATTATTTTTTCCTTCTGCAAATGTAGATGTCACCTTAAATTAAGGCACTCGTGATCCTGTTCTCTGCAGGATGTTAGCATCACATCTGATGCAAACACCCATGGCTGGGTCCAGGAGATCTTCCTTTTGCTCCCCAACCGTTACCAGTAGGTTTTCTTCTTGAATTTCTCTGTGGCTTCTGCCTTTGAAAGGCAAGACAAATGCGCTGTAATCCTTACATACACAGACACTTTATTGACATCGGCTGAGAGCCGTCAGGAAGTTTCAGTGTACAAAGCTGGATTTTGCTTATTTTGTTTTTAGAGTAGAGTCAAGGCTTAACATTAGCAAGCACTACACAACAATATCAAATACCTTAATCCTACACAATAGTGAATCACACCCAAACACTGCTCTAGCTTACAAAAACGCTTATTTGCCGTGGTTGCACCTTGCCCACAAATATTGATTTCTCCTCCAGCTTCCACTGACATCCCTTGGGTACTTGTCTGGACTCCCAATGTGGAAAACCTGCAAATTCGGTTAGATATTGAGATAGTTAAAAAGTCTCTATCTTTCCCTTGAAAAGTCCTGCAATTGTAAGTGGTCATTCTGGAAACGGCTGTGACTCTGGGATGATGCATCGATCCCTCTGGCAGAGCTTATTTGGTCCCAGCAACGTTCTCCAACTATTAATCACCCTGAGCAGCAGCTTACAGCTCTCAAAAATAAGCTAACCTAAATGAAGTCATGAGGAATTATCATGAGCAAAAGCACAACCAGAATCCGTCCCTAAGCTTTCACCCAGCAATGGAAACATCAGTCACTCCTGACATCAACCACCTCCTGCGCTGGTGGCCTAGGACCAGGCACTGTTTCCATCTGAAAGCAGAAGCACAAAAGACATGAAGCATTGGGCAAAACCCCTGTCCAGCCTGCAGTGTTTCTGCTGCACAAGCTCAGCAAGGCCTAGCAGTCACCACGTCTGCTGAGGCCACCAGCTCTACGTCCCAGCATCGGCATCCACTGAGATACAGACTGAAGCAGAGGACCACCAGCAGGGCTTGTTCTCCCCTGTCAGGCTCCCCTGCTGGGGTCAAATCCCTCCTCATTTTCCTCAATACAGTTGCAATTTTACTTGCAAGGCTTAAACTTGAAATGTGAAACATACACATAAAATTGCCCGTGGCACCTAAAAGCATCAGTAGGCTTTGCGATTGCCTGGGGAAAAGAGTCTCCACTACAGGGGACAGCATGGCAGTAGTTGCATGAAGGATTACAAAATCATAGAATGTTCTGAGTTGCAAGGGATCCTCAAGGATCATCGAGTCCATCTCCTGTCCCTGCACAGGACAACCCCAACGTTCACATCATGTGTCTGAAGGCATTGTCCAAATGCTTCTCGAATATTGTAAGGCTTGGTGTTGTGACTGCTCCCCTGGCTTCCCCGGCTTCCCCGTTCCTCCACCACCCTGTGGGCAAAGAACCTCTTCCTAATGTCCAACGCAATCCTCCCCTGGCAAATCTTCCTGCCATTCCCTCAGCATTCCTTCTTTTTTGCAGCGGTACACAATCAGGTCTTCACATGCCTTTGACAACAGTATTTACATCACTGCTTTATATATAAATGCTCAAACAAACTGATAGCACAAAGAGATTTTGGGAACAGAATACTAGAAACACTGTAACCTGCCAAACCTCTGTACCTAACTGCAAATCTGAACATTACTTGGTTCCCAGCAAGCGAATAAGGCCAACTCGATGGAAGGAAACACGGAGTGCGATAAGCATCAACATCTGCCACGTACACGTCAACAGGCAATGAGGTCTGGGAGCGCCAGGAAGAAATCAGAGACCAAGGGACTAGGGATCTGGGGAAAAATGGAGCACCTTTCTCTGCAGGTTTCTGTAGAGTTTTGTTAACTCCAAAACCCTAAATCACTGTCCGTCTACAAGAGTGCATTGTGTCTAGTCTGAAGAGCACTTTTCCTGTGAAAAGGAGTCCTGTTGGAAGTCAATAATTTAAAATCTGGAATACACCAACGTGCTGAGAAAGTGGTTCTTTAATCAGTTCAATGTTCCAAAGCTGAGGCTGTTCTGCTTGAAAGAAAGAGACAAAGATGAGGAGATTACGGCAGTGCATAAAATCGTGAGTGCCCTGGGGAAAGCGAAAAGGGAAGCACTTTGAACACACCACTGAAGGCAGCAAGAACCATCACCCAGCAGGGTGTTTAGAATTAGTAAAAGGATAGGTTTTTCACCCAGCGTTCCTAAAGGTGCTCACTGCCTCAGGAAACCATGGAGACCAAAGGAATGCACCAGTCCAGAGAGAGATGGGAATGTCTGCTGAGCACAAAGCAACAGGTACAGTAGGAGAAGGTCAAGGAAAATCAAGGAAGGTTGTAGAAGGTCAAGGAAGGTCAGAGAGGGTCAAGAAAGGTCAGAAAGGGTTAGGGAAGGTCAGAGAAGGTCAGAGAAGATCAAAGAAGGTCAAGGAAGGTCAGAGATGTTATAAAAGACAAGCCAATATTATATAAGATGTTATATAAGACAAGCCAATAGCACAAAGATATTTTGGGAACAGACTTGACCATTACTGCCATTACTGCCAAGAACTGCCATTTTACTGGTTTCTTGCAAACCAGAGAGTATTTGCTGAGAAAACAGAGGCAGTAAAGCAGGTAAGAAAGGGTTTATTGTAAACTATGCATTGCTGTTCTGTTGCTGAAAGAATAAGCTCCATATTGATTTTTAACAAGTCCATCTCCTTCAGACAAGCTTTTCTCTAAGGGCTCACCTGTTAAAGCAAGACAATAAACTATTCACTTCTCTGAGTGTTTCCATTCTTTAGAAAGCAGCTGAGTATAATCTGCTGGAGAGAAATGACTGTCACGCAGCCTTTAAAGAAGAGTTGGAGAGGACTTCATTAGGTAACTAATGCTAATGCTGCAGTGGGCAGAGCGATGCCACGGCAAACGGGCACCACATGGACCAGCACCTCTGAGACCCCCTCTTCTTTGCTCTTTGAGACTGGCTCTGTACCAAGAGCTGCAGCTAGAATCTTGCCAACGATATATAAAAATGAAAATAATTTCTCAGCTGCTATGAGGAAAGTAACAGAAAGGGATCATGCTATTCTGAAGAGAAAAGGGAGGCATTTGATAGGGCCATGGTATCACAGTTGCACAGGATGCAGTATCAGTTACCCTCTCATTTATAAGCACTCTTCCTATTCATTTTGTATTATGACGGCACTGATGGTAATTGAAATACAATCTTTGCCTGGTAATTAGCATCTGTGTAACACTTGTAATTAAAAAGATAATATTAACTTGTTCTACAGTTCTCATAAACATTACGGATAGAACCAGCTAATCTTTTTTTTTTTTGGTTGTTTTTTAGGCATAGCCAAGATAGCAGAGCATAAAGCTCCTTCCTAGGAGCATTTGCAGTGATAGAATTAAAGTACCAGGGATCCCCTAAGCACGTGAACCACGGTGAACAGCTCTGCTGGAAGCATCTACAGGATGAAGCTCTGCTGGAAGCATCTACCTCCTTTCCACAGGCCTGTCCATGACCTTTGTGTCTGACCAGAAAGGACCCCAGGACCAACGCAATCCCCTGCTGCACTCCACACAAGCCCAGGCATGGGTGGACATGAAGAGGGTGGCAACTCCACCAGGGCCATGGCCATGAACCACCAGCACAGCCCTGCACTCCCTGGCTCAGCATCCCCAGCGGCTCACCCATCGCTGCCAAGCCATCAGTGTGGCTAAGTGGGCTTAGCTTGGTCCGCAAAAGATGGGCTCTACCTGGAACCAGGAAGGTTCTGTTCCCAAGTCCTCCTGTCAAGCCAGGGGCATGATCCTTTCAGGGCCACCAGCAACTGGAAGTGGCCTGTGCCTAAGCCACTTTCTGTCTTCCCATGGGGACACTGGCTTGGTCAAAATCTCCTTCAATCCCCAAAACTACCATGCTGGCTCCCAGCTACTGCCTTGTGACAACCCACAGACAACAGCACCTTCTACAAATCCACAATAGCACGACTTATGATAGTATCAGGTGTGGACGGCTGACAGCCTCCACCAGAAATCACCTCAAATTAATCACATCAGATTTAACTAATCAAATGTGTTCTCAAAAAGGCAACGGTCGTGTTGACTCTGACAAAAGCAATGACCTGACAGCTGGATCCTGGGCATCTGACAACACTGCCAGGCTCTGTAGATATTCTCCTCTCCCAACACCCAGATATGAGCAAACAGGAAGGACAGACAGACAGATGCGCCCTCTCGAGCGCAGCTGGTAGTGCAGCTATGGGCTGTACAAAGCTGTGTGCCTCGGGCAGGATGAATTGTGAACAATAAGTAAATTGATAATTACCTGATACACAGGACAGTAAAATCAGCTTATCTAAGAGGAAAGGGCTGGGGCTGCAGAGCGCAGGTACCCCCACGCCCCCCGGAGCAGTGCCCCTACAAGAACAGGTCCAGAAGTGGCACCCAGCATCTCAAGGATGCTGGTCCCTCGGTGGTTCCTGCTCCGTGGTTGCTTGGCTCAGTAAACACAAGAGGCTGGAAATGCTAAAGGCAGCCAGAATCACAGGAGCCTGTATAGCCCCTCACTGTCCCATCAGGGCTGGTCCTGTTGGAGGGCATTCTGGGGAAGATGGAAGATTTCAGATCCATCCCTAGAAGAGCTTCTCTGATGATGCTGGTGGACAAGGAGACAATGGGTCTAGTGTGCTCCAGAGGGACCTCATGGTGCCCCGCTATGAGCCCACGGCCACTGTGACAGCCCCGCAGCCCCAGCAGCCAAGACACTCCAGGGAGGCTGTGCCACCACAGCCAGAGGCAAAGTCTCAGGAGCAGGACCGCAGAGTTACACAAAACTTACCCATGTCGCTTACCCCACGCTCAGTGGGGACACATTACTATAATACTGTCTGATCCTGAATAAAAACATACTTTGAAATAATCAGAAACCTTCATTGCTTGATTATGCAGCTTATTTAACCAGAACTTTGTTCTGGGAACAGTTTTGACAGTAGTGTCTCTGGCAATGTTTTTCCCAACTATTATCTCCAGCACACAAAGACCCATTTAAAAGAATAGGACATCTGCAGCTCTGGTCCCAGCGCCAATCTGCACAGCAATCTTCAGTATTATGCCTTGCTGATGAAATAGGCTTGGTGACACAAACACGCGGGCGGCTGCTGGCTGTGACAACAGCACTCCTCTGCCTTTCCACATCTTTCCAGCTTTGGGCCATGCCTCTGGACTGGGTCTGACCAAAGGTACTGCTCAGGACCAAGGGCTTCACACCAGCACCTCCCCACGTTTGGATGCTCACCTATGCGGTTGTGGTCCTCAAAACAACGGACGCTGCTAGGTGTAATGCTCACACCACAGCTCCAACCTGTTTCCACGACCAGCCATGGTGAGACGCTGATGCTCACGGACTGGGAACACATGGCATGAATAGATGCCTACTGCTGCTATTCTCCTGTTCTCTGCAAATGTCTCCTGACGGGCACGGCAGCAGGCACACCAACTCTGTGTGACTGATCTCCAGCCAACACAGAGGGTCCGTGCCATGCATATCTGTAGGGCTGCACCAAGGTATGGGCACCTGGCCTCCAGAGGCAACTAGTATTGTAGCAGCTTTTCTGCAGTTAAGGGTTTCAGCCAGCTGGGACCACTTTATAGCCACACCTCTGAGAGTAACAACAACTATTGTAATAAAACAGTTTCCCTTTCCAACACAGTTTCCCTTTCCCATATGAAGGTCAAAACCAGAACCTATTTACTCGGGTATAAAGCAAATCAAGAGGTGTAAAGCTACAGTAAACACAAAATGACCACAGTCCTCAGGAGCCATACTCTAAGTACAAGGTTACCAACTCAACAAATCTTCCTTCCCATCTTCAAGAGCTGATTTTGTTTTCTATTTCAAACACATTTTACTCCTTAAGGTATCCTTCATGGAGTCTTACGACTACTTTTTCCCTGCTGAAAAGTTATGCTTTATCACAAGATTGATGAAGGTCTGGTTTGTCAGAACACCATAAATGATTAAAATCTCTTTAATTCAGTGCAGCCAAGTTGCTGCAGCCAAGTTGTAACAGAAGCTGATAAAACTTTTATTCATAGCAAGCCTGTTAGTGTTTTCAGGTCATGTCAACACTTCCATTAAATATCCCTTTCTCAGTTGCTTACACTAGAGATGAAATCTTCTGACCTAGAATAAAACCTGCTGTTCAAGATCGCACCTCAGCATGCCATACATCGTTAACTTCACCTTCCTAGTCTTAAGAATGTGTTCATGTTCTCAACTCCTGCAAATCTGCAGACCTCCTTGAAGTTCCACAGACCCGTACGGATTCTACGAACATGGTCAGCCCTCTGTGTATCAGGAAAGTGAAACACAACTCGGAGTTATTGCTGGGAGCATGCTCAAAATACATCCAAAACTAGGCTCGCGCATGTATTTTTTTTTTTTTAGAATGAACCTTATTTCTGTCTTGCTGTTGACACACATGGCACACAACCAGCACACTGAAACTATGTCAGGAAAAGCTCTCCTTATTGGCACCTGCATGCAGCAAGCAGGGAGCTGAGTTCCTCTAGTTGGTGTCTATCATGTAATATTTCCCAATATTCCAGCAAGAATTCATGACATGGAGGGGATGCAAAATGCTCTGAATCCTATGATTTAAAGCAATTTTAGGTGCTTCAGATTAAGCACTTCCTTTTGATGTCACACCGAGAAAATAACGTTTTGTCAGAGATTAAAGAGATGTTTCTATAATCAAGTTATGTATATGGGTGATTATTTGACTTGCAGCTCAAAAAAACATGTAGACTTCTTTACCTCATGAGAGATTAATCCAAATAAACAAGGAAAAGCTACAGAAGTGACAGCATATAAACCTAAGAACAAAAAAGGAGACCTTAATTTTGTTTTCCCCTGTTCTCTACCCTGTCCCCTCTTGCATGCCAGCTGTATAGATGCATCGTTTGATAGAAAAAATAGTCAGTCAGATATCTCAAAATCTGATGTTTTCACTAAATTTTAAAACAACATCAACAAAAAAAGTAATTATTTTGCATCACCCTTTGGGCATTGTTTTGAGCACGTCTTGGATGTGGCATGGCCTGGGTTTGCTGACCTTAAGGGCACAGAGTAGCAGATTGTCACTCCGGAGGTTTCAAAGTGGACAGGAACTGTGTTTCCCACTGTACAGACAGCTCTGCTGAGAGCAGGGAGGAGAACAAACAGGGAGATGTGTTCTGGAGCTGTCATGCTTCCTACGGAAAGGCTGTTAGGCATCTAAATTTTTGTGTAGTTTTAATCACATGCTCCTATCTCGGCTGAGCTTTTCTGGTTTTAATATTATTTAAAGAAGAATGATGAAAAATCAGATTAACCTGCAGAAATCCCTGAAGACATCATGACTCCTCTTCTTTCTGCCCCAGGATGGATCCAAACCTAGATCCACCGTTTACTCCAGCTCAGCAGCACTCCATGGATTTACATGAAGATCTGGACCCCTCAATACAAATACAACACATTTTATTTTCTGAATAAAATGTGGAAAGCACATCTTCCTATGGTTGACAAACATTTTAAGTCTTGCATTTGGAGTCATTTTTCATTACAGCCATGATTACATTCTGTGATGTTTTATACGCCGGTCGAAGAGGCAGACAAAATGATTTTTTCAGTTGCGTATTTGATAAAACTTGGGAACAGAGAGAAATCTAATTATTTCCAATGAAGAATGGAGGGCTTTATTTAATCTCTGAACGCAAATTAATGTTGAAGCTTTTCCTGATTCCCAAGGCAAGAACGCTCACTGTGCTATTTCAAAAAACCTCATCACTCATCTCGAAATGGCGCTGCCGGGCAATGGCATTGAGAGCGAAGTGGCCTAACGTATTTGTTTGTGCTGCTGCAACAATGTGCCTCCCAGGCACCAAAATTTCCATTCTGTGCTGAAGTAAACAATCATAGGTATAGCTTCTCAACTAAGGAGGAAAGGGATACTTGCGTTTCACAGTGCAAGACCTTCAGGAGGAGTTAATGCCACTTGAACCTAAATGCTTAGTTTTTCATTTGTAAGAGCTTGCTTCATTGTGCTGATGTGTTTACCACCAAAGTACTACAAAGGGACCTGCCCTGGTAGGCATCTCCTCTAGGGAAGGTCTTCTGCACCGGGAGATCTTGTTTTTCAGCACTAGGCCCAAGGTATTGCAAAGAAACCATGCCTAAAATGCTTAAAATGCCTAAAATGCCTAAAACTGTGAAGTGACTCCCAGCAAAGCTGACTTCAACTCACAAAAACCAGCTAATATGCCAGAACCATGAAAACCTCCCAAACTTTAGTATCAGCTGTTGGGTCTGCCAGCTGGCTGTCAGAAATCAGAATACCTATAAACAATTGTTACTTGACAGCAAATACCTCTGTGCACATACTGTGCATGTTGTACACAGCATTAATTTCCCCATCAACCGCAGCACCGCTCTCCAGGCTTAAAGGCTGTAACTCTGCTGGATATAAGTTTGGTCACATTATAGACCCACCTTTTCACACGTGCTTTTCAATATTGCAATAAAAACCTTAGTATCTTTTCCTTGAGAAAAAGGGGAGTTCAAACCTAGACCTTTGTAGGACCTGGCAAAACTTACAACAGCTTTATTTTCCCTTTGTCCTACACATCCAACACTCAACACAAAGCATTTGGAGGGGCATCAACGGAGACCATACTAAGGAACTATCAGAGTACACAAATAGCACCAGTGTCAGTGAGAAAATATCATCTTGGAAGGGAGAGATTAATGATAATTCGTGGTTAAGACCAACTCAGCATGCCTAACACAATGCTGTTAATGACTGATGAATTTCATTGTGACTGTTGTTGATGCTTCCTTTAGAAAAAGCAAGAAAGTGAATGTTACAGCAGCTCCTTAAGGAGGTGTTTCCTCTAATTCCAATATCAACCTCCACATATGCAAGAACTTAATATACAAACCACACTGAGTTTCTTCTCTTGGAGGAATCTTCTGCAGTTCTTCTAATGATCGATTTCTGTCCTGGCTGGATGGAGAGAGCCATGTCTCCAGGAAGAGAGAGCTGTAGAGGCTGTGGAGATGAAGGTCCCTTCCAGATGGGGAGCACAGGGACAGCGCACAAGCGTGGCCACGGACAACCCCCACCTCCTCTGGCTGGTCTCCTTCCTCTGCCACTGCAGCCACCCCACTGGCTGAGCCTTAGCAGATGGGTCACCAGCAGCCAAGAGGCTGCCTCCACCCTGTCCCCAAGAAGCCACAGATTGCTTCACAAGTCTTTCTATCAAACCTGTCAAAGAGTATTAAATTATATCTTATTACCAGAATGAGAAAATACGCTTCAAGCATTCAACAGCAGAGAAGAGGACCTTCCTACTGCACCTCTCCTATTTAGGCATCCACAGAGCTTTCACGCTTCCACTCATTAATGCTGCTGAGTTATTCACCATATCTCAAGCAATCCATTGTCATGCACGTCTCCATGAACAGCAGACAGCACTTACCGAGCTGAGTCACCGCTGTGAGTTCAGCCCGGCCACCCAGAGGAGCCGGCAGCTACCCCATCCAGCCCTGCGTGACCAATGGCAAGCAGATCGATTTTGTAGCAAACTGTGCTCGCTGGATTAATGGCAGGGGGCATCGGGAAGGGGCAGATCAATACCTGAGCTCATTGCTGCCCCTGAGCAGCAGCGCCTGACCACAGCTTAAATTCTGTCTCAGTCCTGGAGGCATTGCTTGGAAGACAACCTGCTGTTGAGAAAGGTCTCCAATTGGATTACTCTCCCCAGGAACAGCCCTCCCTCCGTATCTTATTCTCTCCGATAAGCCAAAAGATAACAGCAAGGGGCTGAAATCTACTTTTTTTTCATCTTATGCAAGTGTTCTCCTTGAAGTTTGCACTCGAATATATTTCCCTACAGAGGAAATAAGGTAGAGCAGAGCAGAGCAGAGCCGAGAGCCTCGGAATGCAGCACGACGCATGGACCTCTGCAACGAGCACATGCTGGGCACTATTTCATAACAAGATGAGTGGCGGCCAAACAAAGCTCCTACATCCTTGCTAAATGGCACTTGTCAAAACGGCAGCTGTGAAGAATGGTTTGGTTGTTATTTAATCTTCAGTATGGTTTGGTTTAACTGCACCATTTGTTGAATATGAACAGATATGTATTTTACACTGCATTGCCCTTTATTTAGAGGATTTTTTTTAGCCCTTACTTTTAGAAAGAATTTCTAGATCAAAAGTAATAATATAGCATGACAATCACTGCAAGTCTGTGAGGGAACAACATTAACAGAAGGCTTCTTGATGGAATTTGTACATAAATAGTAACTAAACGGGAGGTGAGAGCAAAAAGCAGAGACACAAAAAATTTCTGTTTAATAAATACTGTTCCTTTCCTTTCTTTTCCTTCTTTAAAAAAATCTCACATGTCTACCGTCCAAAGTGTTTTCCTGAGGGAGATAGAATTACTGATCATACAGAAAAAAATATTGTTTATTGCAACTGTGATAATCAATAAGAATAAAAAAGGTATAAAACATCAGAAAATCCTATTTGTCAAGGTGATACCATAGCTAAATTTTTATTTCTGAGGACAAAATGTTCAGTTTGTATGAAAATGGAAAGCACTGAATTCAGAATTCATCAACGCTTTCATTCCTTGATTTTTAATGTTATCAGACTATTGAAACAGCTATCCTTTTTGCTATCATTATACGAACAAACATGCCTAGAACTCTTTAGCAGGTGACCCTTGCTAGGTTGCATCTGATGACCCCTCACCGCCCCAACAGTACTGTCACCACTGCAAGAGCAGTCATATCGTGCCCCGAGGGTGCTATCAATGGAAAGACAGACAAAGGAAACCACCATTCAGGGACTCAAACCCACTGAAAATCACATTCTCTTACTTATGCTGCTCATAAAACTTGTTCTTTATTTCACAGCCTTGGAAGCATTTTGCTCATGACAGGCTTAGCAGCTTGACCTTTCCCTCTGCCTGTTCTTCGCTTCCCTGTTTCATAGAATCCCTAGGTTGGAAAAGACCTTTGAGATCATCAAGTCCAACCACACCTGTCCACTACTAAATCATATCCCTAAGCAGTTTCCTCAATGCCAAAAGCAGTATTTAGTAGAGAAATATAATAACTGAGAGGAAAATAGAGCAGGTACCTAAATGACAGAGCAGAACACAGCTGAGGCATGAGCACTAGTCATTTCTCTCTCTTTCCCCCCAAATCCATCAATATTGGGCAGAGAAGGAAACGAGAAGCAGAGAAATCCCAGCACACAACTTCTGCTCATAGTGTGCTTGGACACATTAGGAAGTTTTTCTGTTTCTGAACAGCAGTGGGATCTCTAGGACGCTGGGCAGTACATGCGCTGCTCCGCTCCGAAACAAAGGATATTCACACACATGGCTAAGCCTTGCGTTCAAGAGAGTCAGCCAGTTCACCCACTGTGGCAGAGCGAGGCTTTCTGTGTCTGTACAAACATTTGTACTGCACTTAGCTGAATTAATTAATCGTCAGAGAGCAGCCAGACAAATGTCAAGCTTCTGAGAACCTGGAGAGAGCAGCAGCTCTTTGTCACTTGCTATAGGCAACATGGGACCCTTTGTGCAAGAAATACACATTGCTGATTTCCATAAATGTTTCCTAACGAAGTAGGTATTCTATATTGAATCATAGAATAGTGTGGGTTGGAAGGGACCTTAAAGCCCATCTAGTTCCAACTCCCCTGCAAAGGGGGGTTGCGATATAACGCAGGTCAATTTTTCCGGAAGCTTTTTCCAGCCAGTCACAGAATAAAAATACTGAGGAAATATCTGATATGTCACACTTTGACATTTCTGGCTGTTTTCTAACCACAGATGTCATGGTGTTCACACACCACCCAGATGAACAAAGAGCAGCACCAGGCTGACTAAAGGACTCGGTAGCACTCTTGGACATGAGGAGTTCACTTAAGCTGAACCACTGCATAAAAAGGAAAGGCGTATCTGAAACACTTAAGCTGTATTTAGAGCAAACAACTCCAGGATCTTCAGATTTTGTGAGGAACATGGTCAGATTAATGATTTTAAGCAACACCATAACTAACCAGGAATGAAGCCAACCTGGCTAGATTCATTCAACAAATTGTGTAGCTTTTACAATACAATTAGGTAGTGAGACTGAAAGGCTAATTCGCTTAACAGGTAATAAGAGTTTATAAATAAAGGCTGCCTAGAAAACCACTGCCCTTTTGCAAAATGCCATTTTACGTCAGCAACGTGTCCTGCTACTTCTGAAGGACAGACAGGCACGCGGGGGCACCTGGCTTTTTCCACAGTTTAAGAAATAGCACGCGGTTCAAATCCATAATGTTGGTACTTCTTCCCTTGGAAGCTAATGACCCACAAAAAGAAGGCAGCACCTAATAACCACCATAAGCTCTGCGCACTCGTGTAAGTATTTATGCACATACACACGCACCTATCTCTCTATCTACCTACCTATCACTGGCCTCCCAGTACAACCCAGTTCCACAGATCTGGGTGACACAAATAAAAATCCCATTTTACTTTTCAGATTCAGTTCCGCAACAGTAAAACGGCATCTCTTGACTCCATCATGACTGAGTTACCACTTAGGACATGCTCAAGGGGACGGGAACCAAAGGCCAAGAGGCACAGCAACATGGGAAAAGGATCTCAGAGGCTGATGCAGAGGTTCACCAAACTCTGAAGCCATGCAAAATAAAAACAGTACAGAAATAGAAATTAAACAGAAATAGAAATAAAGTCAACAGAGATGTGGGGGCAGTCAGAAGATGGACAGTATGGTGGTCACGGGAGGGAGGAGACTCCATCCCAAGCAGAAGTACCAAGGAACTCTCTCTCATGGTCTCTCTGACCTTTTCACCTGAAATAACCAGCCATCCACGCAATCTTTCAGATCCACCTCTAAAGGTCTATTCCACAACAACAACTTTTTCCATGCCCTCTTTTTGCCTGTCTCCAGAATCCATCAAGATGGTTCATTTGAGAAACAAGGCAAACATCCACCTAATTCGTAGAAGACTGAAAATGGGGCAATCTCAAAGGAGAAAGGCAGGCAGGAAAACTGAGAGGAATAAAATCATACCACGTGCTCATCGATGGGAAAGACACCTCCTAGTAAGTCTGGCTTATGAGAAGTTTCTGTCCCTTGGCTGGTGTCCAGGTGCTGCAACTGATTCTGTGCACACAACACAGGCAGTAACTCTCTCTGACTGTGGCAGAATTATAAATCTAACATTACCACAACAGTTTCTATTACTTAATTGCATACTGGCTGCATCACTTTCTGTTTATGTATCATGTTCCATTTTTTCTTCATTGCTGAAAACCAGAAAATCTCCATTGCCTGTTCCTGTATTCACCACAGAAAAACCAAAATACAACTGTACCCAGTACAGCTTCTCTGGATTTGCGTCTGTATAACTCCTATGAGATACAGATTTGTTTTAAGCAGTGCACAGACACTTAAATAGGAAGCAATGAACTTCAGACTTCTTTGAATGCTGATCCAACCCACAAGAAGAAATCCATCATGTGAAGAAAAGGAAAAAAAATCTCCTTTTGCAAACATCATTTATGGTGCTGCCTGGAGTAACAAAAGGGATACACCCCATAATGTTCTGGGTAAGCCCAGACAATATTTACTTTAATAAACTATTATAAAAGGGCATAGGGAATATTTGCTGTATCATGCTGATATATTCATAATTTCATGAGAACAGAGAACATTATCACTTATGACATTAAGTGGTTTGTAATTGAATTGTCCAACCATGAGCATTAACAGAATACCCCAAACTCAAAAGCTGCAGCTTCTAAGAACCTGTAGACGTCCAATGTAGCTTCAATTTTATTGTTACCAAATCCTGCATCTGATGCTGAAACACCCCATGTTCCTGGTTCAATTAACCAGCTTGTGGGGGTGTGTTGTACGACAGCCTGTCGGAGCAAAAAAAATTCCAAATGCTGGACATATTTAAGCCACTGAGAAATTTATATTTAACATTAGCAGAGCAGGGCACCTTTTTTTGCCCCCTTTAAAAATAAGACTTTTTAACGTGGGCCACGTTTACACCAGCAGTCTGGTGTTGGCAGGTAGAGCCACCACTGCCTCCAAAGGCAAGGCACAGCCTCTTGGGTGGCTCACAGCAGAGCACAGCTGAACTGGGTTTTCTCTTCAGGGTAATGCTAGAAGAACAATAATCAGATTTCCAATTATTAATCTGATCAAGTTCCAAAATATTCTGCTCTTTGTTCTCATAGATGGATGATATTTTAAGAAATTCAATAACGCATTTAGGTCACGTTTCTTTGTAGCCGCACCACCTAACCCAGCTCTGCCCTTTCCTACTCCCACTGTTTTCCTTGTGAGAATCCATGAGACTCCTGCAGAATGTTGGTATCTTCCACACTGCAACATTTCTTCCCCTTAAAGATCTTTACCTCTCTGCCTCCTTACCCCATAATTAGGTTGGCCATTCTGAACACAAGTATCAGTGTTTGATTCGGAGGCATCTGCCACTTAACAGACAGCATATGTTAGTCCATAAAAAGGTCTCCTTAATCAAAGACCTAGAAACAAGACTGCATTTGTGGCTTAGGCAGGGGGCGGGTGGTGGTGCGTGTGGATTTTGTTGTTAGAACTGAATATTGAAAGGAGTCACACATAAGAGCTAAGAAGAATTTGAGCAGGAAACAGCTATTTAGCCTTGATGCATAAACGGTAATATACGTGAGAATAAATTTCTGCTGGCACAAACCACAGCAAGCTTTCATTGCATCGATGGGCAGAAGCACTCTTGTGGTTCACCTTGGGACATCGCTCCTGCTTCCAGACGAAGAGGAACCCCTGCAGCGATGCTGAGAACGTACAGCCTGCAGAGCCAGCCATCCTGTGTCTATTGATCATGCCTGCCACAAGCACCACATGCTTCTCCGTCCAAGTGCTCCGAGCACGAACAGAGGGTTTGTCAGCCTCCAAGAAGCACCCCTTGCAAAGCCTCCTCTGGTGTTTACAAGTTGTTGTACAAACAGCGAAATGGCAGCGACGGCAGGGAATCAAAAACGAAAGCAGTGCTACCTTCAGACCCAGGACACACAGCATGGGTTTTGTCTGGCAGAACACCACAAACAAGAGTTAAATATCCAACAAAGTCCAAGCAGAGGTAACATGGTAAAGGAAAATCAGGCAAAGAATACAGCAGGGAGATGTTCTAGAAGGTCCAGCCTGCAGTCCTAATTTGTCAGAGCATCAGCTTGGATTAATAACAACAATGACTAAACATACATCTGCAGTAGTCAAAATTAATTGGTAAAATACTTCTTTTTAAAAGGGCACATAAGACCATGCTGGACATTCCCATCCACAGGGACTTTAATGCCACTCTCATTTTGGGCAGCTGGAGACAACTGCAGGACACTGATAGGAGATTTCATAAAGGAAAGAGAAAATGCCCCTAAGAAATGTTGGCTTCATGCCTCTTGCTTACAGGACTGAGCTGTAGCCTCTTGGGAGTTGTTTCTTTTGCTTATGCTGTAAGGGCACTGCATCATTTTACTCTTCATAGCAAACAAGAACTTCATCGTCTTTACACAAACATGTCATGTGGAAGATGTATTATGGATTTGCTGTCCAGGCTTGCTCCCACTAATGACCTTTTTGCAAAGTGCAGTAGGAAAGCAATATATATGCCTACCGCTGGGTGACTTCAGGGCTGAGACAGGATACAGGGCCTGAGGAAGGTTGGGCTGCCTCTGAAGCAGCAGGATCTTTTCTCCTTGGTTATTTTCAGGTATTACTTGATCCACGGATTCTCCCTTTGCAGAACAGAGCAAGTGAAAAGTGGATTCTTAAAATGGCAATGTGACTACAAGACACACTCTGGTACAAGGCAACTCTAAGTCTACAAAGGCATCAGTCACAGCTGCCAGCAGGCACTATCCTAGACATGTGGTGGCACAGCCACAAGCCCGTGGTGGCTGCAGCCTCCTCTCGCTAGTTGTGCCTGTTTGCACCTCTGCTGCCTCAGCCAAAGCAGTGCAGAGAGCTGGAATGTCACCTCAGGACTCTCCAGCTATCTCTGGCATCGCATATTGTATAACCCCGCTGCCATGGAAACGAGGGTGTTTCACCTTACTCTGCTCAGGCAGGCGTGCAAGCTGCGGGCGCCACATCGCAGGGCTGCCCTGGACACAGCTGTGCCACCTTCCTGTCCCCTATGCCTCACACACTCCAGTAACAAACAGGCTGGTTTGTGCCAGGGAACGGTGTTTGTTGTTGCGGGAAGGCTCTCGCCACATAGAATCATAGAATCACCAGATTGGAAAAGACCTCTTGGATCATCGAGTCCAACCATTCCTATCTGCCACTAAACCATATCCCTGAGTACTTCGTCTACCCATCTTTTAACTACCTCCAGAGATGGTGACTCCATCACCTCCCTGGGCAGCCTCTGCCAGTGCCTAATGACGCTTTCCGTGAAATTTTTTTTCCTGATATCCAGCCTGAACCTCCCCTGGTGCAGCTGGATGCCATTCCCCCTTGTCCTGTCCTCTGTCACTTGGGAGAAGAGCCCAGCACCCTCCTCTCCACAACCTCCTTTCAGGCAGCTGTAGAGAGCAATAAGGTCTCCCCTCAGCCTCCTCTTCTCCAGCCTTAACAACCCCAGGTCCCTCAGCCGCTCCACGTAACATTTGTTCTCCAGCCCCTCACCAGCTTCGTTGCTCTTCTCTGGACACACTTCAGCCCCTCAACATCCTTCTTGGAGCGAGGGGCCAGAACTGAGCACAGGATTCGAGGTGCGGTCTCACCAGTGCCGAGTCCAGGGGCAGAATCACCTCCCTGGACCTGCTGGTCACACCGTTTCTGATCCAAGCCAAGATGCCATTGGCCTTCTTGGCCCCCTGGGCCACTGCTGGCTCATGTTCAGTCAACCATTACCCCCAGGGCCTTCTCCTCCGTGCAGCTCTCCAGCCACTCTCCCCCAGTCTGTAGCTGCACAGGGTTGTTGTGCCCCAAGTGCAGGACCCGGCATTTGGCCTTGTTGAACCTCATGCCATTGGTCTCAGCCCAGCGGTCCAGCCTGTTCCAATCCCTTTGGAGCCTCCCTATCCTCCAGCAGATCAACCCTTCCTCACAGCTCAGTGTCGTCCACGAACTCACTAAGGGCGCACTCAATGCCTCCATCCAGGTCATTGATATCAGATATGGAACAGGACTGGACCCGGCACTGAGCCCTCGGGGACACCACCTGGCCCCGGCCTCCAGCTGGAGTTAACCACAACTCTTTTGGCCTGGAAATGGATGCATCATCTGGGACTACACACCTTTGGACAGGGATGACAGTCAGTGGGAAGAGGGGTGCAGGTGGCCACTGGTGTCAGGCCATGTCCACCGTGCTCATGAAGCCCAGCTGGCCATCGGGGCACAGCACCTCACCGGCTCTGCCTGGCTGTCAACTTTTAGTCTACAGAAGCTGGGTTTAATGTTGCACTTACAAACGCAGATACCCTTTTCCTTTTCATCTCCTGGTAGCTGTTTTCAAAAAATAAAAACATTATAAAATTCTATAAAGTTTAAAAACATTTTATATTTCAGGTTTACATTTTTCTTCGCCGTTTCGCTCAGCTCAGAGGCTGTAGGGGAAGGACAAAGCACAGGGGGCAATGAAAACCCAAACAGCTTGGGAGTGGATACGAGAGACAGCACTAGTGGCATCCCTGCAGCCAACAACATTAAAGAACAAGAGTGGGGTGAGAATGAGGTACTTCCCATCACTTACCACCATGACAGTTGCTGGGGACAGTTTATCACATCACCAACATGACACACAAACAGAGCTGGCACACCAGAGCCAGCACCTCCCGAGGTGTCACCACTAGCGCTGTGACATTTTGATCCAGTGCATCCTATAGGAACGTCAGGACCGGCACTTCCCATGATGGAAGCCTGCCCCAAGCGCCGCATCCACATGCCGTCTGCCCCACTGCCAGCAGCGCCAGCCCCAGCGGCAGTGGAAGGGGAACGATGCCGCAGCATCACATGCAGATCCACCCCTCTTAGCAGCTCAGGGCTCCGTTTTTCCCAAAAAAAAAGAGGCTCTGCTGCATTATAATGCAGGCTCACACAAGGAGGGATCCAGTCTGCTGGGCTTGCTTATGGCTTCATGAATTAAACATTTGTGGATGCTTTCCTAACAAAATGATGTTATAGGATTATTTTTTCACACTCGCCCCTACTGACTTTTAGGACTGCTGGCCAGTTGCAGCCAGATTTTACAGATGAATGGACAACTGTAAAAGTTGTAAAGACATAAATGCTCCTCTCAGCTTTGTGAAAACCAGACAACAAAAAAGATGGAGATCCAGAAGGATGGAAAGGCACACCATTAATTAAACCGTATTATTAGACACCAGGGAATCCCCATGAATTCATCACACCAAATCAGGCGTCACTATTATGCATGAGTTAGCAGAGACAAGCTTTGTTCTGGCAACAAGGCACGAGATCCTCTCAGTGTTGGTGCATTTTGATGGCAAAAGATGACTAGACAAGAGAAAATGACAAAACGTAAGGTGAAGAGTAAAGAGGCTCCACAAGCATGAGGTGGAGCATGTCTACAAAGTGTGGAGGAGCAAACCGAATGAAAACATCTCATGGGTTGTTTTGTAGCAGATAAAGAAAGGCTGCCTCACACACAAATAAATTTATTTTTGGTCATGCATAAGACTTGCAGTGCATTTCTCAACAACCACCACGCTCTGCCTGTCCCCCCTGACCCAGGAAGAGAAGCACAAAAGGAAGGAGCTGTATGAGCAGGGACATGTGTTTGTGACTAAAGAGAAGGTGTCACACAGTGCACCAGAATAAACATCCTTACCTTGTGAAGGGGCTTCAGGAAAAAACACAAGAGATGCAATGAAAGAGTAGACAGACTACAGTAAGCCCGGGGTTAAAGCCTGTTTGAGAATAAGCATCGCATTTGAATGCCATGATTTGCAACCAGCAACTGTGTTCCTCCACACCTCCTGATGACTAGGAACCATCAGGTTTCAGGACTTGGGAAGGACAGAGGCCACCTGAGTGACAAGCTGAGAAATTTTATGGGTGACAGGTGATCCTGGCACACAAAGTGGGAGCCATGCCACTCCCTGGCCAGCTCCTGGGAGATACAGCTCCTGCATGCTCCTCTGCTGGGGACTATAGGCACTCCTGTGTGCTTGTACAAGGGGATTATTAGAGATGGGGGATACAGCAGCTGTGCAGCCCCAGGGGAAGTGATGCCACCCCACCACGGCGCTCTGCTCTGGGGCAAGTCCCAACCCACACATGGAAACCTGCAGGGGTGGCCCGGGGGCCATCAGCAGGTTTTTGGGTGGAGGAGGATGCTTCTACCCTCTGTTCTCTTATGCTGCTTTCCTGTCTGCAACCAGGCAGGAGCATTGGTCCACCTCCCGTCCCACACCGGTGTGACTCATCCACAGGGAATGATGGGGGCTGAAATAAACCTGAAGCAGTTTCTAATGCAAATGTTAATAAGGCATTGGATTTATAATAATAATAATAATAAAACTGGGCAGCTTTTACTATAAATCACTGTTTCAGGAATCCTGATTGTTCAGAAAGCTCAAACAGCTCCCCAGCAGGGGCAGCCAGTATCATGTTTCAGGCCTCCTTGCAGCTGAAGTCCCTGCTCACTCAGTCTCTTGAGATTATTCAGCAGCATTTTCTGCTCTGTAATTTTACTGCTGCTGCTCTTGCAACCCAAGATCTGGATAGCAAGGTAGTCTTGGACCACATCATCACTTCGGCTTTTCACTCTTTGCCATTCTCTCTCATGGCTTTTAGCAATGACACACTTAGAGCTTATCAACATCCAAGAAAGTAATAAAAAAAAAAAAAATCACTAAATACTTCCTAGGAGGTTGTATCAAAGGGAGGATCACCCTCCATGTGCTCCGTGCTTTCTCACGCACCACTCGTGGTCACTGCCCAATGAGGGTTTTGGGCAGAGGTGCCCCCTCAGCCAGTCGAGCTGCTCCTGTGTCGGATGCTACAGTGAAGCACGTCCTTCACACTACTGCAATTGTCTGTCTCCTGCCTGGAGGACCGGCTATGTCCCACATGACACCCCATGCAGTTTTGGGGGCCAAGCAGGACAGCCCTGGTGCAGCAAGCAAGCCCATTCCCTCCTTCAGGGTTGGGGCTGCCCAGCAAAACCTCACCTGGGAACAGCTGGATGGTCAAACACCAGAGGCTCTTTGGCGCCCCAGGACTCATGGACACCCCTCACCCCGCCGTCCCCTCTCAGCTAACCACAGCACCTGGCAGGTCTTCTCCCTGCCCTCTGATGCCAGGGTTGGAGCTGTTGCCAGCATGCCAACCAGTGACAGGACTGATGTCTGGCAGGGACATGTGTCTTGAGACTCTGCCTGCAGCTCTGAAAAACCCTTGGCCTCACACAAGCTCCAGTGCAGCCAAGGAAAAAACAAGGGCAAAAAAATATCCATGGCGTTTTAATATCAAAGGATTATGTTTCTAGCCTTTCTTTTGGGGGAAAAATCCAACATTTATAAAGCTGGAAAAAATGACAAAGGATCACACTTGTGTTGATATCAAAGAGGGATTCAGTTCAGAACAGACTTTAAGGGAATTTTATTTATGGTATATCTACTGGGTGGGCATTTATAACCTCTAGAAAATGGATTAAAGCTTTTCTATACTCAGCTTCTGGCTGTGTGAATAACTGACGGAATAAAATCATGAAGTTAAAGTACTTCTGCAAAGCATACCACGTTACAAGCGAGCTTTCTTTGGAAAGGTTGGTGAGAAGCCTCAACCCAAGGAGGCAGCCAGATGCTGCAGCCACGCATGCCTCCCACCTCTGCAGTAGGCTGGAGCCTTGTCTGGGGTCTCTCTTTTCCAGGTCCTCACTGTGCAGCCTGACAGCTATAAAACCCTCTTTATTACCATATAGGTTCCCCTGAACCTTCACAGGTCCCATTGAAACTTCACAAATTACTCAAAATAAAAGAGAAAAAAAAGAAGAAGAAAAATGAAAACAACGCCCCCAGACCCCCGCGGGCTGCCTGCACGGGCCCACTCACCCGGAGATGTATTTGTTCTCTCTGGAAAATTTCATTTCACACTGCTGCTCATTCCAGCCCCCAGTTTAATCCCCTATTTCCAACAGCAAACAAATATATAAAGTCGTGCTTAAGAACTTCAGATATGTTTTTACTCCTTCACAGCAGTAAAGTGGAAATAATGAATTCCCATAAGTCTATCCAGTTCTTTATCCCCTGGAAAAGGCAACGGTGGCTGATTTGAGGGAGAATGGAGAGGGAAGCCCAGCTGGGAGGAAGAATACAGGAGCGAGCACTCCCTTGGCTGCCTCCCAGTTTGAATAGACAACTACTTCAGCCAGGAGAGGTCAATTTTTAAGAAGGGAGGTGTCAGGATAACTGCAATGCAACCAACACCTTCAGAGATTACTAAGTTTCATCATGTCTCTCATGAAGTGTAATGAAACTCAGTGCGTTCCCCATTAAAATAAGCGGGTACAAACTGCATCACATTCTGGAAATCCTTTCCTGGCTACTACTCCTTAGGTAATAGCAAAAGAGTGGTTGATACCCGAGCAGCTGCTGCTGCTGCTTGAGAAAGGAGCAGGTGCTACAGGAGAAACACAACGTTCCTGTCAAAATACTGAAAAATCAAATAATATTACCTCTAATACGTACAGAAAACACTACACGTTTGCTAATTTGAGTAATTATGGAATTGAGCGTGACTCTGATTTGTTCAATAGTATCTTAAAAATTATTAAACCCATCTCTAGGAAACATAAATCAGCTGGATTTTGCAGATATGTCAGAGCCACAGCTCAGGAGATCTCCAGTCTCTTCCCAAGTGACTTCTGAGTTCCCTTTTCCTTCATTTGGTACAGGTCCTGTACCAAAGACCACACAGTCTGTCCTGAGAGGTGCACAAAACACGAGCTAAAAGCAAACACCTTGCCCAAGGTGACCCAGCAGGTTGCTGCCTCCTATGTCCCGTCACCATAAGATCAGATGGCATCACAGCTTTCACAGGTCTCTCATCTCACACAGAGAGTCTGCACTCTTATTTTGAGGTGGACAGGACACTGATTCCTAAATACCCTCCTGAACATGGGCACATAGTAATTAAACCAACCAAAGCAACTAAATTACTCATAAATTTCAACTAAGAGTTTTCAGGTAGGTAGTTTCACATTTTCTGTAATTAAATGCGAGTTGTAAATGACTTAGTAAATGTAAAAAGCTTTTTTCGGTATCAAAGGAAATTTAGCATATTGACATAATTATCCAGAAAGATGACAGATGAATCATTTCAGCATTTTGTTGAAAGTGTATATACAATTCTGATGCCTGATAGACTGCTATGTGCTAGACTTAACCTTACTTTAACACAAACAGAAAAGGAAGCAGCCATAAGGAGCTCTATTGAAAGCCAAAAAGGTCCTGCTCTGGGACAAGAATTTTTTTTTCTCCTTTTTGTCTTCTGAGCAGAATTAATTTTCCAGCACCAAGCATCGCAGCTCAGCAGAATAAAACCTCTTTCCTCTGAAAAGTATGTGTTTGGAAGTATGAGTCTTCTTATACGAGCTATTTTTAGCAGTGTATAGCCACTATTTTTCAATAAGATGTTATGTTTTGGTGTTCCAGACCAGGTTGCTTGGGTCCTTGACCAGCCTGATGTAGGGAGAGGTGTCCCTGCCCATGGCAGGGGCGTTGGAATTAAATGATCTTTAAGGTCCTTTCGAGCTCAAACCATTCTATGATTCTACGATGAGCAGAAGTCACAAGATCCTAAGAGTTCCTATTCTTGCCAGGGGCATCTGGTGAGATGCAGCAGCTCCTCTGCTGTTTGTTTTACCTCTACAGTCCTACCCCTAAGGAAGGACCTGAGCTTCTATTTAACCATTCTCCATCACCTAACATAACCTCAGAAATCTGACAGAGCTCTGCTGCCAGCTTTTGCCTCTTGCTGGAGGGACACGGCCGCAAATATGTTTAAGTATTTAAAACCACCCTCCCCATGACTAGCACACCACTTGGTATTACATTTTAATTAGCCCTGGTCCCATGAGGACTTACAACGAAGACAGGGAGGAATTTGAGTGGGTAGACTGTGCCCTGGCCATGCCAGAACAGTGTGATAGAAACCAAAGCGTTTGCCAGTTAACTGAGGCTGTGATGAAGCAGGTTCATTAGCAAGCAGTGCTAATGACAGCACTCTGACTAACCATGTCCACTCTCTATATTCCAAGAAGAGCTGGATTCCGACTGCAGTCAGATTTTGTACTGCTACTGTTTATCAAGACCGACACTACTTAATAAGTTTTAAGTATTTAAGAAGCAACTTCCAGGAATCGGTAAGAATTTGGGTTCTTCTGGCCAAACAAGTCTCAGACCTCCTAAGAAATTCCTGCTTTTGCAAAGTTTCCAAGCAGCTGAACAAAGTTCCTGAGCATCAAATGCAGCAGATCAGGCTGCTTAAGTGGCCACCACCCAGTGTGATGCTGCCTTGTTAGGGCTGTAATGGGCAGAGCAAAAAAGCAAAGGATGGTACCGTTTCTCTCCTGGGACAGATTCAGATTTTCTTACGCCCATGGTATAAGCTGCTGATCAAAGGAAGGTGGGCAGAAACAGGCCAAGATGGCCAGACCAGAAAGAAAGGAGAGAGGGTACAGCTTTCTTCTGATTGCTCAGCTTGCCTTCCATTTATTTTAGCAGCACGGAGACATGGAGGCACTTGTACCGTCCTTCAAACAACTCTGTACTATTTCACAAGGTCAACATTGCACGTTTTGCCCAATTTCAAGGCCATTTCCCTGCCCCACCCTAACACCCAGTTCTGACATAAAGGTCCACACCATGCAACTGCCACATAAAAAGATCCAATAATCCACCAAATTTAGCAATTTTCACTAGGTTATCACTCCTACAGCTCCAGTCCATCGGGGGCAGATGTCTTGGCTAAAAAGAGGGGAACAACTACTGTTGGGACACAGCAAAATGCAGGTGACAAAATAACTATGAAACAGTACCAATGCAATCAAGTCTTGTCTGCATGCAAGGACATGCACACACAGAGACACATCAAATTTCATGCCTGCAGTGCAAATAAATGGTGTAAAATGCCACGACAGAAGCAGCAAATAGTTATCTATACATTGACTGAGTGAGAGTCAGTGGAAAAGGGAATGGGAAAGGAATAAAACTAGGGAATCAACCACTAACTGATTTTCAGAGCTATCCAGCTTTTGATCATCACCTCCCACCTTCTCCCACATGCTTGGCAAAAAAAAACCTTGTTAAAAATAAATAACAGAAACTCTTCAACATAACTCATTTCTGAGTGGGAAAACAGCCCAGGGCTTCAGAGAACCCTCTTGACCACATCCTTCCAGCTCAGTCCATCACCCAGAACAACTTCCAGCACCTTCCTGACGTACTGTCACCCCTCACAACCTATAAATCCTCTCAGGAAACAGAAAACATAATGAATATTTGCCATGAAATGGCCACAATTGTTCTGGGTGTTTATAATACAGCTGTTTCACCAAGTTGCCAAGAATTAAAGCAATGCCAAATGGCAACAAGGTATTTTCCTGAACAATTTTTTCCTGTGCTTACTTAGCAGCGATCACCTGATAATAAAAACAGTCTATTTCAGATATATTTCAATATATCATAAGTACATAACAGTAGGCACCTGAGAAAATGCACAAGCAAACTCAAGACCGAGCGTTCAAGCCTACCTTGCCAAAGCTTCCCTTCCCAATCGCCCGGAGAATCTGGAAGTGGTCAAAGTTCACTACAAGGTAAAAAAAAAAAAAAAAAAGAAGAATTTTAATTTATAAATGCTTTATTGCAAAGATCTTATATTTAAAAAGAAGATGAGGCGACAACTAAAGAGTGTTGGTCAAGTTTTTATTTAAAGTCCTCCAGGGGAAGATGCAGGACGGCAGTTATTTTGCTTTCAAGAGTGTCTTTTTTAGCTGCTTGAAGTACCAAGCAAACATGTTCCTAAATCGGTGATTTAGAACAAGTTAAAATACAGCTTCAGCCTGTGTCAAACCAGGAGGAGCCTCACAGAGATGCCATAAGCCCGTGAGCAAACTCAGAGCGTGGCAGAGTGGAGAATGCCAGTGAGACACACACCTCACACCTTGTGTGGCCGCTCCTCTCCACATGCCTGGCTCTGTCCTGCTTGTGCACATTCAAGAGCCAGTTGGGCCGGTGTTTCTGCTTTCCAAAGGGTAACATTTAGAGGATGAGGACTGATTTTCACTCTCTTCACGTGCAAATTCATACATCCTAGATCTGTTATTTTTTCCAGAGCCGCGATGAGCAGTAATGACAAGAGAGGACAGTGCAGCTTCAGCTACTGCCTTGATCAGCAGACACTGCAAACAAAATTATTTTTACTAAACTGTAGCTGTGACCTAATCTAATATCAGTCTTAAATAAAAAAAAATAGGTCTATTTATACCAATAATGAGATAATTCCCATTGCCATTTAACTGGAGTGCCTCACAGACAAAAAATAGATAAATACTGTCACAAAAGCCAATGTAAAGAACACACCATTACTCCCATTTTACAAACTGACTCTTTATATCTCAGTTCCTGAATGTCCTCAGAGCTTAGTAAGCTGCAGGGCTGAAAAAGTAGTCCATGGCGCACACACTGCACGTTGGTGTTGGCTGCTGCACAAGCACATGCTTTAATTTGTGGTCAGCCCTGAAGCAGTCAGGAAGCTGGAACAGATGATCATTAAACTATAGAATCACCAGGTTTGAAAAGACCTCTGAGATCAAGTCCCACCATACCTATCTGCCACTAACCCATATCCTTAAGTACCTCATCCACCTGTCTTTCAAATATCTCCAGGGATGGTGACTCCACCACCTCCCTGGGCAGCCTCTGCCAGTGCCTAATGACCTTTTCCGTGAAAAATTTTATCCCAACATCCAGTCTGACCCTCCCCGGTGCAGTTTGAGGCCATTCCCCCTTGTCCTGTCCTCTGTCACTTGGGAGAAGAGGCCAGCTCCCTCCTCTCCACAACCTCCTTTCAGGCAGTTGTAGAGAGCAATAAGGTCTCCCCTCAGCCTCCTCTTCTCGAGGCTAAACAACCCCAGGTCCCTCAGCCGCTCCTCCTAAGACTTGTTCTCCAGCCCCCTCACCAGCTTTGTTGCTCATTCTAGTTTCTTTCCAGCTGATCCTAAGCCCAGTGTGCTCTCAAAGTAGCCAGACACGTGCAGGAGGAGCTCATCGATGAACTGAGGTGCACCTTGCTGAACTCCACCAGTCAGCTCTTCACATTTCTACCAGGAGACCCCAGCTATGCAAGGGGACCCTCAGCATTTCCTCCCCAGAATGGTCTGAAGGCTGGACAAAGAGCTTGGGCATGAACGGTCTGAAGGCTTGGCATGGGCTCGGGGATTTGGAGCGTGAATGATGCATGAGATGGTCAGCAGAGAGCACTGAACTCATGTTTGCTGACAGCGGAGACAAAAATCACACAGGAAGACAGAGAACAAAGAATTCACTATAAATATTCCGAGTCCCACTCTCAGATCTTAAATAAATGCACATCTGCCATCTCTGAGGATGAATCAAAAGCCCACACATGCCCGTGGAGTTCCTATTACCCTTTTGTGCTAGGCTTATATCCAAAATATTGTTATTGTCACTTTTGCGGGACATTTTCTACAGGAGAACACAGAAAACTTTGCCAAATGAAATTGAAAACAAAGTCTCGGCCAGCTCCCATCACATATCTCCCCATGCTCCCAGTCCACTCCATAAGCAACGCCAAAGGGCAGATGTACCATCTCCTCCCCTGGTTGCCCCAGAAGATTCTATGAAAGATCACATGGGGAAACCAGTGAGTGCTGCCCTGTCCTGACAGCCTCCTGCACCTCCAGAAGGAAGGCTTAGCTATACGTGTGGTGTGTCATCTCCTTATCACTCTCCTTTTCTCTGCGGGCAAACAGCTTTCTGTCAGCAGGACTTGATGGGACTTGGGCTGAGAAGCCATGAGATATTGGCAAGGACATAGGCCAGTGGTTGGCTCACCTGAGATGCTGCAGGAGCTGCAAAGTGGTCACCTCCTCCCTTGAATCTGACAAAACCCCAGCAATCTGCAGCCGCAGGCAGCGCTGTAGTGAGGTTTCTCCTACTGCCCTTATCAGAGAGACTGGAGTGAGCAAAGCATGACCACAGCTACATCTTCTTGATAAAAATTCTTTCAGAAACCCAAAACACTGGCAAACACGATGCTGAAGCATTTGGGGAAACAGATACAATTTTTTTTTCATGCGCAAGAAAATCCTTTACTTTGACTTCTGTCACTATGTAATACTCCAAGAGGAAACGCAGCTACAGTGAATAGCTTTAAAGCACAGCATTTTCCTGGCAATTAAACCACGTGCAAGTGCTCACGATCTGCAATCACTCCTGGAGATCAGTTTTTGACAATTCAGTCTGGAGAAGAGAAGGCTCTGAGGAGACCTTAGAGTGACCTTCCAGCACCTGAAGGGGCTACAGGAAAGCTGCGGAGGGACGGTTCACAAAGGCTTGTGGGGATCGGATGAGGGGGAATGGGTATAAACTGGAGAGGGGCAGATTTAGACTTGATATAAGGAAGAATTTCTTCCCCATGAGGGTGGTGAGGCCCTGTCCCAGGTTGCCCAGGGAAGCTGTGGCTGCCCCATCCCTGGAGGTGTTCCAGGCCAGGTTGGATGGGCCTTGGGCAGCCTGAGCCAGTGGGAGGTGTCCCTGCCCATGGCAGGAGGGGTGGAACTGGATGATCTTTAAGGTCCCTTCCGACCCAAACTATTCTATGATTCTCTCATTCTATAGTCCTTTCTCATAATGTTTGGAATATTGTGCTGCTGAGAAAACAAGACCAAAAGTGCCATTTCCATGTATCCATGACTACAACTGATCTAGAAAGCATACACCAGTCAGCAGTCAAGAAACAAATCTAGATATGAATATTCACCAGGCCCTTGAACCTACCAGAAAAGTTGTTACTTTAAATAAATAAAAAACACACTTTTGCTGATTTCAAGTTCAGATGCGCTAGATGTACAGGCACTGAGTGGGGTTTTTTTTCGGTTTTGTTATTTTTTGGGGGAATTAGTAAGCAATTCTGTTAAAGAAAAAGCAAAGCTCAACATTTGAGGAAGAAAATCATAGTAGCAGCGTGTTGCTTTTTGTGCACAACACACTGGATTTCTAAAAATGACAATGTATCACTACAGAATATGTGATTATGTCTAAAATAGAAATCTTTGAACCTGCCTGGAACCATTACATATGCTCCAGAGACTCCAGTTTCTGTGAGCTGACAAGAGAAAGCTGTCTTTCACCCGCAACCAGAAGAGCTGATTATTTGGGGGTGACTGGTTCAAGCCTGAGTCATAGACGCCAGTGGAGCATTTCATGACATGCATTCCCAACCAGAGGGAGATAACAGCTGCTGCCTATTCCCAGGACCATACCCACCCACTACTGTGCCTTCAGCGTGGCACACTTTTGACAGTCACAATCTCTAAGTACAGCAATGGTTCTGGCTCGAACCAGAAGAACCCGCGAGAGGCAGAGCATGACCTGAAAATGCGGGATGCGTTAAGAAGCATTTCTTTTCCATGAGGGTTGTCAAACACTGGAACAAACCTCCTGAAGAGGTGGTTGATGCCGCAAGCCTGCTGGTGTTTAAGAGGCATTTGGACAATGCCCTTAATAACATGCTTTAACTTAGCCAGGACTGAGTTGGAGTTGGACTGGCAGTCAAGAGGCTGGAGTCAGGCAGCTGGACTGGATGATCATAGGAGGCCTCTTCCAACTGAAACAGTCTCTTCTATTCTATTCTAAAACCGTCTGCAACGTACAAATACAAGGGAGAGTGGCATCGCAGTGCAAGGACGCTGTTGGTCGTGCCACAGCCCGATGCCATCTGTTGTGTTGAAATGCCCCAATGGGTATTTTGTTAGCTCCTCATGAAAAAAACTGCACTAATTATTCCTATTGACTACTCCAACAGCTCATTATCAATATAGCACCTTCACAGATAAGTGGACCGCTGGACGCGAGATGTTGGTATTTGCCACAAGAGAGACACATGCCTCTTCCTGACTCTCCCTGGCATCAAGTGACGAATCATGAATCACAAATAAAGGTAAGTACCGTGACCAGCATTCGCCTAGTTTGACGTGTTTTTGTTCTCAGTCTCCAGCAACACATGAAAAGCAGGATGGCAGGGTTTCACGCGCCTGTTGGACCTCACCAAACCTCACGCAGCCCGGTCCAGCCCACTTCACAAGAGAGTGCCAGGTGCTGCACTGACATCTCTATAATTAAGATTTCACTGTAGTCACAAAATGTACCGTGTGATAAAGCTGACTGGATGCACAGCTTCTATTTTCCAGTGAGATAAAGAAAATAAAGACTATGTTTCTCTGCAGAAATTCTTTATGCACAAGGACGAGTACGCCTCAACGTAAGATGTAAAAAACCAAGAGTTTTACTATCTTAAAATAATGCAATTCTTCCATGATTTTTGCTGCTTATTCTGCAGTTATTTCCAAGGTATGTAAAAATATGGCAAGATTAAACCACAATTAAAACTTCAGATACAGAGTAGACACTCAGTAAGGGTTCAACATCAAGATCTGGTATTCAAGTCCAATAGTAGGAAAACAGTGGATGCAGTTAGTAAATATGGTATCCAATACCTTCAAATCTGGGGGAACCAGAAAATTAGAAGTTTTAAGGATCGAGTCAGCCTTTCATTATTTACAGAATCATAGTACCACAGAACAGTTTGGGTTGGAAGGGACATTAAAGATCATGCAGTATCAACCCCTCTGCCAAGGGCAGGGAACACCTCCCACTGGCTCAGGCTGCCCAAGGCCCATCCAACCCTGCCTTGAACACCTCCAGGGATGGGGCAGCCACAACTTCCCTGGGCAACCCATTGCAGTTATCTGCATGTTTTCCAGCTACATCAATAAAAACAGGGAAGTTTTAACTCCAAGAATGACTCTCTGTAACGCTGAAGACCCAAGAAACTCTTTTTTGAGTCTTTTTCCTGCATATTTGTAGGGCCAGTATTTCACAATCAACCTTCTCTTTCTATCAATGCATTTCTGTATGTTGGCATAATTAATAGCATTTGTCTACCTATTATATTACAGCAATCCAGCTTTGGAAGAAAGCACCATAGTAATTGATGTAGAAATATGTGGCCACAGTGACCACAAGTTTGCTGCCAAGAGTTTCAGCTCACAGAAGACAGCCTAGACTTAAAAGTCATCACACACGTCGATTCTGACCAGAAAGAAAAGGCCACTTCTACAGTGGCTGGACAAAAAGGGCAGCCAGACAGGCTATGCTGGGAGGAGGACAGCCTGTGGGGAATACAGGCCACAGGGGCACTGCAGCAGCAGGAAAATGGTCATGAAAGTCAGAGGATGATGAAAAGGACCACAGCAGAGTCAAGAGATGTTGAGATTAGGAGCAGCTTTTAAAGTAACGGCGAGGGCCTGAGCAAGGGGGTCGGGAAGACCAGGGAAGCATTGCAGAGAGCCTGTAAGGGAAGCGTAGGCACCACTGCAAACAGAAACCTCCAAAGATTTCCAAAGATGCAGCAAGCCGCTAAAAACAGTAGGAGAAAGAGGCAGGGCAACAGAAGGGACAGGGACGACTCAACAGGAAAAACTTTCAAACTGGAGGATGAACCTGAGTGAACTGGGAAGATCAAAAGTGAAATTTGTCATCTGAAGTGCAGTAAAGCAACTTGGGGGGAAATGCAGAAGTATTTGACGGAGAGAGGGAGCAAAAGTCAATTGGGGATGACATCAACAGTCCTCCCGAAGCCTGAAACCCTTTGAACTCAAGGTACCTATTTTTCTTTAACTGGAAGGCTCCCTATGTCACAAGAAACCACTGCTTTCCTTTGTTTCACTTGAAAAAAACACAAGCAGTATGTTCAGTCTCCAACATCTCGAGCTGATCTGTTTTGCCTGTTCATATCTACAGAGAAGATTACATGGGTGAGCAAAATGGAAATACAGTATAGTGTGACTGACAGGAAACTCAAGTGAGCATTAACTATGCGGGAATTGAGGGAATGCTGGTAGATAATGAAAAAAATTAAAGGTATAATACAAGCCCAGCGCTATAAATGAACCTCTTTAGAAACTACAGATTCAAACATACTATTAGGAAGCAACTCTGAAGTCGTGTAAAAACAGTGAGTTATTGTATGATTAAAAATTAATCTCTGCAACTCTGTAAGGAGCCAAATACACCACGTAAAGCAACTGCAAAGTCATTTTAGGAAGACTGGGTACAATAATGTTTGCATTGGCCAGAAACCATTCCTAATTAGCGCAAAAATACTGCTTGCATTGGCCAGGAACCCTTCCAAATGAGTGCAAGCATATTACCTTCATCTGTTTCTTCATCAACGAGCTCAGGAGGCACTAGAGGCTACAGAGAAAAAACAGTGCCTAGTCCCTTGTGTTCTGTAAGCTTTACAAATGCTATTTCTGTTAGAAAAATCTATGTTGCTTTGTAATAATAACCCAGGGAGGCAAATAGGTTATTCATTAACCGCCCAGCTGAGCTCTCCATGGGTTCAGATTAGTGAGCACTAAATGAGTTCACGGTGGTCTTGGCCAAAAGCACAGGAGACAAGCATGTGCTCTACATACGCAGGCTGATGGGCAAATAAGGCTGTTTGCATACCCTGCACAGCTCTCACGGCAATTAGCCTCCCTTAGCTCCAGGGCGAGATGTGGTTTTGGAGGCTGGCTGCAGGAGGGCAGCCCACACATAATGCTCAGCAGAGCCCTCCGGACCACCTGAACTGAATAACCGATGTCCCAAGGTCGATACTGAAGATGGTTTTGTTTCTCTGTGCTCCCACATGCCCACCTAGCATTTCTACAAGGGTACTGCTTCTCAGCAAAAAAACCCCTGTTTTATGCAAGCGTTGCTCGTTAAACAGCTTCCAAGCAAACTACAGATTGGTGAAAAAGCAAACATCATATAGAGACTCACCCTGTTACCTGTGTAGATGCTCCAGGCAGAGCGCTGGGGCTTGGCCAGCCTTGTAGCTGTGCCCATGCCGGAGGCTCCAGGCTGCAGTGGCTCATTCCCTTGTTCCCAAGGGTTTGGATAAAAGTTCTATAGGCTTTCCAGGGCAGAGCCATCATGTTACATTTGTAATGGAAAACTTAATTACAAATGAAGTTTAAAACTTTGTAATGGAATAAAAACTCCCTGGCAAATAATCAAACTCTTCCAATGCAACGAGTTTAAAGTAGAGCAGGGCTGAAGCTGTTTGATCACAGTATCGTCTTATGTGGGTTGAAAGGACTGCTGATTAGAGCCCTGCCAGGAATGACAGGAACACATCGTTTTTATCCTAGTTCCTTGGATGTGTCGTTGTAACAAACCCAAGACCTGTTTCCTGGGGCAGACGCACATTTCAGAAGCCAATGCTGAGGTGCAAATTTTGACGCAGGAGAACCCCACAAAGAAAGGCTGATGTGGTGGAGAAAATGGGTCTCTGCACTCACAGCAGCAATCCTGGTGCCTCCCCTGCCTGCCAGAGGAAAAATTTCTCCTGGGGGAAGAGTGAGGAAGGACCAGTGCTCTTGGAGGGAGCCCAGCCTCGGACCTAGACCCTAGAAGCAGGGAGCTGACAGCTGTGGTAGCTGTCTGAGCACTATTGATAGCGTAAATTAGCTGTGCTGATTATTAGTGAAGGAAAGACAAGATTTTTTTCCAATTTCCATGCATACTATTACTATTTTTGACCACAGGTGAAAAAAACAAATGGAGAAAAAAGCAACCTTGGGTGGAAAAAGACTAAAGCAGAAATATAAATTCTTAAGGAATGGCATACATGTTATCTGAATGCTAAGTATGACTTTAAAGCTGTGATGATCCAAGCACTACCCCTCCGGACATCATCATCAGGACATCCTTGGCCACCTTCCTAGCACTCCCTGTCTACACACCAGCCTGGTCTCCTGGGTCAACCTGACCCTCAGCTCCACCTCTCCATATACCGGCAGAGAAGGCTTCATGGGCACAGCAAAAGGTGTGGAGCTAATTTTCCATACCAAATAATTTAAGCTCAGCCTGAAGTGCCTATGATCACACATGGCAGCACTGCACAAAGGTAAGCTCAGTTATGATATTGCCTGTGACTTGCTCAGTCTCTGAGGGTATGTGGGACCAAGCTGCCCACCTGCTTTTATAGGATAATTCCTGCTTCTCCTGCCACAGCACTACTATTTTGCTTCATCTTTCCCTGCTCTTTATCCCAGAATAGGATACAAAAGGATCAGGAAGGTCATTTGAACCATTTAATCTAGGGACAGTCCCATCATAACGACAAAGATTGATTTTTCCAGTGGCACTAGGCAAAAAAAGGGAGGGAAACAAACCTCTTCCATCACCTCCTCGCTTCTCACAACCAGCTTCCCTCTGAACCACCTGCCACGAGGCTTCCCCCTGAGTCCTGGTGAGCCGCCAAGCTGGGCTGACCCAGTGGGCGTTCACACACCAGGCATCAGGGACGCTCCCTCAGCTGCTAGAAATAAAGGGCATGGTGCTCCTTGGTTGTAGTCCACACCACAGCAGGATCACACCGTGGCAACAGTGCGGCCACCACCATGTGTGCTCGCGTCAACTGATGGGCTTCGTATTTTCAACAGGCAAGGGCACCTTGCTTTTCAGGGTCAATCCTCTTCTCTAGGAACCCAAAACCAGTCAACTAGTTTCTAATTGGCCAAGCAGGTACACGTATCACCCAGATGGTGAAAATTACCATTAAAATGCACTACAATGTTCCTTCCTTGAAGGCATGGCATTTTGCATTAAAAAATAAACTGAATTAAACACGAAATTCAGCTTCCATCTTTCATCAAACTGACAGATTGGATGTGTACTCTAGCCTTTAGTTGTTTTGTTGCTTTTTCCCCCCCACTTCCACAGCTTAGAAAATGTTATTTCAAGCAACAAAAATTGATTTACAAAAAAAAAAAAAGTCTTTATAGCACATGTTTATAGTAGCATAACATTGGCAGTAAACATCTGCTAAATGTTATTTAATGGTTTTGCAACATAAGTTATAAATGATAAATGGATGGCTTTAGGTGTCTTGCAAAATATTTAGGTTGTATTGTGTTCAGGGATAGGCTGCGACAGCTGAAAACCCTAAAGTGAACAAAAAGCACCTTAGTAAAGTGAAACGGTTTTAGATAACTAATTTCAACAAAAATTCTAGGGCTGGCTATACCAAAGCATTGAATTCATTCCCTCAGTTTAATTTCGACTTAAAATTTGTAGGGAGGTGGGAAAGTCCCTCTTCTTCTGGAATGCTTTCAAAACTGACCTTGATAGTGCTTTCCTACACAGTAAGACCTCTGTTTTAATTTTAAAAGGTAAAAAGAACATAGGATTACGCAAAATGAAATCTTTGACCCCAAATGAAGTTTTTCTTTCTCTGTTGAAAAATGTGGATTTCAGGTAAAACACCCTACAAAATACCCTAAGTGGGTATTTTACCCCGAAGCTTCGCCCCTGTTCTCTCAATGACTCTCACAGCTCCGTGCACCAAATGCACCAGAGGTGAAGCTCCCAGCCTCGATCAGCTCCCACCCAACCCAGCCCACCAGGCTGCAACCCCTTCGAGTGCCAGTGCAAAGCGGATTTGTCACAACTCCCCAGGGCACAAACCACAGCCCAAACCACAGCCACTCACACCACCTTGCCTGGCAATTTTTCCTTCAGTTCTTCAGCTTCGATGGTGACTCCTCAGAGCTTCTCCACCCCTGCTGACAAGAAGGCTTATTTGATGCTTGCATTACTGGGTCTATCAGCAAAGTGAGACGTGCCAGAGCCCTTGCAGTGCTGCAGAGGCAACAATTTGCTTTTCACTACAGCTCAGAGACAGCTTTCTGTCAAAACTTGTTTTGATGGAAAGCACTCTCATCAAATAAAAAAAAAAAATAAATACCCTTACAAAATCTTTTCAAGTATTCTCAAAAACTAGGCTGAAAACAAAGTTTGGGCCAACTTTGCCATTTCCATTTCAAACTGAAAGCTGACGATCTACTTTGCTGAGCACAACAGAAAAGTTTGGGTTTTGTCAGCCTCAGTTCACTTCCATCCATGGGAAAACTGTTAATGTTTTATGTACGTACCATATGTTTTGGCTCTGCAGTGGTAAGGTTTGCTGAGCAATGCCAGTTTAAATACAATTAAGGAACTCTCACAGGAGGATGCAGAAACCGTTAGTAATCAGAAATAAAATGCAGCCAGTAAAAAAAAAAAATACGCTGTTTCCAGGAAGAAACTTATTACAACTATAATAAGCCAAGTCCAGTCCTCTAAGTTTTATGCAAAGGCAGCTACTAACTTCAGATGAACCAGATGTCCACGAGCGACTCTTGTGATGAAGCAGAAAGCACGGGGAAGAAGAAAAGAAGGAAGTGTTTAAAAAGTTAATAACAAAATTGGGGATGTAGAAGTTCAGGAATCATCTCCAAAATTAAATTAAAAGATAAATGAAAGAGATAAATCTTCTAATTCCTTTGATGCGGGATTTCTTTTCCATTATGGGGTTGCAAACTTAGCCTCACGGGACCCCAGTTCATCATTTCATGTCTATACACATAACTCCAGATAAATACATTTTATGCAGCCAGCAAAAGAGTTTTAATGTCACCACAGCCCATGCAGAGAAATCTTCCCCTAACTATTTTCTTCTAAAAGTCACCTTACTACAGCAGCCACACCAGGCATCTATCACAAGTTTAAGACCAGCGTGTCAGGATGCTGCTGCCCTCTCTCTTCTCTCAGACTGCCCACCTCCAAAGGAAATTAAAACTCAGGGGGGTGAAGCCGAGAGCCGAGGCTCCTCGCTGCCGGCAGCGCTGCGGGCTGGAGCAGGAACGCACCAGGGTGAGGGCAGTCCCCAAGAGCCTGGCCTTGGGACTTCAAAGCATGGCATACACAGCAATTAAACTGAACTTACCTCTTGGATGTAGAGTCCTCATTACGATTATTAGAGAAAAGAAACTAAGAATTAAACATACATTAATTTAACTAAGGCCAACCATATCCTGGGCTGCATCAAAAGCAGTGTGGCCAGCAGCGCGAGGGAGGGGATTCTGCCCCTCTGTTCCTCTCTTGTGAGACCTCACCTGGAGTATCATGTTCAGTTCTGGAATCCTCAACATAAGAAGGAGATGGAGCTGTTGGAACGGGTCCAGGGGAGGCTACAAAGATGATCCGAGGGGTGGAGCACCTCCCATATGAGGACAGGCTGAGAGAGTTGGGGTTGTTCAGCCTGGAGAAGAGAAGGCTCTGAGGAGACCTTGTAGTGACCCTCCAGTACCTGAAGGGGCTATGAGAAAGCTGGAGAGGGGCTGTTCACAAAGGCTTGTGGGGATAGAATGAGGGGGAACAGGTGTAAACTGGAGAGGGGCAGATTTAGACTGGACGTGAGGAAGAATTTCTTCCCCATGAGAGTGGTGAGGCCCTGGCCCAGGCTGCCCAGGGAAGCTGTGGCTGCCCCATCCCTGGAGGTGTTCCAGGCCAGGTTGGATGGGCCTTGGGCAGCCTGAGCCAGTGGAAGGTGTCCCTGCCCGTGGCAGGGGGGCTAGAACTACATGATCTTTAAGGTCCCTCCAACCCAAACTATTCTATGATTCTATGATAATCTAACTTTTGTTATGCAAAGGCATCTTTGCATTTTATTCTTAGCTATAGCACCAGGACAAAACACATGGAAATGAAAAATGCTCAAGTTCTCAGCTTTTCACCTCTCCAAAAGAGACAGGGATGCTGAGCCAGGCAGAGAAGAGACGGGGATGCTGAGCTGGGCATAGAAGGGACATCTCTCCATAGGAGGCAGCAGCAGTGCAGCAGGGCTGGCCACGCTCTGCAGAAACTGTCGCTGTTGCTGATGTTGGAACGGCACTGCGGCTTGCTACTTCATTAGAACCTTCCTCATCAGACCTGCCACCTCATAAAAAATGGATGTTGCAGCATTCCTCAGCCTCCACACTTGTGAAGAAAACCTGCACTGCACCCTTGAGCTGTATATGAACTCTAAAATATTTAAGCCCATCCAGTGACGCTTGATAAATTCTGGAAACATGAGCACGCCAGTAGGGTTTGCAGCTAAGTTTATGCAAAACTGTATTTAAGTGGAAGGAGGATGTGTCTTAAGTGGTGCCAAAGAGCAGCTGTGACTTCTGTCCTGAGGACACCACTGATGTCCCTTTCCTGCTGACATGTGGGAGAGGTCGTGTCAACCGGCACAACCAGAATCAGTTGTTCTTATGGCAACATGCTCAACAGCAGTTTTCTTGTTCATTTTTTCTCTTGGCAGTCACTGCAGCATGACCTGGGATGGACACGGCTACGAGAGAGGAGAAAGACCAACCTCGCCCAGCACATAGTGCACGGGCAAAAATTATCACAGGGACCTGCAAGCTAGTGTCTTTTACCTTATTCCCGAGTATATATAGCAGGAAGCTTTTCTAAGGTTCTCTTATAAAGATGACTAGGAAAATAATTAATGCCAGTTTTTACTGCTCTCCGGGGAAGCAATTCTGTCAACCAAATTTAATTGCCTTATTTGAGACTTCTAGAAAGCATGGCAATCAAAGAGAGCGGTGTAGGGCCCTTTGTCTGTACTGAACCGTTTGGCTCAAAAAAAGTGCAGTTAAAGCTTTGCTCTGGATGTGCCACTAGAATCACAGAATGGTTTAGGTTGGAAGAGATGTTTAAAAGCCATCCAGTTCAACCCTCCTGCAATGACCAGGGCCATCTTCCACTAGATCAGGTTGCTGAGAGCGCTCTCCAACCTGACCTCGAATGTTTCCAGGGTTGGGGCATCTACCACCTCCCTGGGCAACCCGTGCCAGTGCCTCACCACCTGCATTTGCCATACATTATATGGATTAAGAGCAGGATGAGCTGTGGTTTTCTGGCAGTTTTGAAAGCATTAACCACTCTTCAGTCCTGGCTAATGTAATAAGGATAGAATTTTTTCACATTTATGCCACAGTAAGTTTGATTTAGTGTCTTGAACTTGCAGTGTAATAAATAAATGTTTTATAGCAGAAATAAAATCTGCTTATTTTCCTGGATTTAACTCACCCTGTGGTTCTGACTGTACAAGGGAAACCATGACATTAGAAGTTAATTCTTTAAATCATTTCAATCCACAATTTAAACAAAAGTCCACAATTTAAACAACAGCAACAAAGCCACCTTTGATGATCAGATACTAGAGACTGCTTCAGATCTTCAGGTCTTTAATTCACATTTGTCCTGAGGATGAGCACAAGCCTAAACCTCATATCTTCTTTCAATAGGAAACTTCTTTGAGTGAATCCACAGAAAGGATGCAAAGGATTTATGTTGCCCTCTTGCACAGGAATGTATTTAGGTCTGAAAGCACGTTACACCTTTTGTATTATAGTTTCTTCTCTATGTTAATCACTTTAAGTTGCTAAATTATTCATCATTCAGAAAATACATTTTCATTGCCTAGAGTTGACAATCGAAAATGACTTGGAGAAATAGGTCATTCTCATCCCATAGAAGAATTAACATACACTGCATGTGCCTCCCCCCTACCCCAGTTTCTACTTTTAAGCTCTGCTCCACGTGAGGATGGGCCAAATTTAAACCGTCTGCATTTTTCATGCTGCTCCATCACGCTAAACCCACAGTCTTCACACTGTGCCCTGACTTCACATTTTTAATAAACCGTACCCAGCAACAAAATTAGCAGACCAACTTTTGCCTGGTATTCCCACAGACCGTGAGCAAAGCTTTAACAATAACTGCAAGGGATATAGCCTGAGTTTTCTAACTCTTCTACCTCAGCTTGAGAAAACTCCCTCCTGCCTGGAGCCTAATCATCATCATCCTCAGCCACAAGGTTTTTCCATCTGCCTCGGAGGGAGGAGCAGCTTGTGGTTCTCTTTCTTTTTCTTTACCTACATACCTCCAAAACAAATTTTAACATGACATTTAAAAGAAAAAAAAAAAAGACCACCAATAAAAGGAATTTCTTGCTGGCACGCCTAATTTGCTGTTTTTACACATTTTCAAATTAAATGCAATTGGCTAAGGACTGTTCCCCAGCAAGCTGTTAGCCATAATATGCCCAGGCTGCTGTCTATTGGGTCCACATCAATTTTTCCTTGCTGCAAACCACAGAACAAGGGCCCTGTTCGAGCTTTCTGTTCCTGCTACGCTTTGCACAGGCGGAGGTGTCATTTGCCGGCACTTGATTACATGGAAATCAAACTGCTATCTCCCACCTCCAGGAAACGGGATTCAACTAAAAGGAAGCAAACGGCACATGAAACCAAAGTACAAAGCAAGAAATCTTTAACATCCCATCACTGGCATTGATGATAAAGAGCGAAATCAAGATCTAAGCCCAGCAGTCGGTCAGAGGAGTAAAGGAAACCTGGTTTGGCAGGTGCAAAGAAGGATGGAGGAGGCCCACAGCACCGTGCAGGTGTTGCTGGGGATACCAACAGCCACCAGCCCTGTGCTCTATTCCTGGCTTTGTCTCTGATGCAAAGTGCCTTGAACTGACTCTCTCTTTGTGTTGCTTGCTGAAAAGCCTATTCTTCAGCGCAAAGCACGCCTTGCACTGTGTGTCGTACGCGCAGGAGCTAGCACAGAGGGGTCTTAACAGAAACTCTAAAGATATTGGAACAGAATACACACAGGCTGGACAGCTTGCTGCCTGCAGGTCAGTGCTTGCACCTCCCGGATGGATAAAGAGCAGAAATAACGAGAACAGTTCTATGAACTGTTTGGGAATTCTAAGGTCCAAATTCAACTCTATTCAAAATGCCAGTGGCAGAGCTCAGGAATGATATTTCAGCCCAGCAGAATCGACAGGAGGCTTTTCTGAAAGACTTTAAAGAGCCAACAGTTTTCCTGGTAAAGCGCTGGAAGGTGCTCATCTCACTGCATCAAAAAAACACAAGCCACGTGTTCAGTTTTATTAAGCACCAGGGATCTGCCTTAAGCCAGGCTCGCAGTTATACAACTACATATTGGCTGCTTTCAGCAGGGTCCGCAGGCACGAGACAGGCAGAGAATCCACGGCAAAGCCAGGTCGTTCAGGCATAACACTTTGCAATGGGATCTTATTTGTTTGTGATTCACACCAAGAGAGATGCTGATCATAAGGACTAAAACCTGCCCTGCCATATGCACTGGATTAATTACTGCATCGTTTTGCTCCCATAGCAGGTCAAAGAGATCATTACATACTCGGGAAAAACGCATGTTAATAATAGTATTGAGCTCATTCTCATTCCAGCATTCAATTCAAAGCAATTGTTCAGCTCAATAGCAAACAGCTTACACTAATTCCTACTAACTTTTAATGCCTCTGTATCGAGAAATACAGAGTTCACGCTGAAATGCCACAAACTCTAATATGCAACAGGATTAACTCTTCACGCTTTAAACTTAATTATGTGCAGTCAGGTGGCACTTGATATTCCTTCTTCCTTAGCTAAATCCAACAAAACATGTTTAATGATTTCGGTGCACATACGCTGGTGGAGCTAATTAGGACTCCTGTAGGGCTGAGCTCAACTTTTTTAGTGTTGTCTAAACTGAAAACAAAATGTTCTAGAAGCCATACTGTGCAGCACAGACTCTGTGCAGACAACTTGCTCCTGTGAATCTACAACAACCCAATAACGTTTGCTGGGAAAAATGAAAATATCTCAGGAGATAAATATTGAACACTCCATTTCCTCAGTTTTCAAAGTGTTTTATCCAGTTCGAAGAGGATCAAGCCAGGAACAGAATCGGAACCTCATTTATATACTTTGAAATGGAATATGCTAAAGGCTAAAAAAACCCTAAAAGCTTAATTTAAAAATATGAGCAATAAACAAAATAAATTCCTCCAATTGTGACTTGGTATCGAATGTGAGAAGGGTGTGCTGCCAAACAGGTTAGCTGATAGCTGATTTATCATTAACCTAATCGTACTGTACCTTACTATGCTGCTTAAACCCAAGAAGGTAAGTTTTGGTGCATGTTAGCTGGTCGTGGTACGGTATAAGCTTTCTAACACAAGCCAAGGGAACAGAAGTCAGCCAAGGAAGAACGTCAGGTCAGCATCTGAGGTAAGGTCCTTGCTGAGGCATGCCTGGGCATCTCCACCATTTCTCTGTGATCTCCTCACGGCCATCCATCCACAACATCTGCCAGGGGCTCCATGCGCAGGGTGGCCCACAGCCACGCTGGCTCCTGGTCACAGTGGGAAATTGCCTGTCAGAAAGCCAGGACAATTTTCCGGCTGCTAACCTGGAGCAAGCTCCGGGATGCCAGTCTATGCACTGGCACATAGAAGGGAAAAACCCAGTTTGTGCCTTTCCTGGTACAGAAGTGGGATTATAGGGATGAAACTTCTGTCCTACTCCTATCTGTGCCCTCAAGGTGGGAGAGGGACCACAGAGGAAAGGATGGGCTCCATCTTACCCTAGAGGCCATGGTCCTACATACCTTGTCCTCACCAGCACTGTGAATGTCAAGTTGTTCTCTGCTTGTTTCCCTGCATTTCTTTGCAGACAAGTGTTTTTAACATAGATCAGTTCCCTGAACCATTTCAGACAACTTTCCCACAAATATCACTGGTTGCCCAGGGAGGTGGAGTCTCCATCCCTACAGATATTCAAAAGCCACCTGGACCTGCCCTGAACAACTGGCTCCAGGTGACCTTGCTTGAGCAGGGGGCTGGACCAGATGACCTTTGGAGTTCCCTTCCAACCTCAACCAGTCCATGATTCTGTGGTCACCAACACAGAAAGCTAATGGGAAAGTACAGCAGGAATCTCCACAGAGATGAAGTTATTGGATATGGCCTCTGAGTTTAAGGAAATGGACTGAAATAACTGACCAGCTCCTGCTTCCACCACATTCCTACACAATTACTTCACAGTTCCCCATCATGCTCTTGCACCAACTGCTTAACATCCTCATCCAGAAAAGTGCTGCTCATTTTTATAGTGATGCTAACGCGCCACACAGTATTTCCATGGGTGCTCCTAGACCGTAGGTGGGCTCTTCACTCACCCAGTGGACACACATTTGGGAATAACATTAGGAAATCCTTCTTTCCAAGAAACTGCTGACCTGTTTCAAGACTCTGTGAAAAGAAACACTGCAAACCATTACATTTGTATCAAGATATTCCTGATTAAAGGTTGAATCCAAACTCAGCGCTTCCTTCTGCCATTTCCAAGAAGAGTGACAATACCCAGCAAAACACTACAAATGCTTTTCTGTAACATGTTTTAAAAATCACATCAACTTATTGAATAACATCTTTGTTCAGTCTTCTCTTTACTGGTATTTTAGTACTACCCGACTTATCATAGCCAAAAAAAGAAACTGAAAGAGAATTGCTGGTATTAGAAAAGCTAAAGTTTCTGTATATTTTTCTTCAAATAGAACGTTTTTATAATGTCACTATCCACTCTCCTCTTAGAGAGGCTCGGAAGAGAGCCACACAAGGGCCAGTCATCCAGCCTTGAATTCGAGTGCCATTTCCCGAGCTTTTATAAACAACTGCAAGCCTGATGAAAGCTGACACCTGAGAAGCTCTGGGGAGAGGGCCCCCCATTTACAGGTGGCTGCATACACAGAGCGAGCGATGCCTGCAGCACAACAGTGATGGGAGCAGAACCAGAAACGTGTTTTCCAGCAGGAAACCTGCAGCTCTGTTGCTATTGAGCTTTGCTGCACACAGTGCAGATGCACATGCACGGACTGATCCACCACCAGGACAAAGCCCAGCTTTGTTTCTAATGAGCTTTACTGCACGCAGTGCACATGGAGATGCGTGGATTGACTCACCACCAGGACAAAGCGCAGCAATGGAACAGGAAAATGGTGCAGGCAAGGAAGGCTCCTACGGCATCTGCACGGCGATAGCAGCCTGTAGGGATGCCTGTGTGGGTTGAGCAGCACTGCTGAAGAGAGAGTGTGATGAAACAGATGTGCAGGAGGAGTAGAGGAGGGACCCCTCTCCCGCCCCACTCCCACTGAAGGTGGTGAGAGTTTTGGCACAGGCAGTGGAGTGCACAGGGACCGCTCGAGCAGCTCTACAGTCATCTGGATCCTGGCCATGGCTTCAACTCCCTACATCTATGCAGGGGTGGGAAAAGCAGAATTCTGTGCTGTTCTTCAGCCAACAATGCCAGCTTCTCCTTCTGGCAGCTGACCTGCTTTCTAGCAACTGGATTTATTTTTTTATCCAAATTTTATCACCTACAAAAAAATCTCTTTTGATACCACTTACGAGAAATTAAAAAAAAAACAGTCTCTTAACATGACCTCTAATTCTGAAGTATAAATCCCAGAAGCCCTCCTAACAGATGACTTGAACATCTCAGCAGTGCCATCCTCTGGGATGCCCAGCCCTTGGTGAGATCACACATACCTGTTCAATGCCAGGGGGCCCCACAGAGTCTCCCTCTCCAAGTGTATATGTGCTGGGGGGAGTATGTGCGTGTGTGCGCACATGTCCTCATGGAGTGAGGCAGCACCGGATTCTCTTGAGGTCAGTGAGGAAAGGATTTGCTGCTAAAATTCCAATTTTTAAAAAATCTTAGCTAGTCTTTTCTTAAGCAAAGGTTCGGGAACTGTGGATTGAATCATAGAATCACCAGGATGGAAAAGACCTCTGAGATCATTGAGTCCAACCATTCCTATCTGCCACTAAACCATATCCTGAAGTACTTCATCTACCCATCTTCTAAACACCTCCAGAGACGGTGACTCCACCCTCTCCCCGGGCAGCCTCTGCCAGTGCCCAATGACCCTTCCAGTAATTTTTTTTTTCCTGATATCCAGTCTGACCCTCCCCTGGAGCAGCTTGAGGACATTTCCCCTTGTCCTGCCCTCAGTCACTTGGGAGAAGAGCCCAGCACCCTCCTCTCCACAACCTCCTTTCAGGCAGCTGTAGAGAGTAATAAGGTCTCCCCTCAGCCTCTTCTTCTCCAGGCTAAACAACCCCAGCTCTCTCAGCCGCTCCTCGTAAGACTTGTTCTCCAGCCCCTCACCAGCTTCGTTGCTCTTCTCTGGATACACTCCAGAGCCTCAACATCCTTCTTGTGGTGAGGGGCCAGAACTGAGCACAGGATTCGAGGTACGGTCTCACCAGTGCTGAGTCCAGAGGCAGAATCACCTCCCTGGACCTGCTGGCCACGCTGTTTCTGAGAATTTATATCTGAGGATTGGTATCATTTTGGAAACATAACAGAACAGCTCCAGCTGGCAGCTCTGCCTGGTGCAGAGAAACCCTCTTGCAGAGGTCCTGTACCTTCTGAATTGGTCTGTCAGGTTCCCTTTTGCTCCTCCCCACCAGAGAGATATTTGCAAAAGAGCCAGCAGACAGGAATGACAGAAAGCTCTTGGCAGCAGAAAGCATGGTGCTGCCCACCAGCCCACTTCCATTCCTTCACACTCCTCTCCCTCCCCACAGCGGGGCACGAGCATCCCCACAGCCCCAATAGTGCAGGAAGGATGGGGACCCGTGGGAGGGGCGACGGTGCTACCCCACGTCCGATGGAGATCCCTCTCCGTTCAGAAAACACAGCCACTATTTTTGGCTCTCCAGACTCCCACTTCACATGTCAGCAAATCTACAACTCAAAAATACATCCACTCTTCCCCTCGCACGCATTGAGTGTTCTGGGCAGCTGGGAAGGAAAATGTGCTTACTCACTGCAGCACTCGGCTCGCAGACTGCTAATAGCATGGTTTTAACTTGCGCAGAGGCTCCACAAGTCCTGGTGCCCGGGGTGAGCACCGGGGACATCCAGCGTCTCCCCAGAAGTAGGTCACCGTGGGCCTTCTGCCCCACCGCCAACCCCAAGTCTCCCCGCTGCCTTCCGCTCCAACCAAAGACTGGATAACAGCAAGCCTTCCAAATGTGAATCAGGTTTCCCAAAAGATGGTGCTTCCTGCCAGCACAGAGGCATTTCCATCACCTCCTACACAGGCACAAAAAGAGCTTCCAAACCAAATCCTTTTAACAAGCAAACCATTTGTAATTATTTCTACAGCACTGTTGAAGGACTGACTGCAAATCCTCTAGGTCGGTCTCATTTGGTATTGCCCAGAACAGAAATTCAGACTGCAGAAATTGATGCCTGTTAAGAAGACACCAGCCTTCTCTTTCCGGAAAACTAAATCCTGTGTTTCTGTCATTTCTCAAAGCAGAGAATTCACGTCATGAAATCATCAGATGGCATGACGACAGACTCATACACAAATGAAAAAACACAGGTTTAGCCAGATCCTGATGTTAAACTGTCCTCTCTCAGCTTCCCCATTCCCTTACCTGGACTTAATTTCCCCCTCTCTTGTTTTACGTCACTTACCAATTCACATTTCTTTCCTCCCACCCATATGCTGCAACAAACTGGCATTAGGGTCCTGCTGGAAACACACTGATCAAGATGTATTAATTCCTGTAAAAATCTTTCCACTTATCTACCCCGGCAAGAGAAAGTTAGAAAGGATCATTTTGAAGTTTGAGATAAGTAACTATGGTGTTCTTATAGAAACAGCTTTCTAGCACAGTATGTGACACTTAATTCCAACATTACTGTAGAGAGAGCTAGTCAAACTATTCATTACTAAATTAGACCCTTTCTTGTCTAATAATTATTTAAGACTCACTCCTGCTAACCACAGAGGCATTCACCCTGCTAAGCAGTGGCTGGTCTGAGAGCTGAACGTGCCCAGTGCTGCCGCAAGCAAAGCTCCATGAGTTTGCAGGAGACAAAAGCAGACCTCAGACAGCTAAAGAACATGTTTTTCCTAGAGAACAAAGTCTTGGTGTGGGTACTTCATGACGCAGACCTGCTCCGCAGGAAAGTACTGCTCCATCTCACCACAACACACCGACTCATGAGTCACCCCACACATTTTAAGACCTACCAGAGCAATGCAGAGGTACAGAAGTGTTGGCCAACCTTGAGTGTCCCTCTGGACCAGACTCAGGCAGACATCGAGGCCATGGCATGTCTGCTCCCCTGCGCAGTGCCCGCTAGTGAAAGTAGGAGAGCCATCACTGCTATTTGTCAAAGGTAAAACCACGCCTAGGGTATCTGAGCATCTCTGAACAAGTCTAATACAATGAAACGTCCTGCAAATACCAATCAATTGGACGTACAGATGCTCTCAGTGCTCAGAATGTATATCTGAATGTATATACATATAATTACTTAATATAGACATTAATATTAACTTGAACATATCACTGGCTCTTCTGAAACTGTAACTTCAGTAAACACAAGGATACCCACTCTATCTGACTTATGCTCCATACAGTAGAATCATAAAATCCTGCTATTCAGTACAGCTTTTCTGCCAAATAAAAACTGGTGCAGTGATGCTGGACAATTTCTGAGGCCTGAGGAAATGTACCTCTCTACCAGTGGACATTCATATATTCTTGATTAAAACTGACCCAACAAATCATAGTAAATAGAGTTTTTCAATTTTTCCCCCAGAGGGAGAAAAAAATAAAGTACTTCTATTGCAGACCAAAGTGACATTTTAATAAAGAACATGAGCTATATACACAACAGCTTTGTGCGTGAGCGCAGAAAGGCACAGCTCTATAACTCTTGTATCTAGCCCTATGCAGGACAGATCACGAACTGCAGATGGATGCTGGTCTTCAAGGATGCAGTAGGGAAGACTCTGCCCATACAGACGGTGCCTTGCAATACGCTTCTTTCAGATGGTCTCTATAGGGTTTCTGACCACAAGTTTTCAGGAGAGGTCATCTCACTCCTATATACCATATGAACTCAATAACCGGGGAATGCCAGACTCTTCAAAGTGTAATTACTTTTCCACCATGTGGCTAGCATTCAGTGATTTTTCTCTATTTAATGTGGCAACACAATTGGTTAGAGAGGGAAGAAGTCATTATTGCAAAGTGTCATGAAGTTCCCCCGATTGCTTCTGCACTGTCTCTGCCTTCCTGCGAGGCTGGGAATGGGAACATGGACCTGTCTATATGGGGACAACTGAGTTACGATCTCCAAGTACCCACAGTATCTGGTCTCGGGAGCATCTTTACACGGAAGAGAGTGCTGGAAACATGGATAGAGGCTTGTCATGCAATTTTCATCCCTTGGAAGTACTGCACTTTGCAGGACGGTTCAGACAAGGTGTCCCACTCCTATCCTCGCTGCCTGCAATTTACCTCAACATCTCCTAGACAGAAATGCACCCACACTGACATGTTCCCATCACCTCTTTGCCCCCCCTGCACATCTTCTCCATTTAACCAAGAGATTTTTAGCCAACCCTCTCAGAATGTGAATGAAACTGAAAATAATCCTCAACGTCCAGAAAAATGCTGCCCCGTAACAAGTAATGCAGGGGTTGTGGCGGTCAGCATCCCTGAGTGCAGCAGAACAATGCAAACAGTGAAGCTACACAAACTGCCTCAAGAGCCTGGGGGCTGCGTGCGAAGGAGGAGATACCCAGGGTTGTGGTGGCAGGGCAGGAGCACTGCAGAAAGATTAGGAAAAAAACATGATCAGCGTAGCAATGACAAAAGAGAAAAACCTGCCATCTGGAGCTGATGGGCTTCCCGGTTATATTCCATGATTTATCTCCCAGATAATCTATCTGTCAATGCACTGGATTTAAAACAATTTCTCCTTAAATTAGGATGTTTTCCTATTAACAGCTACACAGTAACAACCTGTATATTTTCACTTAAAAATATTCACAAAGAACAAACATGGGAAAGGCAAGACGGATGGGTCTAGGAGAACCCTCTGTTGGGCAACTCTCAGCAGGGATAACTCTAACCCTAACCTTAAGCCTGACTCTAAATCTGAGCCTAACTCTAAGGGCTCCTTGTGGGTATTTGTTCCTTTGGAGAGTTGTCCCTTCCTGATGAGGATTGCTCAGGGCTGTTCTTCAGTGGCTGACGCCTCTGCCTGGCAGGAGCAGGTTGCCTGACTCTCCTTATAAGCAAATCAGGCTGATTAAGAACAAAAATGTTGTAAACTCATGGATTTTCACCCTGTCAGCCTCTTCAGGGGAGGCAGGAACCCAGGAACCCTCTTTGCCTGCTGGGAGTGCACGGCACAGCCATGCTGAGACTCGCACCCAAAACTATGAAAGAGGTAAAAAATCCAGCATATAACTGAGAGCCAAGAGCACCCACGTAAATATAAGAAGCAATGATCTCCTATGACATGTCATAAATATAACACTGAAATACACAGTTAAAGCACCAGCGAAGTCCTGCCTTTGCTCGAACTAGTGCAAACTCCCCCCCACGTAAAAAGGGTGCATTTCATCCCTAAAAAAAGTAATCTGAACAAGCACATGAGGGCAATGCTGGGGGCTACTTCAACCATCAAAATCGTCTCCATCAAGGAAAGGTGATGCACTGTCTGGTTCTCTTACGAGTTTGTACTACTGCCACAATTCCCTCCTCTGCCTTCTAGCACTCAGTCTTGTTTCCCTGTGGCTGGACCACGTCCTCTGTTGCGTCTCTCACGCAATTGCTGCACTATGAACAGCACCGAGAACAGACTAATTAGATTTTTTTTTAACTATCAAATTAATAAAAAATTCTGATAAACGATAAAGTCAATTGAATAAAATCAAAATCCTTCCCTTCTCTCAGCCTTTGTTTTCATACCTGACATCTTGAGCACTTTCCAGTTAGATTTAATGAATGGAAAGTGTTCTCTCCTTATTCCCTAAAGGCAAATACTACTTTCCTACCACCTGGGGAAAAAAATTTGCTCAAAATCTACTTCCTTTCAATTAGCAAAAAGAGAGAGAAAGACTAGATTTTCCCTAAATCAGGTTAAAAGTATCAAGAAATGTTAAAAAAGCCATTATAACGGATGCATACAAATCTCCGTACAGTGGAGAAAAAAAATATATATATATTCAGACCATAATTGATTACTGGGAGGAAAGATGTCGTTGCTAGACGAGGGACCAAGTCTCCTGCTCATGGTATGAATAGGTGCCACTGTCTGACAGAGCCTACATACACACCTTTACCAGAAATACTGTGAGAACACAACCCAGTTTGTCTCTTCCAGCTTTAAAAACATTGCCTTACCACACACAGCCTCATATCAGCACAAAAGATAACTGTGGGGCCATCAGGAAAAAAAAATATCGAAAAATAATTCTGCATTTCCAAAAATTACATATTTTTTTCTTGACTTTTACGTCCTCTTAGTGTGTGTCTTTTCCATGAGGTATTTAAAGAAGTTAGCTCTCGAGCTAGTACCGCACTTATCCAAGCACAGAATGAAATATGTCATGCGACTTGCACTGGTAATCACAACAAACTGCAGAAGTCTGAATGAATCGTGCTTTTTCCCTTCTCTGCATCGCTCACTATGCTTTACCATTCACGATCCATCTGCATAATTCAAACTTTCAAAAAAGCAAGAAAAAATTCTAAAAGAAAGAGACACATTATATTAAATCAGATTCTGGTCTCAGCATTTCTCCGAGCACAGGAGAATGTTATTGCCATGAATGTTTTCTCCCCTTTTAAGATATGACAAAACACCTGCACATGTGTGCAGCCTTTTTGGTAAAGCTGAAATTCCACGCGTTTGCTCTTTAATTTCGCATCTGACCAGCAAAAGAGTCTGTCTCCTCCAGACCAGAGAAACACAAATGCCATCCAACATCACAGCAAAGCAACATTAAAGTCCATTTTTTTCCATTTTTTTTCTTTTTTTTAAACAATACGAATGTCTAAGCTACCTGCTTGAAATTTATATAAAGCATCTCTAAGGGTAACAGTTCAGAACTAAGTGCTGACACTGAATCATGTCCAGACAGGAAACTCTCCCCAAAAAGCCACTTCAAGTAATTGAAGGCTAACTTTGCATATATATAGGCACTTTTTTTCCCCCCTTTTAAAAAATGCCATTTTAATTGCTGGCTGACTTCATTGAATCATAGAATAGTTTGGGTTGGAAGGGACCTTATTATTAAGGGACCTAAAATTAGCTTCTAAAACACAGTAATAATTATTTTAGGAAAAGCATTGAGTTGGCAGATATACCTGTAGAGTGTTTTGTTTTCCCAGCTGGGCACATCCGCCACGAAAATCATAGAATAGTTTGGGTTGGAAGGGACCTTAAAGATCATCCAGTTCCACCCCCCTGCCATGGGCAGGGACACCTCCCACTGGCTCAGGCTGCCCAAGGCCCATCCAACCTGGCCTGGAACACCTCCAGGGATGGGGCAGCCACAGCTTCCCTGGGCAACCTGGGACAGGGCCTCACCACTCTCATGGTGAAGAAATTCCTCTTTATGTCTAGTCTCTCCAGTTTATACCCACTCCCCCTCATCCTATCACTCCAAGCCTTTGTAAGCAGCCCCTCTCCAGCTTTCTTGGAGCCCCTTCAGGTACTGGAAGGTTACTATAAGGTCTCCTCAGCTGAACAACCCCAACTCTCTTGAGCCCTGGTAAGTGTGGAGGAGCCGAGCGGCAGCTACTCAGGCATCCTCCAGTGTCGGAGGCAGCACTGGTCCAGCCGGTGCCCTAGGTGGGAACAACACCCAGCTAACATCCACCAGCCAATGCTCCTTGGTGTGACCCACTTGCAGATTCAGTGCAGACCTGCTCGCTTTGAACTTTCTTTTAAAGAGGTGTTACCATCAGACCTTGTACCCACCTGCGCACCCAAAGACCAAAGCACTTTCCGAGTTCCTGAGGTTTACAAGCTTCATGCAGCTCTGTATCTGCCTGTTTCATTTTCATTAATAACTATGTAATTTACAATATTGAAGAAAATATGGAATAAACACCACTTGTCACTATCCAATGCTGCAACTTCCTTTCCCTGTAATTATTTACAAAAGCTACTCTACAGATCTCCCACAGATTTTTCTCTAAGTAAGTTGAGGCTGAGTCTGAAGACTGTCACCTGAGAAGATATGAATTTATTTCAATCTATTTATCCCTCCAGTGTGATCTATCCCAAGGATAAGGCAAGAAATATATGCTACTTATGCTTATTAAAAGTCCTCAAAGAGTTCAACACAAGACTCTGTGTGGCTGTGCAGGTCTTGGCTCCACACTGCTCACCAATGCCTCACCAACACGCATGGTTCCCTCCAGAAACACGCTCTAGAGGAAATGCCAGAGGCTAACGAAGGAGCAGGGGATGAAAAGCTTATGGCTAATTTGGGTTCCTCTCTCTAGGGAACAGCACAACTGAAAAATGGTACCCAAACCAGGCATGAGCCCCCCACTCAGTGCTCCCCGGCCCTTCCTGCCCAACCCTCATGGGATGTGTGCAGAGGTCCTTCCTGTCCAGCCCTGGGGAGCCTCTCCTCCGAGGTCCTCAAGTGTTCCCTCAGTCAAACTCAGTACCTTACAGTGTCAGGGAATCTCTGCTTTGGTGGTCCAGTCAAACACAGGTGATAAAACATCAGGGAGATGTGCAACATGTTTCTAGCCACGCAACCCTACCTCCTGCATGCTAAAAACACAGAGCTGTGGGAATGGGATGTTGTCCGCAGATGAAAAGCGAGCTCTACCAACCACCTGTAAAGGGTTCGAGTCTATATCTTTAAACATGATGTATTTTTCATGTCTTTTGGGCAAGAAGTACTCAAAATGCATTAATGTCTTGCTCTATTAACAAAGAAACTATGGCAACACACACACAGTTGCCAAGACAATTGCTGAAACATGGTTTAATAGTTAATAAGCAGCCAGATGATGTCAGACTCATCTATTGAAACCAGTTTATATCTGCCTATTAGAACTTAATGTCCCAGAAAGTTAGGTTGGCCAGGAATAAATAGTCTTCCTGTTAGCCCAATTACCAGTAATAAAACCAATTTTCTAAAGAATAACATAGAGTTATCCAAAACGTGGCCAGACCATGTCTGTATTTCGTGGCACTACGATTACTCTCCTTTTGTTAAGGAGCAATTTTCTAGATGTCAGAGATGTGAATCAAAATTTAATGCAATGTGTGTTGTAAAAAATGGAAATTGCAGAAGTTGCTCACGGAACGCCCCGACTGCCAGGCAGCCTGCATCATGCGTGGAGGAAATCAAAGACCTTGCTAAATTTATATTTGTGCTAATGCATTTCTGAAATGTGCTGAAATTATTTTTCTTTTATTTTTAATTGAGGTGATCAAGAATTCTTAAGAAACAATTGTCAGCGAAAATTAGCTTCTAAAACACAGTAATAATTATTTTAGGAAAAGCATTGAGTTGGCAGATATACCTGTAGAATGTTTTGTTTTCCCAGCTGAACACATCCGCCACGAAAATCATAGAATAGTTTGGGTTGGAAGGGACCTTAAAGATCATCCAGTTCCACCCCCCCTGCCATGGGCAGGGACACCTCCCACTGGCTCAGGCTGCCCAAGGCCCATCCAACCTGGCCTGGAACACCTCCAGGGATGGGGCAGCCACAGCTTTCCTGGACAACCTGGGCCAGTGTCCCATCACTCTCATGGTGAAGAAATTCCTCCTCATGTCTAGTGTATATCTGTCCCTCTCCAGTTTGTAGCCATTGCCCCTCATCCTATCCCCACAAGCCTTTGTAAACAGTCCCTCCCCAGCTTTCTTATAGCCCTTTCAGGCACTGGAAGGTCACTATAAGATCTCCTCGGAGCTTTCCCTTCTCCAGGCTGAACAACCCCAACTCTCTTCACCTGTCCTTGTATGGGATGTGCTCCAGCCCTTAGATCTTCCTCATGAAGACCTCATGATCTTCACAGTTCTTTATAACACGTGGGGGACCACCTCCAGCAACACGACTAATTGCAAATCAGGAGCCTGTAGAGACTAATGGTTATGTGGCCTCCCAAGTCTGAAGGGAAACACACTGACATGAGTCTGTAATCCAACACTATGGAAGACCTGGAGACGTGAAGCAACATATGTCTCACAGTCAACTTAATCCAACAGCTTTGTCCAGCATCGCCTCAAACACAGCAAAGAAAAATAATGTTTGTAGGGAAAGAATGTGGTATACATTAAAAACTGAACAACTGAAAAAAAATATTAACAGATGACGAGTTAGTGTAAGCACAAAAAATGCCATAAAGCTGCGTGAGTCACTGACTTTCTATTAGTGGGCTATCAAAATAAGGATTATTGGAGTTTCAAAATCAGACAAGGTTTCTACTAAGCTAAGAGTTTTATAGTTTTGCAAATACAATAAGGGACGACCATTGCACTGAAATAGCTGGCTTTTGGGTTAGGCATGACAGAAAAATATCCCAAGTCAAGATAAAGATAAAGGTGAAAGAGGACAAGGTTACAGAGCAAGTCTGGACCCCAACCTGGGAGCGGCTGCTACACAACATCTTCCTGGGCTTGACACGTCTCCACTCCAGCAGGTCATCACCATGCTCTCCCAAGAGTTCACTCTTGTGTCCCAGAAAAAAACCGAGACTTCACTTAAGTACTGTGGCTGCCCCATCCCTGGAGGTGTTCCAGGCCAGGTTGGATGGGCCTTGGGCAGCCTGAGCCAGTGGGAGGTCTCTGCCCATGGTAGGGGGCATGGAACTGGATGGGCTTTAAGGTCCCTTCCAACCCAAACCATCCTATGATTCTATGATGCTGTGAGACTAATTAATGTCACCAAGACACGGCCTCTCTTAGCTGGTGATCCCAGCAAGTTCTACAGAAGGAGATGCCAGAATTTAAGCAAGTTTCCAGCTGCACAGATGTGGTTTCCATCTGGGACGTTTCCTAGGACAATGGAAAATCGACTAGAAGCCAGCTGCTGTCCCAGGCTCCCAAAGCAGCACTGTGCCCAAAGCACCCTCGGTGGCTCTGCTCCCTACACCCATAGAAACTGCTGCATCCCAGGAAACCTGTCCTGTGGTGTGGGCTGTTCACACCATTGGGAAGTCCTCCACAACATCATACCACTATTTCCTTCCTGTTTATTAAATCACCTATTGCTTGTTCTACTCACAATAGAGATTAAGATGGAGAAGAAGGTGTCCTCTCCCTTCCTTTGGCACTGTTGTCCTGTCCCAGACCAAAGACCAAATCCCTTGCCTGTCGTTTATGGGTTGGAGGTCCTGGCCACTGACAGTGGTCCCCTCCAGCCCCTACCCAAGCACCCACAATTCCCTGGAGAGAGTCCTGAGTGTATCCAGTCAAGGCTTCGTGATTGATCAAGTAGCCACCAGTTCCAGGCACCGGTTGCAGGTTCTTTTCATGCAGAGCTGCTCTCTAACCAATTTCTTCCAAACCACTCATCACCCTGCTGCTGCTGTCATCATCAGAGATACCGCATCTGCATGAGCATCCCATCAGACTACCTGACACTTCATTTTGTCTCTGTCGTGCTCTATTCTTAGCAACTCTCAGCTCACTGATCTTTTATATCACCTCATCTTTGACCTATTCCATCTTCCACAACTCACTTTCATTTTAGTCTCCAGTGCTGCTTCCCCTGAAATCAATCATAAAACTCTTAATACTTTCAGAGGGAAAGATGGGACGTTATCTCTGGACTATTTCTAGCGCTCTCTTGATTACATCTGACTCTGCTCCCCTTACGCTCAATGCAAAATTAAAGTCTTCTGGCAACAAACTCCTCCTCCTCCACTTCTTAAAGCTTTTTGTACCATCCATCTCACTAACTAGGTCACAAGCCAGAAGCTTCAGTAGTTCAGCATCTGAACTTCAGTCCAGCCGACAGCAGCTGCAGGGCAACTCGGAGTGTGGCACAGTCAACCAAGGAGATGCCGGAGGGAACAAGAACAGGTTTTCCCAACACCCGCTGAGATCAATCACTGCTTTCCCAGGCAGATGTTGGGAGTAGAGTCAGCACTCATGAGCCACCGCCTCCCGCAATGCCCAGCGGAGACAAGGAATCTTTGCTTGAATTTGCCCGACTTCAATGCAAGTTCATGCTACAACACTGGTAACTGGAAAAGAGACATATGAAACTGCCACCTTCTGCCAGAGCTGGCTGATCATCAAGTACACAGGAAAGGTCACCGAGAGCTGTGATGATGCATAGAACTCATGGCACGTGCAGCTATGCATGAGACCGGGCCAGACTTCACGATGTACACCAACCAGCCCTGGTATTTCAGGAACACTAAGCACATAATTTCATGGAATTTCTCATGTGTTAGCATATGCTCCCTGAAGAAAAACATTAAATGCCTTTAAAAACTTAGGTCTTCATGTGAACACCACACAAGAGATACAGAAACGTTCTCTTCTCTGTTACGTGAACAGTTTAATAACACATAACAGATGGACCATATTTGGATGGTCCACACACAATATTCACCATTTGGAATAAACCAAGCAGTACAGCTGTCCGTTGTCCCCACTTGGAGGGTTTTTTTTAATCACTAAATAAGTGGAAACCAAGTGCCTGTGGAAGGAGAGCAGAAGATGATAGCACATCTTCCACAACAACAGGGTGACTCTTTGCAAGGGCCTCATGCCATACAGGCACATGGAAATCAAAACATGGTCCTGCAAACCCTCCCAGAGCAAAGACATTCTCACCTAAGACTAATTGTTCACTAATTCACTGCTTAGAGAAAGGGTTGTAATTTAGGAAGAGTTGCTTTTCCTGTATGTAATTTGCTACATAAACCCCACAACAACTACAAAAATAAGCAATAATTAAATTGCAACCTAAATTATTGTCTGTCTTTATGATAAATTATGAATTACTGTATTATGGACACTCATTAAATTCAGAAGGCTGCTAAATAAAATATATCAATATTCATAACTCCTCAATCCAATGCCCACAGTATTTAATAATAACAGTCTTGCATGACTTCAGCAAGGCCAGCAGCAGGCTGTACTTGGTGGAATCAGGTCCTGTTGGGAGTAGGCGCAGAAAGGATTATAAATCTAAACTAGGGATGAGATGACTCAGACAAGACCGTTAGAATGAGGCAGATGATAAAAATACCCGAAAGACGTAAGGCAGATTTTAAAAACACTCATTTGGTTCTAAACCAGCAAGGTTGGGTCATTTTTTCCTCATTTTTTTTTGCCTAAACAAACTCTGCAATGAGATGTGAATTGGGATAAGGGAGAGCTTAGAGCAGCTGGCAGGGACACAAACCTGCATGGCTCCCTGAGCTCGAGGGGGGGAATCTTTCCACCAGCCCCTGCAAGCAAGGAGCAGCCGCAGCACTGCAGAAGGACAGAAACAGCTCTACGGCCGTGCCCTCTCCCTTGGCTTTGCATCTTCTCATCACCACCCTCACCTCACCCCTTCGGTGACACAGCTTGTTTCAAGGCTAATTGGAAAATATAGGGAATTTTTCTGAATGGTAGGGGAAGAACAAAGCCACAGAAAGGTTTGGTGCGTTTGTACCTCCAGAAAGCACAGACGGATTAATAGGCTTTGCACCAAGTTAGGAACAAGACACTGTGGCTCGCTCTGTGACTTCTCCTACAGCAAATGAGTGCAGAAAGCCAATGTGAATGTTTTTCACTTTTCAAATTAAATTCCTCCATGGATAGACAATAATTTCTTTCAGGCTTCAGTTCTGGAGCAGAATAAGCTATTTTACTCTTATTATTTTAAAAAGCAAATTTTTATTAGGAAACTGGAGGTTCGCCTCTTCCAGAGGTAAGGATTTTCTCTCTTTAACAGCCATTAAGTGATGGGCACTCATTTAATTAAAGGCTCTCTGTAATTTGACAAGAATCTCTAGAACTTATTTCTCCCTCGAATTACCTCCTTGAGAGGTTTTCTGACAAGATGTAATTGAGAGAGCGACCTTCACTGGGAATGGGGGGAGTTCACAGAACCCTGGCCAGGAGCTCCAGGGAATAAAGTCTTCTCACCTCACTGCAACCCATGGAGTATTTGTAATGCAGTCAGTGGGCTATTAAGTCCCCCTTAATCACCCCAGAGTCTCAAAGTATTTTTCAGAAAGACATTCAAACCTTTAGCTTAATTCATCCTTGTCTCTGTCAATGGCCCAACTGAGTGAGAGGAAATGGAAACTGTCGCCGGAGAGCTTTTGAAAATCCTATTCTTAATTAATAACGTGTCAAAAGTGTGCTGCAAATTTCAATGATATTTTGAAAGACGCGTACATTGTAAGCGACTCCTTGTTAACTAATTATGGAATGCAAAGTCATTGCCAATTTACCATCACAAGACAATGTTACAGCTGCTTTCATATCGACACAATAGGCTCAGACTTTAAAACACATCCTTCAAAGGCAGTAGGTGATTAGTAGGAAAATCAGGCCCTTTTCATGGTAAGTGACAACTGAAGATACTCACTGTTTTGAACAGAGAACTAACTCTGAGACTTAAAATATTGTATTCCTGCTATAACATCTGCTAACCCAAAACAAACGAAGACGCAGAAGTGGTTTTCTCTCTCTATCTTTTCTTAGTCTTCCATTTCCTTAGCTCACTTCCTAAAGGTTCACCCAGTCGCTCTTAGTGACGTCTCTGCACAGCATTTGCTCCTTCCTTGCATGCAGGCTGCAAGAAATGAACACGAAAATACACACACTAGAAGTTCTGCTCCAGTTCACTTTGGTTTCAGTGGTTAGGCTTAACGCGACTGTATCTTTAATAACCGTATCTCACATTAGCAGAACATCTTTGTTTACGCCAAACATACCACATAACATTCAGCAGTATACAAGGAAGAAGGAGCGTAATTAAATCTGTACTGTAATTGTCAAAACAAACAAGTAACATTCATTTTGCTCATTTGCTGATATAGATTTGCATTGGAAACAGAGAAATGAACGTGTTGGGTGATGGATGCAAGAGGATGGAAGAACCGCAGCCAGGAGTGGCACGGTTGGGCGATATGCACTGGACGCACGTGGCACAGTGAAGGAAGCATCTCTTGCAAGTCACAAGTCACATCTGAACTGGAAGAGCCCTAATGTGGAGCAGCGTGCAGTTAAAACCAGAAAATGCAGGGAGAACAACAGAGCAAGCCACCCCACACCCTCCCTAGAGTCCCTGAAAGAGCTTTCCTCTTACTTGCTTTTAAATTAATCGCCAAGCGTCACCCAACAGCCCTGCAGAGTGCCTCTCAACAGCTTCTCGCTACCCTCCACATGCAGTGTGTTTTAATTACAGGCTGATCCCGGTCAGGCCAGTGGGTCTGCACATCTCCAATGCCAAACCCACCGCCTCAACGCTGGCCAGACATATACCTTCAGCTCCCAGCACGTATGGGGACCACAATGTGGTGTAGCCACACAGAATAAGGAAAATGAGGAAGATTTATATGCGTTGCTCCCGCTGAGGGTACACTGATCCCCATAACGCCCCGAAGGCAACTCAAACTACAAAGGCTGGACAAGAACAGTCTGCGGGTTTGATGTCTGGTGCACAGCCACCACACCACAATGGGGAAAGAGCCTTCGTGTCAAAGGCACTCACAGAGAGGAATGAGTTAAAAATAATAACTAAGTCTAAAAGAAACAGAAGCTCCGGACAGCAGAAGAATTAAGTATCATCTTCCCACCGCATCTATTTCTTCTCACAGTTTATTTACAGCAGCCACACAGTCCCACTGTGCACCCACAATGACACCCCTTCATTCTTGTGGCATTGAGGGCGGGGAGCACAAGTACGACACAGGGAGGCAAAGCCCAGGCTGGGAGGTCCAAGCCCATTTCAGCAGGTGCTTCCTGCGCAGTCTGATGGGTCACCTCTGCTTGGATCCCCTCTCATCAGTCAAATTGGCCAACTGTAATATCTAGGCACTGGCATGCCTATGGAGAAGGAAATCTGGTGACTCAAAGGGGCACTCGTGACCAGAGATGAACCTACATGATCTAAACAAGGAGTTCATCCTGCAGAGCATCACTGCAGGACAGTGCTGGTACCACATTGGCAGACACTTCTTTGTGGTGAGAGCCAACAAAAATGACGGAGAGTTCACCTGTGGGAAGATGCATCCCCACATTCCGATGTACCAAATACCATCCTCTGAAGCACTCGTAGGAAGGAATTTATGTATGTGGGACATCCATTCGTCAATACTGTAAGGGCTCTACCTGAGCTCAAAGCTGATTGAATGTCACTACTTTTGCAACAATCCTCACGCAAAAATTTGCAACACATTATTACACAAAAAATTTGCAGGCACTGGGGCTTCCTCAAGAGGCTTAAAAAGAAACAAAGTCAGGGGAGTTGAGTTTCCATTTATGTCAGATATGGGAAATCTGATCTTGGATCTATTGGAACAACCCCAATTATGCTACAGACAGCAGGTCCATACAAAGAACACCAGAGAAAGACAAGCTGAGGGACAGCTGAGAGGCAGAAGAAGACATTGTCCAGACAGGTTACATTCATATCTTAGTGAGGATTACTTTCTTTTTTTTCCCCAAATGTGCCTATATTCATGGTGCCATAAGTAGTTTCCTACATTTAAGATTATTCTTGACTATAGTTACAGATCTGACTTTTTTCCTGTCCAGTGAGAATGTTATTGATGGTGATGTGGAAGAGGCAAGAGCACTCTGACAGTGCTGGTCAGAAATGACTCTGGGCAGTATGACACCTGCATTGAGATTTTCCTGAAGCCTGCAAGACACTTACATGAGATTGACAACAGCCTGGACACCGACGACAACCCTGTAGTGACCTCCCTGAAGCCTGGAAGATGTTCTCAGCTCTCACCCTGGCCCACCGTCTCCTTGGTATGTGCTGGCACTGCCGTGGGCACACGGCTCTGCTCCCTTCTGCCCAGGAAAGGAAACAGCCCTACGATTGTCCCACAACCTCTTTTTGTTTCTTTAAAAATTTGGGCAACGCCTGGATTTTGCTTAAAATCACAGTCATCTGCATAGTGCGCAGAGGAATAATATCTGAAGTGGAAAATGCCACATGTGCACATGACTTTCTGGGCTTGAGTAATTAAACAGAAAGACGAACAAACATTCAAAGAGCACCCAGCCAGATGGGTATGGCCACAACTGGCCTGTTCCCTGGCTCACCCCAAGCCGTAAATGTCAATTTATCCTTGTTATTTTCTTTATGCTCTGTGACATTAGCAGAGTAAATTTAGAAACAACAGACTATTTCTTTATATAGCAACAGTCAACCTGTGGAAAGCAGTGCCCTGAGACTGCAGCAAAACAGATTCTCCAGTCATAATTTTTTTAAGGGTTGTCAGGTCGTATTACCACTAACACGCTGACAAGCTAAGAGAGCGATAGGGACGCTCACACTCCTTTGTCAAGATGCACACTGAAGGGCAGGAGATACTCCTGCCTGGCTGCACCAAGCAGTCTGGCTCGCCTTGTCAGCTGCTGGTATGACCACACATGGAGATGGCGTGATCGGATGATTCAGAGGTCTTATTCGGAGTAAAAACCGCAAGGAGAGTTAAGGAATGCTGCTATCTGGTTAAGAGAAACAAGCTGGGAAGGGTTCCGACAGAGCTCTGCTGAATGGTGAGACAAAGCCCTGCTTAGAACTCCAAGCAGCATGGGATGAAATGGCACAGGGGATCCTGCCTTCAGCTCCTGCACTTCTCCCAGCATCATGCACAGCAGTGGTGGGTCCATGACCAGACCTTCTAGTTGCTATGGAAATACAGATAATAACAAGCAGCAAGAGTAATTGTAGAGATGTACCAGTTGCTAACGTGAAATCCAATGCACTTTATCATGCTGTAACAATATCCCAATTCCTGACGTGTAATTACACAAATGCATCCAAGAGAGACGGAATCATTCTGGAGAAGGAAAAAATCTGATGCTTTTTGTTAAAAGACCAAGGAAATGGCTTACAAGACTATTCAAAGTGGACAGACCATTGCTAATCTTAGCACCATATCACTTGGAAAGGACCTGATGCCACACTTGGAAGATTTAAACATCAATTAATAGGAAAATCAGCAATATTAATAATTAACAAGACTTTCCCAAGGAAGAGTGAGCCATATTAAATCCAGTAACCATGGGTAATTTGAAGTCCTCAGACTTGGCCTACGTTTTTCTGCGTACCTAAAGAACGCAACAAAGGCTGCTCAAACCATAAAAGAAAAGGAGCTACATTTTGCCTAACTTCACGTTTTAGGCAGAAACAAATGCTGAGGTATTGTGAAAAAATTATTAGGCTCACAGCGGCAACTGGTGTGTGACTGAGCATACGTGAGAAAGAAAAGTCCCCTGTATTTTTAGGATAATAGCCCTACAGCTGTTCGTACAGTGGGAGTTGATCCTCCCCAGAAGTTCTGTGCTGTGTGCACACAAGGATAGGCAAAGACCAGAAAACCCTCGGCTCCTTGAGGAGGTTTCACACTCCATCTGAGTGCCGGTCCAGCCCCCATCCCCACACTTGCGTGCGTGGCAAGTGCCCCACTCTGCATCCTGACCTCAGCACAGTTCTCAGAGGCACCAACACCAGACCACCCACCAAAGGGACGCTCTCACCAGCTCTCTGGTGATAAACCTTCTACCATCACTTTCAGCAGCTACTTCTACTCCTTCATGCCTATTTAACTGTAACCTCTTTCCTGCAGGAACAGTTTTCCTCCTTGCACGATTCTCCAGTTTCACTGTAAGCTTTGCTGGCATTACCATAACATAACCATTAATACGTTACTAAAGTTGTATCGGTGGCTTTTCAGTCACCCTTCAGGTTTTTCATCCAACACTCCTTCACTTGCCCACCCTTTATTACACTCCCGAAGAGGGCACAAAGCATTCAGGTTACAAGTAAGAACTTAAAAATGGCTGAGAACATAACAGAATTCAGCATTACCATTTTTTTAAAAAATCACAATAGAGCCTTTTTAGAGGTTCAAGACAGAAAACTGTCATTATTCTGTTCAATATCCCATAGTCTAGAATTTATTTTATGTTTCCCGATTATCATTGCTTTTGCCAAATAAATCCAGAAACATTAGTTTCCTGCAGACTCAGTGTTTAACAGCCCTGAGAAAGAACTCTTTGTAACAAGTCCCCAAGAATATTTTCTACCATCAGCTGCTTCTGGTTTTTAATCAAAAGAGGCTTTTACTACTTGCCACACCACCAAATTCATCGTGGGACATGAAAGACGGTCTTGTTCCTCCTCCTATTTCAGTATGACTGGTAACAACTATCAGAACACTGATGAAATAAAGCAAAAAAAAGTTGTTTATACACCGCCCAGATCAGTCTTTCCACTTTTCCACCACAGTAGAAAATCTATAGGGCTAAAAGCACAAACTATTTGAATCACAGCATCACCAGGTTGGAAAGGACCCACTGGATCATCGAGTCCAACCATTCCTAACACTCCCTTAAACCATGTCCCCAAGCACTTCATCCACCCGTTCCTTAAACACCTCCAGGGAAGGCGACTCAACCACCTCCATGGACGGCTGTTCCAGTGCCCGATGACTCTTTCTGTGAAGAATTTTTTTCTGATATCCAGCCTGAACCTCCCCTGGTGGAGCTTCAGGCCATTCCCTCTTGTCCTGTCCCCTGTCACTTGGGAGAAGAGCCCAGCTCCCTCCTCTCCACAACCTCCTTTCAGGTAGTTGTAGAGAGCAATAAGGTCTCCCCTCAGCCTCCTCTTCTCCAGGCTAAACAACCCCAGCTCTCTCAGCCGCTCCTCGTAAGACTTGTTCTCCAGCCCCTCACCAGCTTCGTTGCTCTTCTCTGGACACACTCCAGAGCCTCAACATCCTTCTTGCGGTGAGGGGCCCAGAACTGAGCACAGTATTTGAGGTGCGGTCTCACCAGTGCCGAGTACAGAGGGAGAATAATCTCCCTGGACCTGCTGGTGACCCCATTTCTGATCCAAGCCAAGATTCCGTTGGCCTTCTTGGCCACCTGGGCACACTGCTGGCTCACGTTCAGTCGGCTGTCAACCATTACCCCCAGGTCCTTCTCTTCCTTAAATTTGGCTTTAACATGAAGGCAAGCAGACACTAACCCAGCAATAGCTCAGTTAACATACACTTCTATCATTGGTTATCATCTGTGGCTGTCTAAGGAGTATTTCATCTGCAAGAGCTGCAATGGAGGATACACTTGAAAATGAAATGTAGCTTTTTTGCTACATACACGCTGTGACTCTGCTACTGCTGGATATACTGCAATTACAGCATTTAAGGGTAGTCTCTGCTACAGCATTTCATTCCACTTGAGTACCATAAACAAGATTGAAAAGAAAAAACAATCTCATTTGAAAGGGCTGGAGTTGCCAGCTATGTGTATTTTCTTGGCAGCTGGGTGGATTAGCACCACGGAAATACAATTGATGTCTGGTTTGGGGTCTATTTTTTTTTTTTATGTATGCATATTAATGAAAGAACTGGCATCAACCGTTAATTTCTCCATGGTTCAGGAGCAGACCGGTGGTGCCCTGCTCTGCAGGAAGGGTCACCTCAGCACAGCACCACCTGCGGCTGCAGCAGCAGGTCCAGCGTGCCCCGAGCAGTGCCTGCTGCCGTTCAGAGATATGCAGTCACGATGCCCTCACAGAGCAGGAGTCCAAAGGAGCTCACTCAGACAGCTTTAGGGGTGAATATGCACCGAACTACAACAAAAAAAAAGGCCTTTTTTCTTCAACAAGCAGGCACTTTATAGGAAATTTTAAAAGCTAATGAGTCCTTTATTTACTTACATTGCAACTGAGCCGTGTGAGATATCTGCATGTGTGTACATCGTACTTGGAGTTAATTCATACATTCCCAGTTGAGATAGCTTTCCCCGCGACAGCCCTGTCAACACAGCGATGATGACTTGAAAACAAACTCTGGATTTTCTTCCCAATAGCAGCCACTGGTGGGGTTTGCACTGCACGCCTGGCTCCAGGACGCTATTTTAGGCACACGGTCCTATCTTTGTCCCGGAGGCTCGCGAGCAGCAGATACGCTCTCAAAATACCTTCCACTGGAATCAATGGCTGTGCTGCTCATCGGAGCTGCCGCAGCATCTTAATGCCTGTGGGAAACACTGCTATTCAACTGACCTACACTTTATTCGACAAATACAACTGAAGGGAGGATATGCACCAAGGCCCAGCAGCGCTGGTGGCTCACCAAGGGTTTGGAAGGAAACAAACCCACCTAGAGCAGGCTGCTGCGCCCATGCCACAATGAGCCCGTCCAGCTCTGAGGCAGGCAAACGCCTACACTGGGACAGAACGAAGCGCATTTCATAGAATCACTAGGTTGGAAAAGACCTCTTGGATCATCCCGTCCAACCATTCCTGTCTGCCACTAAACCATGTCCCTGAGCACCTTGGCTACCTGTCTTTAAATACCTCCAGGGATGGTGACTCCACCACCTCCCTGGGCAGCCTCTGCCAGTGCCTAATGACGCTTTCTGTGAAAATTTTTTCCTGATGTGCAGTCTGGACCTCCCCTGGCACAGCTTGAGGTCATTCCCCCTTGTCCTGTCCTCTGTCACTTGGGAGAAGAGCTCAGCTCCCTCCTCTCCACAACCTCCTTTCAGGTACACCGAGAGCAATAAGGTCTCCCCTCAACCTCCTCTTCTCCAGGCTAAACAACCCCAGGTCCCTCAGCCGCTCCTTGTAAGACTTGTTCTCCAGCCCCCTCACCGGCTTCGCTGCTCTTCTCTGGACTCAATTCAGAGTCTCAACATCCTTCTTGTAGCCACTTCTGAGACCGAGGTGTCCAGTCTCTCTCTGACAGCCAGTGTCCCCACACACGTGCTGTGTTCTGCCACACATCGAGTTCAGCAAGGCGTTTCACACAGATCTGGTGATCAAAGGGGTTCTTTCTTGCAAAGGAGGGAAAATCGGGACCAAGATACTACAAAGAAGTGGCTGTTAGTCACACAGGCTTGTGATGTGGATAAATTCAGAAAGGAAAAACAAAGATCCACAAAAGATTTATGAATACTTCAAGATACTTTTGCTGGGGTAGGCTTGACCCCAGGTAGAAGTGGTGATCCCCTTCGATTCTCCTTGAAGTCAACAACTAATCTGTTTATTTTGGAGGTGTCAAAACAGATTCACTCAGCGGACAGACTAAACTGACACATCAGAGCGTGTCGGGCTTCACAGGGACTGAGCCTGCCCACCCAGAACCTGCAGGAGTGTGGGATGGATGACCATAACGGGTCAGGATTCATTTCAATTCAACAACGAGAAAGCAGACCCAAATTCACAGATAGCAGGGATGTCAAATAGAATTATTCACCGAGTTTAATTTCTCTGGGAAAGCAGACATCCTATTTCTGTGATAAGAAGTTCTCTTGAACACGGTTATGTATCAACTCGCTCTCGAAAGACATCTCCTGCTTTAAACACAAGAAAGAGAGGAACTTCGTCTTTTGCAGCAGCACGCAGAGCAAAGCGTGGCAGCTCAGGGTGGGCGCTGGCGGAGCCTTAGCACATCCCCAGGGCTCCACATTCGCTCAGCATCCCCACGGCACCAGGCTGTGGGGTCACCTGGGAATAAACCCCCATGCAGCCCCAGTGAGAGCAGAGCCAGCAAAGGAAAACTCCCACTTCACTGAAGGGAGGAGGAGGACAGAGGTCTCCGGGGCAGAGAAGAAGATGAGGCGTAGGTACCTTTGGAGATGCTGAACTAAGTGCACAGAAAAATCCAAATCAAGGCTAGAAGAAACCCTAACTAAAATTACTTCCAAAGTAGTACTGAGGAGCAATCAGCAATTGAATTGTTTGTTGATATTACTCAACATTTTTGATAAACAGAAGCAATTTGTTCTAGTTAAAAGAAACCTGTTATTTTTAAAATAATTTCACACATTGATCTTTATATCAGAAAGCCATGTAGAAAAATATACAACATGCTGAAAATATTCATCAATCAATCCTTAAGTTCGCCTCGTCACCACTGTGCTTGTTTTGACACCTGCTTCCAATTTTCCTGCTGCGGCATTTAACACGCAATAAAACCCAACCGAACAAAATGAACAGTGACTGCAAGTGCCCTCTGCACCCTGTCCCTGCTCTGTATCGCAGACATCGTACTACAGACACTGCATACCCCACAGCAGAGCTGACAACAGGGCTTTTTTTTCCTCCTGTCACCAGTTTTTAAGGAGTTAGCAAAGGACTATCACAAATCCCTAACATCTTAGTGTCCCAGCAGTAACTGACAACTTAAGGCAGCTCCCAGAGTGCCAGAGGGTCTAACTCATAAATTAGCTGCAGCAGAAGATGGAGAAACATGAGCATTCTGAGCAGAGTAGCGTGGTACCACCATCAGCACCCAGACGTGAGCATCTCTTTGCCCATCAGCTCCACCCAAAGCGCCTGCCTGAGTCATCTGTACAGCTGTGCCTGTCTCTCAGGACTCTCCAGTTACTCCAAAAATCCCCATATTAAGCTGACAGGCAGTACTTGTGTTGGACGGGTAAGCCAAGCACACCCACATACCGGGGGAGAAAATCCAAGCCAACCACTGGCTCAGCAGCTCCCGGTTATTGCCCACCATGCGCTGCTTTATCCGCATCTCTTCCCACAACACGGGTTCATTTTTTGAACAGGCATCATTTGCCATTTGGGGAACTCAAAGCATTACGCTGAGCTCATAGCAACAGCTCAAGCCCACACTGACTTTCCTGATAGTGTTTATTGCTGGTTAAAGGTGCAATGATGTCTGAAAGCAAGTGAAAACATGCCATGGTCAGATCCAGGAGGTACTCGAGTCACTGAACTCTGGACACTGACGGAGCGACTGGCGAGTCTACCCAAGCAGAGATGATGGGAAGGCTCCCAGCCCATACACGCAGCCAGCACTGGCTGGAGAGGTTATCATTTCATCCCTGTGCTGAAGGTCCTGCCAAGCTGCTTTCTGTGCTGGAGGAGCCGCTAATCAATGGCAGTTCAGAGTTTTGAGCAAATCTCGAATCAGGCTTGAATATGAAATCATGGGGACTGCTTGAATGTGTATGAATTATTCATATGATTACCAAATGCGGCATCGAGAGCCTTTAAAGTGCAAATTATTTGGGGACAAGCTTTAGCCTTATTTTCTGTAAAGCACGAAGCACGTTTTCCAACGGTGCAAACAATCCAAGCCTAATGTATACCATTTTCTGTGGTCCCTACTTTCCAGTCGTGCCTGCCAGTTTCCATTAAGACTGGGGAACCAGTAAAATATAAAGCAAATGTGCAGTATACAGCTTTTTTTTTTTCACATGACATTTGTTTACAAAGTAATCCAGCATGCGACATACCACAGTTTAAAAAAAGGTCTTTCGGAAGAGATGTAATATCTTTCTGATAGCAAAAACCACACTGAGTCATCAAAGTAATGTCGTGTCCAGCCAACATGAGCGGCAGTGACGACAAGAAGAGATTTATCGGCTGATGGTCTGACACGGGAGATGGCTGAGCCTAGACAGCAAGCGGGAGAGAGGGCTGTGACCAACTCAGCCACACCACCACGGATGCACAGCCTGGCTGCAACGCAGCCATTGGGGCACTTGGGCAGTTCTCATTCCTTATGGAAGTGGCTGGTAGGTGCCTGCAGCGTTGACTGACGGGGAACGTCACACACCTGCCATCCAGTGCTTCAAAAGCATTTTTTCTGTACCTGAAACAGCACAGAAGTGGTAGTAGCAATAAAAAGCTATTTGTGAGGAAAATAAAAAATGTATTTGACCCAAAGTCCAGAGACTCCTAAGCCATGTGCATACACTGTGCTACTCGTGCAGTTCGCAAAAAACATATTTAGAAGGATCTTGGCTGACCCTGAGGCTCCTGGAGGATTTACTGACATCTAATTCAGGGGACTTTCCAACTATATAATTTACTCCAGTTTTGTGTAACTGTAATTAGCATTCATTACAGCTCACACCTCCATAAGTGTTTTACCTAATCCTCACCAAGAACTGCTTGCTCAGAAAAGTAACCTGAGCCTCAGTCCAAGCCCTTCCCATTCCCTTTCTTCTGACCTTTGTCTGTGTACTCAGACACTGGAATTAAAACCAGCAATTCTTAAGTGACCATAAAAGGGAACCTAAGCAAGTACTTCTCCATGTCCCTTATACTGAATATCCTACCTATACACCAATAACAGTAAAGTCCAATGCAAGGAAGTGGCTTTGCTGTTATGATCATAAATACTTCAATAGTTTCTTTTCAATGGAAGTTTCTTCCCAGTTATTACTGACTCTCCCTGTTCCCTCCTTTCCCTTCCTCTGTCTGAAATAGATAAGCTATCTGAAATATAACGTCATGGCCTCTTGCTGCCACCAGGTAATCCCTCTAAATTCACAGGACATAAACTGGATGCCAGTATTTTAAGCAGCGATGTCAACTTATGTTTAGTTGTGGATTTTGTCTGTATCAGTTATTTGTTTGTAGGGGTGATTTTTTTGGCCAGGGACTCAACTTCAAATGAAGAAAGGAAGAAATATATATTTTCTCTGAGCCTGTTTTCCCTTGTACAGACCATGCAGAAATGGGAGACAGAGCAATGCACCAGTATCTACAGTGCCATGCCTCCACAACTTTACTCTTATCCTCGCCACTTTGCTTCAGGGCTACTCAGTGCACTTTCTCCAGTGCTCCAATACGGCGTAATCAGCCTATTATCCATTTAAATGGAAAAGGTCACATATCTTAAACATCTAGGCTGTAACAAAATGAAAACTCTGGATAATAAGATACCTTTCAATGTTGGAACAGCCTTTTCCAGGTTAACCTGAAAGCTACGCAGAGCACCATCACCCACCAGCTCTCTGCTGGTGCCATTAGAACCAAGAAAGCTTATTTTTTTGAATAATAAATGAAAATTATCGGCTTCCAGAATGGTCAGCTGATCTGTAAATACATTACATTGCCGTTTAATTTAATTACACAGCATGGCTAACCATGAGCCATGTGCAAAATCAAACCAGCAAGCCACCAAATCCAGAACACCATTCAGTGCCTGCACCTCTTCACTAGTCACAGGTATCGGAAAAGACCCCCAACAACAGACTAGATGTAAATTAGCATATCAACATTCACACACTGTCATATCTCATTGCTTAGCAGTATTCAGAGCCGTCTGTTCCCACACATCCTAAGCACTTTCAATTTTCCATAACCGTCACCTAAAGCTATTTAATTCCTGAAGAACAGTGGGAGAGGGGAAAAGGACACTGACATTTATCTTCTCCTGTTAGCAGAAGCTAAGCCACTCGCGAGCTATCCCACCTTTCTTTACTTCAGAAGATAAATGCCAAACTAGAGATTAGATATTGTCATCGTTCTCCCGCTGTGTACCTATCCACACACTGGCACATGCAGCATCTCGGATTTATACAGCATCCGCCGTCCTCCTGTTACTGCCACCACACACGGTGTTCCTTCTCTGGAACTTGTAGCCACATCACACAGCAGGAAGTCATTATTCATGACTAACGTAGGTGCCTCGTTACAGGATCCTAGGACAAGGTGGTAGAAACCGCACATAAAAACCACAGCTACAAAACATTTCATAGACTGCTGAGTGACACAGTGTTTGAAACTGCTGCTGGAGAGTAGGTCCATGGAAAAGAATGCATAAAGTTGTATCCGCTTTTACATCTCTCAGGTTGACCACGAACGATGGGCTCAGCACCTTCCCCTTCCCGTCTATGTCCAAATAGGCTCATGGAGATTCAGCCACAGTTGAGTGGAAAGCCCAAGTCCTGACGCAGGGACAAGTGACCATCTTTGTTCTACACCAATGTTACCCACCACACTCAATTTCAGGCATTCTCACATGAAATAGAGTGATATTCAAAAGGAAACACATTATCCCCCTACCTGTGTGGACTCGTGAGCTCGCACCACAGTACACCCCCCTCCTGCAGCCAATGCACTGCCCACCACTCCCCACCAGGACAGCCCTGACCCAGATGTAGGCATTTTAACCTGCATACCACTTCAGAACCTGAGTTTCCTATGAGAAAAGTACCAGACCGCAAAAAGAGCAACTTGTTTTTTTTTTCATTTCTGGGAAGGTTTTACTTGTCAAGTGACAGACACTGACGTTCCGCCAGCCACAGCATGAGATGCCTTCACAGCCAGGCGCCAATGGTGCAAGCTCTCCTGGCCAGCAGCTGCCACTGCTGGTGTCTACAAGTGACCCGGCACCATCAGCTCCATTCCCTTGGACCTGTACCCCCCGAAAGCACAGCTACAGGCATTGGTGGCCATGCCAGCAGAGCTGGGAAGGTCACCATGCCAGCGCCAGGAACGTGGTCAGTAAGCTGTTTCGATCCTGAGCGCGTGCTCCTGCATGCTATTGTGAACTCACAGAAACCTCATTTCAAGCCTGTTGTGAGGACTGGTGCCTTTACAGAATAGGAAGTATTAATTTGGTCTAATATTTTACTTGAAGTGTACTTATGATTACTTTTTCTTGGTTGCCCTTTTCCCTCCCTATGAGTCAGTGTCCCATGAATTGCAGTTGCGTTTGTTAAGTTTTTTCTTATTTAGCTTCTTGCAAACAGCCTCAACTGCCCTCAGGGTTTGTTTTACCCCCATCTTCTCTTTAGATCTCCCACAGACACATGAGTGCCTTGAGGCCTCACAAGATCTTTCCTCCCCAACCTCCAGAAGATGCCAGGGGTAGGACAAACCACCAAAGAGCGTCCAGCATAGTCTTAGATAAGCAATGCAATGGTTCTCCCCAACTGCAGTTTTCAGTGTTGAAAGGGAGCCGTTTTGTCCCTTTTCACCAGTGCAACTGCAGAATGTTTTTTTCTTCAGATTTCTTCCAGCACTATTGAGAACAGATCGTGGCCTTCAGCACAGAGAGTGACAGCAGAGTTATTAATTATTTCTGAAGGAGAAAAAGAGCCAGCAATGCAAACCTTGTGTTTATTACCACACGCTTACATGACTGGCAGCTACTGAGTTCTCTGGGTTTAACCTAATTCTGCGTTACGCGGCACACTGAGAAGCTTCGCACGTGGAAAAGTTTCAGATCGGTGACTGAGCAAGGAGCATCGGCTCTGCTGGGGAGGCTGGAGGGCAGCGTGCGGCAGGGGCTTGTCTCCGGGCAAAGCACACACAAAAAGCCTCGGATCTGGGGGAAGCAAGATTCAAAGCAAAAACAAAGCACCGCTGACAATACTAAATACAGCTTTTCTGACACCTCCTTGTAATTCCCACTCCCTCCTTCCCCCACTTACTTAGTTACCACTTCGATAGTACATAAAGGCTTTTTTCTCTTGTTTTTAAATAACAGGGAAAGGCATCTGTGCTCCCAACCCACAGGCACATAAAAGTCAGGCTATGAAAAAAGTTTGCTTTGCAATCTGATCAGTGATTACTTTAATAAGTAACTTGCAGAGCACGGATGCTTAACGCATCTGCATCTGACCCTAAATAAATAGGATCTGGGATTTTATAGCCCACTTACCCGGCATTATTCCACAGCTTTCCAATCAAAATGTCTCCTACCCAGGGCTTAAAATCCCTGCCCAACCAAGATGACGAAGCCAGGTGGGAGAACTCGTGTCAGGCACCCAGCGGCAAGAGGAGTCAGTCCCTCGGCAGCTTCACCCCGCTGGTGAGCCCACCCCAGCAGGAGGAGCGTGGCCAGAGCAGCCCCAGGGACCAGGAGACCCAGGCAGGTCATGCTGGCTGTCCCGCTGGAGGGGGACAAAAGGGCAGCAAGTGGAGGGAAATCTCCTGGTTCCTATGGAGATTGCCCTGTTTGCCAGGGTCCCTCTCCTGGCACCGCACTGGGATGCCTCCAGATCTGGGGCAAACCTGTCAAGAGGGGTTTGGGTCATCACAGAGGTAAGGGACGCATGATGAGGTCAGGCACTGTTCCCCATCCTCGTCTGTCGCTCCGACACACCACAACGTGCCCTCGTTTCCCTGAAGGTCCCAACTCCAGTAACCCTGAGTACTGTGTTCAGTTCTGGACCCCTCACCACAAGAAGGATGTTGAGGCTCTGGAGTGTGTCCAGAGAAGAGCAATGAAGCTGGTGAGGGGCTGGAGAACAAGTCTTACGAGGAGCGGCTGAGAGAGCTGGGGTTGTTTAGCCTGGAGAAGAGGAGGCTGAGGGGAGACCTTATTGCTCTCTACAGCTGCCTGAAAGGAGGTTGTGGAGAGGAGGGAGCTGGGCTCTTCTCCCAAGTGACAGGGGACAGGACAAGGGGGAACGGCCTCAAGCTGCACCAGGGGAGGTTCAGGTTGGATATCAGAAAAAAATTCTTCATAGAAAGAGTCATCGGGCACTGGCAGAGGCTGCCCAGGGAGGGGGTCGAGTCACCTTCCCTGGAGGTGTTTAAGGAACGGGTGGATGAAGTGCTTAGGGACATGGTTTAGGGAGTTTTAGGAACGGTTGGACTCGATGATCGAGTGGGTCCTTTCCAACCTGGTGATTCTATGATTCTATTCTAAACAGCTTGCCAACCTGTGATGACTGAGCTCTTGACTTCAAAGTGATGTAGGTTGCTCAGGACACGAGGGTCTGAGAGCCCCCCCGCCGCTCCCCCTTGCACAGGTTCAGCAGAAGGTGGCCATGGGATGACAGGTAGGAGCAAGAGGCAGGTTCAGCACAGCACACACAGTTCATTCTCTGTACATCAAACAGCTCCACAAACAAAGCACTCCAGTTTTTGCTCACCACATCACCAGGGTGAGCCAGGAGGGGATGCATACTCCGGAGGGGGGGGGATGTATGTGTGTGTGTGTAACCCTACAGCCTGCCAACACATGGTTTGAAATTAAAATGGGGATTATTTTAAGCATGTTCCCCCAGGTTTTGCAGCTTCTCACCCGTTTCCATGGGGACGGGCGCTGTGCCGTGCAGCTGCCAAGGCTCTCCAGCCTCCTGTGCTCCCCGCGAGGATGACTATGGCAGGGAGGCAGCACAGGGGCTGTCCCTCCAGCAAAGCTCAGGCTTCAAAAGCCCCCCAGCCCAGCACTCCTCTAAAGCCGAAGCACTTCAGCAAACTGCACCGTTACGAATCATCTTCAGGATGCATAACAGTTTCTTTCTTTTACCACGGTTTTACAGAATAGTATTCCTCAGCTTGGAAACTCGCAGTGGGCATTCACAGAGCAGCTCTCTAAGTTTTAGATCCACGTCTACCAACACGTGTAGGCCATGGGATGGCAGCTACGCCAGGCATCATCGTCCTGGGTAGAGGATGGTGCCCTGCAGCCAAGAGAAGCCATCCCAAAGGTCTTGAAGGCAGCCCAGCTCCAGGCAGGAGGGGGCACGCACACATCCCACAGCCCTAAAGCCTCGTGCCCTCCCAGGACAGAGCTGCCCTTCTCCCCGGCACCCCTCGCCCTGCACAGCCTCCCGAATGCTGCCAGTTGCCATCGCAGTTGGGTTTTTTTTTTCCTCTCCCAGGTATTATCCCAGCCAAAGAATTTCAAACAGAGATTGTTCCCCGAGGTGGGGAAACAGAACTACTCAGAGTCACTTCACCTGACGCAAAGGCTAACCCTGCACAGACGCTTCTTTGAGGCAGACTGGTTTACTGGAAGAGCTGTACCTGTAGGCTATAAAACCGGGAATTATTTTAAGAACTTCATTTTGATGCTAGCAGGATAAGCCCAGGAGACTGCACTTATTCCCTTGCAAAAAGCCATCTGTACTCTGGCAGGGAGAGTCAAATAAGGGATGGCTAAAACAGTGATTGAGACAAAATACTAATCAAAATGAAAGAAATTGTGATGCAGCATTAAAACCTTGTAAACCAGCTGGAAATCTAATTCGGTGTCAGGAAACAGGTAGAAAGCCTGACCATTCACCTCTGTGTGAGCAAAGGCAGGAACAGCCCAGCAGAAAGCAGCAGATGGCTTTACGTATTCTCATGTATATTTACATACACTTTTTTAGCAAGGCACTTTGATTCGGGAGAAGCCGCAACCAAAACGCACTCAAAATTTCTCTTTAGATATAGTTGCATATAAAGATCCATCACACTGTGGTTTTCCCCATCTCTCTCACAGCACAACTGCAGGCAACGCTAACAGCGCTAAGCGTAAGTGTGCCTTATATTTCCTATTACTCAGCCCCATTTCCCAAGTCCTTCCAACTCTGCTAAACACTTCTTTTAACGCTTGGGTTGAACCACTTCAGTTGGTTTGACAATCACTTTTTTCCCCCACTTAGTATTAAAAAAATAAAATAAAACAAATACCTAAAGGGGGGGGGAGGTGTCAATAAATCTTGCTTGGCTATTTCCCAGAACAACAACAGAAAGTACTTTCCACCCACCTGCAAACCAAGCCTTGTGACTGCCTCGCTGGGGGATTCCTGTGCCTCGTGCCCTGCCACCGAGAGGCAGTGGCTCGCAACAGGCAGAGCAGCAGCTGGCACCTGGACTGAGCCGCCTTCTGTGCCGGCAAACAATTTCCAAGTAAGAAGCTTTTAAAAGGTTCTTACAGATATAAATAAGAAACCCTAAAAAGCCCTTACAGACAAAGGCCTGGTTTTCCTGACAGAAAACAGCACACGGTGATAACAATGGATCTACAAGCCCACCACGATTCACTGCAGCTTGCTGAGGTCGCCTCACTCCAGCACACCACAACTTCAAGAGTGCTCAACCTTGCAGCCCTTCTATTCTTTTGCCTTTTACTCATTTCAGCCCTTTTAATTCTTTTTCCCTTATTGTTCTTTATTTTCTCCTTTCTCAATTCATTAACCTCCTCCATTCAGAAACGAGGTACCACATAACCTGCCAAAGATCAGCTTTCAGAAAGGAATCACCAGGCGCCTTCTCCAGATGGGCAACCTGGAGCCTGCACCCAGCAGATACTGCACGCACCGAGTTTTCTGTGTAAATGGAACAAGCTGATGCTCACAGAGCGAGGGGAACAGATCTCTCACATACCAGTGATTCTGGAAGCCCACATAAAAGACATAAGACGCTCTCCTTTCAAAATCAGCTCTTCTAGGAGTTGAATCGCAACTCCAAAATGCTCAGAAATATTTCAAAGGTCGTAACAGCAAACACGAAACAGCAAAACGTGCATCCCGCAGCCACGCACAGTACAAAAAGGGCGTCAGAAAGACACAGATGCACTGTCCCCGCACTGATGAAACACAAAGGACCGGTCACATTTGGACTTCGCAGTCAAGAGAAGTTACCTAAACCAGGGGAAAACTAGGGGAAGAGGACGACGCAGCACTTAGGAAAGGAAACTTAGGAGAGGGGAGCGGGATAGCTTGTGTGTGACTGTCCATAGCACGGCTCCACATCATCCCGCCCTGGACGGTCGATGAGCCAGTGCTGCACGCAGGCTGCATCAGCACCAACCCGCCCCAGGCTCCATCCCAGTCCAGCCCCAACATTGGCAAAAACCATACTGCAGAAAGAGAGAGGGTTGAGAGAGGATCCACAGGACAGACTCAGGAATATGAAGTTTGCTCTCAGAGTCATGGACTCAGAGAGCTCAAACCAGACAACCCACCAACAAGGACGCCGGGCAGGCACGAGCCCAACCTGCAGCTACACGGAGACGGGCATGACAGCAAAAGCTCCCCCAGATTATCAAAATGAGATCCAACAAGAGGAAGCTGAGGTTAGACAGGCACAGACTGGAGGTAAAGGACCATTTCTAACTGTAAGGTTAACAGCAGATAATCCTCCAGGGCCAGGCTTTTCATACCGAGAGCAAACATTTCACTGCCCACCCTGGGAAACCTGACCATGCTCTGCCTTAGCCACACTGGCTTGATTTGAGGCAGGAATTCAGTCTTGAATTCATCAAGAGGGCTGAAAGGGGTTTCTGACCCTAAAAAACTACACATTTGGAGTTTGATTTATTTGAGAATAAATACTGGGTCTTGTGTTACTACTCACTAAAATAAATATCGATCTTCTATTTACATATACCCTGTCAAAATTAAAATGGATTAACCATTGGCTTTAGACAGTAAGGCTCATTCTTGTATATCCATCACACAGAACCACCTATGGGTAAGATTTCATAGGTAAAAAAATCTATCTTAATTTATTTCACTTTAAATTGTCAGGACTACATTATGTCACATGCAAAATCAAAGTATGAACTGGCTTCTTTATGTAAGGAAGTTATTGGAATGTCTTAAGAGATCTCCATAGCAACCATGCCGTGCCAGTAAATATGAGTTCACCAGAACAACACTGTAATTGCACTGAGCACACACTAGCAAGCAATGATGAAAAAGCAGGCAATATTAAAAAAGTAGCATCCTATTAAGTCTCCACTAGAAGCGATGCTTGAAAATGCCTTATGAGATGTTATCGGGTTTTTGTCAATGGTCATTCACCTGCACGGCTTAATTTCTTGTTATTGACTTCATACAGGCTTGGTTCAGAATGAAAGGTTTTCTGAATTATGTAGTAAAGCGTCCAATTTAAGCATTTCTACTCGGCTCATTTGCTCTTCCTGCTGACCCACCACATCCAAGATGAAATACATTTTTTCCCTTCGAGCACAAAATTCTGCTGAAGCCCCCGGGAGCAGCACACACCCAGCAGCCACATCGACCCAGTCTCATACACACCGCTAGTACAAAGGGGCAGTGGTTGGATGGATTTTGCAGTTCCTTCCAACAGCAGTTTTGTGCATTTCAGTCACAGGACACCCCTTAAGTATTATTCTAACAGATGTTTTCCGTACATCAGGGTTAACAACTCAATGTCATACTCTGCATTGCTAATAAATACTTGCTGGTGATATCAACTAGCTGCTTCTCCGGTAAAAGTTAACCTGATTTAACACCCTTTCAGCTTTCTGAAGCAGCACAAACAAGCACAGGTTTGATCACCCTCACCAAAGGATGCCAGCAGAGCCAGCGCTCATGTAAACCAGAACACCACCATGCCCTGAAGGCTCAAATTAAATATATATATATATATTTAAACCTGAGTTTATATAGTGCAAACCTCCAGCACACCGAGCACTCGTCGACTTTTGTCAGTGCTTGGTTGGTGTCCCAGAGTTCTAAGCACATCAGAAGCACATCACTCCCAGCTTCTCAGCAGCTTGTTTGCTGGCCCGACACATCTCTGAGTCTTTACCCACTCACAGGCAAAGTTTCCTCCCCTTCAGTCCTCTGAAATTTCAGCCTGCATCCAAGAAGTCTAACGCAACTGTGGGATTTCATGATGTATTTCTAAAGAAAATCACATATTTGGGAACTAAAAAAGCCCAAAGTAGAATTTTCCAATGCCGAGTAGTTTTCATAAGTTTGACGGCCAGCTGCGCTTGCTTTGAGTTAAAAGCAGAGATTTCTTTGCACAGATTGAAACTTCGTGGCTAAACTGTCCCCTTGCTGCCTGCCTCCAAATTACCCACTGTTTTAAGGACAGATACACCGTTTCTGGAGGCTCCGCAGTTCCTGCGCCCCGTAAGGCAGCCAGACCTGGACCCCAAACCCGCACCGGGGCGCAGTCCCCATCCACCGCCCGCTCCCCTGGGCTCACACCGGGCAGCCCACGGCGAGTGGGGCTCAACAGGTGTGGGGATGGGCACCCCGGGGAAGGAGTGGGCTCAGCACCCCGGGGCAGGAACGGGCTCAGCACCCCGGGGCAGGAACGGGCTCAGCAATTCCAGGCAAGGCAAGGCTAAACAACCCGGGGCAGGACTGGGCTGGGCATTGCATCCCAGGGCAAGGCTGGGCATCTCGGGGCAGGGCAGGACTAAGCAATTCCGGGCAGGGCTGGGCTCAGCACCCCGGGGCAGGAGCGGGCTCAGCACCCCGGGGCAGGGCTGGGCTCAGCACCCCGGGGCAGGGCTGGGCTCAGCACCCCGGGGCAGGGCTGGGCTCAGCATGGCATCCCAGGGCAAAGCTGGGCATGGCAAGGCAGGGCTGGATGAGCATCCCAGAGCAAGGTAGGGCATCCCGAGGCAGGGCAGGATAAGGCATCCCGAGGCTGAGCACCCCGGTTCGCACTCACCGTCCTCCCTCTCGTCGAAGACGGGTCTCTTGGAGGAGGAGGCGCTCGCTCCCATCCTCTTCTTCCACTTGCCCCAGTGAAACATCGGGGCGAGGCGGATGGCATGCCCTGCTGGCCGCTCCCCGCCGGCTCCGCGGGCGGCACCGGGCGCTGCGAGGCTCCTCCACCCCCCGGGACGCCTCCCTTCACCGTCCCCGCACGGCAGCGCCCGCCGCCCGCTCCGAGCGGAGCCGCAGCCCCGGGGGGCGGAGCGGGGCGGGGCGGGCACAGCGCCCCCCGGCGGCTCCTCCTCCTCCTTCCTGCCGACCCTCCTCCTCCTCCTCCTCTCGGCCGAGCGTGCCCCGCAGCATCCTCGCCGCCCGCAGACCGCGCACGCGGTACTCTGAGCTTTCCAGTCATCAATTGTGTGCCGGCAGCCCGTTCTGATCCTTGAAAGCACAAGCGGCTCGTCTGAGATTATCCCTAGTGCTCTAGCGGGGACGCTGGAACTTCAGCCCGTCTGAAATTAGTCCTTAATGCGCTCGCCGGTACACTAGGGCTTCAACTCAAATCCCTAGTACTCTAGTGGGTACACTAGCCGTCCAACCCAGCTTAAACTAGTCCCTACTGCTCTACCTGGTACACTAGGACTTCAACTCAAATAAGTCCCTAGTACTTTAGTTGGTAGACTAGTAATTCAAGCCATCTTAAGCTAGTCCCTAGTGCTCTACCTGGCATACTAGCCCTCCAACCCATCTTAAACTAGTCCCTAGTGCTCTACCTGGCACACTAGGACCTCAACTCATCTTAAATTAGTCCTTAGTCCTCTCGCTGGTACGCTAGGACTTCCTTTCAAATAAATCCCTAGTATTCTAGTGGGTACACCAGTAGTTCAATCCATCTTAAACTAGTCCCTAGTACTAGTCCCCCCATACTAGCACTTCAGCCCATCTTAAATTAGTCCTTAGTACTCTCAATGGTACACTAGGACTTCAACTCAAATAAGTCCCTAGTAATTTAGTGGGTACACTGGCACTTCAACCCATCTTAAACTAGTGCCTAGTACTCTACCTGCCACACTAGCACTTCAACCCATCTTAAACTAGTCCCTAGTGCTCTACCTGGCACACTAGCCCTCCAACCCATCTTAAACTAGTCCCTAGTGCTCTACCTGGCATACTAGCACTTCAGCCCATCTTAAACTAGTCCCCAGTACTCTAGCTGGCACACTGACACTTCAACCCATCTTAAACTAGTCCCTAGTGCTCTAGCTGGTACACTAGGACCTCAACTCATCTTAAATTAGTCCTTAGCGCTCTCGCCGGTACACTAGGACTTCAATTCAAATACATCCCTAGTATTCTAGTGGGTACACTAGTAGTTCAACCCATCTTAAACTAGTCCCTAGTACTAGTCCCCCCATACTAGCACTTCAGCCCATCTTAAATTAGTCCTTAGTACTCTCGACGGTACACTAGGACTTCAACTCAAATAAGTCCCTAGTACTTTAGTGGGCACACTAGCCCTCCAACCCATCTTAAACTAGTCCCTAGTGCTCTACCTGGCACACTAGCCCTCCAACCCATCTTAAACTAGTCCCTAGTGCTCTACCTGGCACACTAGCCCTCCAACCCATCTTAAACTAGTCCCTAGTGCTCTACCTGGCATACTAGCACTTCAGCCCATCTTAAACTAGTCCCCAGTACTCTAGCTGGCACACTGACACTTCAACCCATCTTAAACTAGTCCCTAGTGCTCTAGCTGGTACACTAGGACCTCAACTCATCTTAAATTAGTCCTTAGCGTTCTCGCCGGTACACTAGGACTTCAATTCAAATACATCCCTAGTATTCTAGTGGGTACACTAGTAGTTCAATCCATCTTAAACTAGTCCCTAGTACTCTAGCTGCCACACTGGCACTTCAGCCCATCTTAAATTAGTCCTTAGTGCTCTCGCCGGTACACTAGGACTTCAACTCAAATAAGTCCCTAGTACTTTAGTGGGTACACTGGCACTTCAACCCTTCTTAAATTAGTCCCTAGTACTCTAGCTGGCACACTAGGGCTTCAACCCATCTTAAATTAGTCTCTAGTGCTCTAGGCAGCACACTAGTACTTCAGCTCATCTTAAATTAGTCCCTAGTGTTCTAGCTGGTACTTCAGCACTTCAATTCATCTTCAATTAGTCCCTAGTTCTCTAGCTGGCACACTAGTACTTCAGCTTGTGAGAATTAATTGATCAGTTTTGCTGCAGCTGGTTTGTATATTTAATTATCTTGTCATATAAGTCTGTCTTATATCAAGAAATAATATGCAGACAGTCTCCACACGTGGATAAATAACCTGAAAGAATGAACACTCTCTTGAGTTGCAAGAATTTATTGATATGCTTAGTTGTCTTGTAAGATGTAGCTGTTTTAGGTCAAGAGAGAACTTGAAGGGACTCTCCAGATGTGGTTGGATAACCTAGAAAAATAAACATTCTTTGGGCACTTACACTGTGCTTTGTCTAAAACCAGTATATATACCCGCTGCTTCTGTAAGATGGGATGCCTTATTTAGAAGGGCATCCGATTCAGCACTGAATTGTCAAATAAAAATGTTATTGCCTTTGCTTCGAAGACTTTGGCCTTTTCAATATCTTACCAGTGAATAGGTGTTTCTCACAAGCTCATCTTAAACTAGTCCCTAGTACTCTAGCCGGCACACTAGTACTGCAACTCAAGGGTGAGCCTTATGCCGCGTTTATGTTCTGTGCAGCACAATGCAACGCAAATGCCGTGTTGCCTAAATAACCCGTGTGTGTACCTCACTAGCTCTAGAGAGTTCCTGCTCTTTTGTGGGTGAGAAAACTTGGGATTGCTGCAGAGCTCTTCAATAAAGGAACTCATCCCAAGTCACTGCAGACTTTGCAGTGAGTCACGGTGAGTGACAGCTCTTTAGCCATTAGATTGTATCTGTTATACCACCAGTAAGTACTTCCATAATTTCTGAGATGCTGCTTCCTAACTTTTAATTTAAAATTCACGTTGTTTTCTTTCAGAACGTGTTTTGAAATGGATATATTAGTTACTGTACTTTTTCAGAGAATATGCTCAGAGCCAGTCATTATTTAAAAGAACCTGAAAGTTGTAAATGAATTATAATTGAAGGGTGTAATTTAAGAATGGTTTTCCAAAGGCAAGAATAGTTCTTAAAGAATATCTCCTTGAGAAATCAGAAAGAATCTCTCATATAAAATGACAGAACGCTTTTATACACGACAGTAATTTTTGCTTTGTTTAGGGATAGGTTTGTTTTTAAATATACTGCAAATCTCTGAGCTATCAACTTTCACTCCTTCCTTTCTCTTTTCTTCACATTCTGTAGGAAAAGTAGGAAAGATGCCAACAAGAGACTTCAACTTGTCTGCTGTTCAGTTGTCATTTCTCTCTCATTCTCCACTAATATTTGGATAATCAAATCCATAGCATAGAATCCTAGTCTTTTTCCAAGAAGTTTCCAAGATACAGTGCAGGAAAGAGTGGGAAGCACTGTGCACTGAAAGATGTTGTTTCCCTCAGTGAACTATTGTACAACAAGGGTATCAACACAGATTACCCACTCCAGAGGCACAGTTACAGTCACCTCGTGAGAAAGTCCATTTAGTAATGGATACTAATCCTGCGGGAGAAAAAAGTATGATCTATAAACTGCTCTGCAGTGGTTCAACATGGGAGAGGGAAACAGAGAGAAAATTCTGCCTTCTTGCACATCCTGGTCTCCAGGGAAACAGAGATTCACTTTGTTTTTGAAATGAGAAAGTTTAATCAAAAGCTAACTCTTACAATAATATATTCAAGACCCCTTTGGATATAACTGTTAACTATACCTGTAAGGGGACCAAAGAGGCTATTAAGAACAGACTGTTCTTGAAATCATGAAGAACTCATTACTCTTTCCTTTTTTTTCAATGTTTTCCTCTTCTGTCTTCCATTATTCTTTTTCTGTTTTATATTTTACTAAAAGACAATCAGGCATTTTACTACGGAAGGTCTTGGAGATGCTATATGCACGTCCGTTTGTCCCAGGAATGCGTTAATATACAACAGGTGTGATGATTTTCTTAAATTAGAAAAGGAAGAAAAGCTGTAAGAAGGTTTTATTCTTTCTAGGGAAAGCAGGAGAAAAACCTTATGCAAGCCAGAAATGTCATGTCAGTAGGACAAAGTCTGTCCAGTCTACCATCCTGCCTGATGATAGCTGGCTAATGCCCAGTATTGCCGGGAGGGGATGGTACAAGACAAGCAAAGTAAACATAGCAATCTGCACGCCAAACACCCTGAAAGGGCGTCATCCTTGTCTCTTGTTGTGGAGATGTATTCAGACCTGAAGAACATCCATGCACATTGCACTTCAAAGCATATGATGGTGGAAAATCAGCTGATCGACGCATAGGTGACCACTGCCTAGACTATGGATAAGATGCTACATAATAGGCATATTGCAGCCTTGGAAAGATGAGGCTTGCATGACCCTGTTTCATCTGGTTGTGAGCAGAGACTCGCAAAAGCACAGGGAAACTTGCAAAAAGCAGAGCAACCACTCTTGTGTTTGGAAGAGTTTGTCTTTTCCCATCTGTGTTTACTTTTGCATATTCTCTATTTTCGCATGGATTCCAAAAGACTGAAGTTTTCTTTCATTTCACCAGACATGAAATCATCTTTAACTTTAAGGAGTTACAAATGCTGACCCAAACTCATCAGGGTTTCTTATAGTCAGTACCACTTATTTTGTGTCTCATCAAAATCACATTCACACTCAACAGTCAAGGCATTCATTTACCTGCGGGATGTGATACCTCTTCTAATCTAATAAATTCTTTATGAAAATCCAGGATTATTCTTTTTATCAAAGGATTTAGATTGGGAATTATTTCATCCAATTGTTCTCAAATACTTCAGTTTTGCAAGTGAATGACTGTCCTTTGAGGAACGACTTATAATTCTCATTCCCAAGCAGCACGAGCTGTATATTTTATAATGTTTCAAAACTAATATGAGGGAAACTGAAGATAATATTTCAGCTTTTGTTTCTTAATCTCACACTTCAATTAAGCAGTTTGGATCCTGCAGTTAATCTCTCTATGTTATCCTCTACTGATAGCTATTACTTATGGCTCCCTTTCTGTCTTCTTACCCCTTGCATGAAATGATGATCATACAAATAAAAATAGAACTGCCTGAAGTGGCATTACATTCTTTATGACTGTGTGTTCTCAGTGAGCTGATGAAAATTGTTTCTAAACAAAGATGCTTCCAATTATCATAAAACTGCAAAGGAGGCAAATAATATAAGACGCTCCTAATTCAGGCATGGAAACAAGGGGGGGCAATGTACTATGATGCTACATTCCTATTAAAAGCCCTTTACTGAATGTAATGGCTATAATTGCAACACGTTTAACACCATGAAAGGAATATCATTGTGATTGCTACAAGTCACATGCCTTCTTCATCAAGAATAAAGCCTACAGAGAAAAGCCTGTGTTTATTTTAAAAAGTTCCTCTAAAAAAAAATCATATAATTCTTTCAATAAACATTACATAAGGGAGAAATTTCACACATTTTTCTGTCATTAGCGCTTCTGTAAATAGTGCCAATTCTATTTTTAAAATGCTCATAGTAATCACTCTGATCCAGCTGTTTTGAAGTCTTTTAACACCACCACAGTTAAGTAAGAACGTTCTCCTATTAGGATAATAGGTAAGCAGGAGTGGGCAGAACGACTGTCATGAAACCTTAAAACTAAAAACTCATGCGGGCAGGTGGAAAAAGGGTCACACCTTTCATTGCAGGGCTGGGCTCCTGCTGCTTCCACAGGTGCCACCTGTAGTGCAGATGGATTACATGCCCTTTACCAGGTGGGGAATGAAACCCATAGAGGGATAAAAGTGCCTCCCTCCCTCTCAGCCAAAATTCTGCCTTTTAAGCTGGTGAGGTAAGGGGGTACTAGTTCAGTTGCTTGTTTTGGTTTAGCCTTTTAGAGTATAACTATATATCCTGTTTAATTTTCTATATGTTATAGCACTTTCTCTTGCTTAATCCTGTGAAAGAGTGATTTTATTTGTGGTACTATGTGAGCAAGTCAGCCTCCTTTTGTTTTCTTGCGTTGCCTTTCATTTGTCTGCCTGCTCACTTTTCTGCTTATGTTATCTATTTATTTAGTTTAACCAAAATGTTTCCCTAAGAAATTAAGAGCATACGTTACTATGCTTTAATAAGACTCAGAATTCACTCATCTACTCCCTTCACTTATGGGAATATTAAAAAAAAAACACTGCATAAAGCTATAGAGAATAGTCTTATATAGAAAGTAATGACTTTTCTTGTGTTGTTGAGTGTATCTTACTTTAGAAAGATGAGAAAAAACTTTGCTTCCTGACTTCCCTGAAGTCAAACGCAAGTAGAACTTGTGTCATATAGGTGCCTGCCACTCTGAACAAGCAGCTGGGCAGAAAAGCTGAATGCTGCTCTCTGAAGCTTGGTTATCACTTGCGATTTTGAAAGACGATATAGTGCCCTTAAAGTCCATAATCAAACAAGTGTTCTGCATGTGAATCTCTGGTACCATTCATTTTGCCATCCCTATCATGCTATGGCACTGTAGAGAAGTGGTATTGACACGTGCAGCAGTCGATGGTGACAAAGCACTGTGAAAACCACCGTTTTGCTTCACGGTGCCCCAAGGAGGCTCTAATAAAAATGAAGAGGAGCCCACTCAAATGATCCTTGAGTGGTAGGAAACAACTTGTGGTTACCCTTTAGTGCAGGGGCAATGCAGGATGATGTACAAGGACGTCTTCCCTCTGCTCTGTGCGTACTGGTGCATTTGAGGTGCAGCATCTTTGAAACCAGGAATAGGAAGGAAGGAGGGCTGCAGTTCAGTGTCCACTTCAGAATATTTGATTCTGAGCCCTCTGTATGAAGATTTAACAGCTTAAGTCCTGACAAGAGATCAGTGCCCACGCTTGGTCCTCTCAGAGAGTGGCATCCTTTGAATCATGAGATTAGTTTGGTTTTCCTATCAAACATGATGCATGTCATGCTCTTACTTGCCCAGAAAAAACAGCTGAGTCCAAAAATAAGAGACCAATACATCTTTGGAAATAATAATAGAAACATTAAAGTTGGAAAAGACCTTTCTTTGGTCCCTCATAAATTATGTTAGTGCCACTGCCGCTGAAGGATTAAAAACATACCCTAACCTCGATGGGAAATTGTTGTTCGATGTTCAAATGGGTTTTATATTTATCAAAAGATGCAAATGCAGGTCTTCATCAAGCCCCTCCAAGTTCTTGGCTTTTGCTGTTCCTCCTTGTTCTGACATCGCTTCTAGGAAGTGCTAATCACTAGGATGACTGTTTCAGATGGAGACCTGACCGCATTTCAGCATGCTGGGTCCAGATCCCCCCGCTCTGGACAAGGCTGTTACAACAGCTTGTTCTTGGGATACTTCTGTCTGTGCAGAAATTGCGTAGTTTTCTCTTCGTATGTTCAAGCTGTGTGGATTTTCTTCTAGGAGGGAACCTCAATACAAAAACTGAAACTGTTATTTCCCAAGATCAGAAATAATCGATAGCGAATATTGCTTGTTGGCAATCTTGCATGCAAGTTTTAATGATGCTTTTGTTGTTATGATTGTGTGTTTGTAAAGGAGTTCCTGGGGTGTCAAAACTGAGCAGCTCAAATCGCTCAGGATCCAAAGACTGGGAATGACAGACCATTTAATATAAAACCCAAGCAGCAAAACAACCTGAAAACAGAGTGACCAAGATGGCAGTGATTTGTGCAGTGAAATATTCATCCTGGCTGTCGCTTTGCGACTGAACCTTGTAACTCTGCCTTGCTAAAAGTAAAATGAATCTATTGAGGGATATATTTATTGACTTTTGATCTATTGTTTTTTCTTGCTTTCTTATTATAAGATAAAATCTTAGCTAGTGTTATGTTAAAGAAATGGTGTTATGTTACTGTGCTGATGCTGCACAGAGAATTCAAGTGAGGAGGGTGAATTGGACATTGAAAAATAAGGAACATTAAAAGATCTGGTTTAAGATTATTAGCCAAGTTGGGTATTTTTCCAGATGGACTTTCTTTCCCTAAAATGCCCATGAAAACTCTTCTTTATTACTGTGCTATAGAATTCTAAAGAGAATGCAGTGATCAAAACTACCTGAAATAATCATCACTTTAATATAATGTCATTGGTTTAAATCCTATTTTTTTCTTATATCTTAAATAAAATTATCCTAAAATATTTTTGGGTTTGCATAAACAAATGCAAAGCAATACTTCTTTTAGTACAGCTTTGCCATCAATCCATTTTTAATGTTCATAAATTTTGCCTTCAGCGGCATAAATACTGCTCATAATTAGGATTTAATCACCTAAGTAGCTTCAGAGAAAATGTATCCCAGGGAAAGCATAATAAAATTAGTAGCCACACCTGCTTTCTAAGAAAACACCCATTTAATTGGTACAATGTGTTTTCAAAGTGGAGATGCATTCAAGCAGAGGAATAGGTGCTTTTCTTATTCAGCATGGTATAATGTGGCCCTAAACAAACATGAAGATTTAGCTCTGTTATTTATTCATTTAAACCAACTGTTCCCATGAAAATGGCAGTACTGTAGGTCACTGCAGGACAACAGGTTTTTTTTTTCCTTTGGAAATTCAGCAATTTCCTATAAAATGGAAGTTTTCAAGGTTTAATATCCTCTACTACAAAACAGGCTCCTGTCAGGATAGTCTTTGGAGGTCAGAAGTTCCTAAATGAGAGGATCATTCAAGTAAGAACGCTCTAAATGTAAGTGAATCAAAGCTTTGCTCTAGTGCAGTATCTCTGGCAGTTTGAGATGTTCCAGTCTCCAGCTGTACTTGCTACAAAAGACACGGAATATGCGCAGGATCCAACAAGCAACTTACCTGATTGCCTCAGCTCTGTATTTTGCTGCATTACATTTTATTATTTTTTTTTACATTTAGTGGTATAGTCTTTCCTACAGAGCACAATACGTATTTCAGGTTACAGGCTATAATGAAATGTGTCAACTACTCTTCTACAAATAAAACCCAAAATTATTCTGTAAGGAAATGGCTTCTCAAGGAATCCCATTAAAATAGCTTTGTTTTCTCATTTACCTTAAGCACAGTGTAAGCCAGAAAAAAAAAAATTATCATGTATCTAAACTCAAATTGATTTCCTGTATTTTAAACCTTGCCAGTGCTGCTGATCAAACTTGGCCAGGTCAAAGGGAACATAATTATCTGGATTTGTAAGATTAACTTTTCCTCGTGTCCCAGTGATGAATTTCTACCATTGTGCTAATTAAGAATGTATTTTATTTCAGACAAATGCAACCCCTGGCTAATCTTTCTGTTGGTCACTCTAGAGGGGTCCCTAGAGGAGTTCCTACAGGGTTCCTGGGGGGCTCTAGAGGGTTCCTGGGGGGATGGATGCTCTGTAGAGATACTACCACTTGGAAAACAGCCCAGTGACTGCCCCTGATGAGGCTGCCCTACTGGGAGGAGTTGTCTGGAAGGGCTGGGAGACTTTCCACTCTTCATGCCTTTATTCCAGGTGCACTTGCCCTATGAGTTTCCCCAAAGAGGGGAAACCTGTGAACAAAACTGAGGGATGCAGTGAATGTAAGCCCTGAAAGACCAACAGATAAGTAGTAATAATGGGGAAATGGAGGAAAAAGTGTTTTTAAAGGGGTCTGTGAGAGAAGCAGGAGGAATGCTGTATATGTGAGGCTGATCCAGGCACAGGCATCTCCTCGCAGTGAGGAGATAAATGCCAACTCCACATCAGCTAACAGTGTGCACGGCTGCTGGGGAGTATGGGTTAAGGATCCAGGAGGGCTTGGGCAGGTGTTTGAAGGATGCAGGTTTTTCTGTTTAGTCACTAAAAAATGACCAAGTATGTGTTTAATTGTTTGGACTGGATATACTTCACTGCCCTTTGAGGCCGTACCCTGCTTAATGCCAGCATATGGCTCAGACCAGAGGGCTGTTAGTCAATTTTGTTAAGTGACTTAGATACACGCCTGACCTGACATAACCTACCCTAAGCTAAACTAACCTCAAATAACCTTACCGAACATTAGCGTAATACATACATCTCATAAATTAATAGTAATTATTGAAATACGGTAAGGATAACACACTAATAACAATATTAATATTGTAATAACAATATTAATACACTGTCCTTGCCAGCTGCATCGTGGATCTGAAGCTTTCTGTTGTCTCTTGCCTTGTGAAGCAAGGTAGAGGGGCTCTTGGAGACAACTCAAGGCCATCACAATAGAGGATGCTCTCACAATCGTTTACATCAATTTATTGTAGTACTGTACTGTATTACACTGCAGAGTTTCTTTTCTCATCAAATACACCAAACTTAAATCACAGACAATTTTAATAACACCTTTTCCTTCTTCACGTTGCTTTATCACTTTTTATCTTGGTTTCCAGGTTGGTTACCTTCCTTTGCTTCTTAGGAGCAGTTGTAGAAGCTGATTGCTGTTGCTTGGGGCCACGCTGGATGAAAACAGGATACGTGTAAGAGCGCTTTCAAGAGGATGTTTTTGCCACCATGTTTGTTTCTATGCTCTGCTTACATCTCTGTGGAAGCATGGTGATGTCAGTCGGAACTTGGCTTAGTGAGACATGGTGTGATGGGACCGTGAGGGCTTCCACTTGAATGGAGGGAGATGCAGGCGTTCTCCAGGCTAGTGGATGCCCCATGTTCCCGCAAACCCTGTGTTCTTCCAACAGTCCAGCCCAATCCTGCTGCCTCTCCCTGTCCTCCTGACTGGTTGGGGTAGCAGCGACCACCCTTGGCTGGAAACCAGTTCCTGGCCACCACTGCACCTGTATCGTGCACTGGGAGAGCCATCAAGCAGCCGCCTGCCCCCAGCCCTGTGCCAGGCTTCAGGGAACAGTGGGCAGGAACACCGGGCTCCAGTGTGGGAGAAGTGGCTGAGGTCCTTAGGGCACTTGTGTCCTTTGAGGAGAGCTGGGGAAGCCCACCAAGGGTCTGGCCACAGCCGTAGCTCCAGCCAAGCATCAAGGAAAGTGCGAGTGTCCGAGTGGAGCTGGTGGAGGGGGGAGGAGAGCATGTGAGACTGAGAGCAGCTGGGAGATGGGGCAGGGCAGCCTGCTGGCAGAGGGAGATGCATAGATGTGCGTCAGTGTTTCTGCCAAGCCTTTGTGTGGCATGATCTTTAAGATCCCTTCCAACCCAAACTCTTCTATGAAACATGGCCTCAAGGGTCAGTTGGTGAATTTTCTTCTTTACTGCGCCTTCAAATGTGCGTTATGATCAATTGTATCATGACCACAAGTGTATATAAATAAAGAATAAATTTTGCTTTGTATCTAAGTACATAGTTGGGGATAATCCAAAAATCAGTAATATTAAGAAAAAAAACTTGCTTTGTGTATGTTCTCTTTTGGAAGTACACCATTGTCTTTTTTTTCCTCAGTTGTTCTGTTTAAATGACTGAGCGTGTATTCCAGGCTTGCTGACAAATGGATGACAGCTATCGTAAAGAGTTTAACAGGAGCAGAGATCATTTTGGAGGTGAACATCTGAAAAAAGGGAAATTCTTCCGGTTCTGATTCATCAAAAGATATCAAGAAAGCTGTTGAAGAGTGTCTGTCATCTTCAAGTACTCTTGAGGTCAGCAGAGAAAATATTGAGCATCTTACGGAGGCAATGTGTAGACCGCCCAACATAAAGGTGAGTAAATTGTTGAGTAGTTCTGATACCCTTGACTTAAATGTAACATGGAGCAGTTAAGGGCTAAGTGCTGTTCAGGTGAGTGGAAAAGCTATAGATTCTTAGCTATGCTCTTTAATCCCTGGTAAGTCTTTTGTAAGAAAAAGTCCTTAAAACCACATCAGTGCATAATTTCTTGAGTTGTGTATCCTTTAATCCCCTTTAGCTGTGTTCTTTCCACAAAAACATAGAGCAGTTTGCAGTTTTCACATTGAATGCTTTGTATGCCAAGGAACCCCCATTTTCCTGGATTTGATATGTTTGTGTTTTTCTCTTAGTACCTTTATCTGGAAGGGAATGTTATATCAATGATTCCCAAGGATTTTTTTTCACAAGCTGCCATGTCTTGTTTGACTGGATCTCCGGTATAACGAGATTAAAGCTCTTCCTCCTGGAATCGGTTAAGATCATTGGTCACAGAGGTAATCTAATAACAATTGTCTTCATTTTCTATTTGCCTTACTGTAATTTCATTGTAACAATCAGACTTTTATGCTTTTGTTTGGCATTGACCTCAGTGCAGAAGAGGGGTAAATAAGCTTGAGTTCTTTTTTTTACTGAAACTCAGGTGAACTGAAAGATCCAATTAATATTACACTGATTCTTCTAAACTCTTCTACCTTTAGAAATGTAAGACCTGTTAGTCTTTTGATGGAAATCTTGCACCATTTTCATTTTATTGACTATAGGTGACTATTTTTACAGGTAAAAGCAGAGACTCTGTTACAAACCTCATGTCTCTCCAAAGTGACAGTGAAGGACAGTTCTGTCACAGAACATTACCCATTAGTCTGTATTTGATGGTTGTCTGACACGATATCAACTGTTGGAAGGATTAATTGGCTGTCTCTGATTAAGAGGGAGAGTGAGAGGAGGGAAGTTACACCATCTTGCTGTGACCCTGAGAAGTGCACTTGCTTTCATCTTGCTGTGATCACCAAAACTAACTTCTCACCAGTTCTTTTTAATGTCCTTGAACAGTTCCTTAGTTATCATTTCAGAATGGAAGACCGCAAATCACGGTATATTTACTGTAATATATAATTGTAATTATATAATTGTAATATATAATTGTAATTATATATTAACAGGACAAATAAATCACTTTGTTACTGGAATATAAGGGGAAAAAAAAGCCTACTACAGAATAGTTTTCTTGCAGTTGTGGTTCTAAAAGAAACCTTGCAGTAAAAAGTGAGTCAGGAGGATAGGGAGAGGAAGTCTTTAACAGTGTATGCCACAGAATTTCCCCTCCCCCCCAAAATAAATAAAATTATAGCGTCTTGTGACAGAAACAAGGTGCTTAAAGGTATTTTAAGATCAAGTACTCAACTTGTGATTTTAAAAAAATACAGTAAATTAAGGCTGTGCCTCTAAATAGCTGAAAAATATCAAGTTTAATGATGCTTTCGGATCTTTTTAAATATAGCTTTCATAAATGATTTCTAAATTGGACAGAGCTGATTGTATTTTCATATGGTTTGTGAATTCTATGAAAATCATTGTATGAGTGGTTGAAATCCTTTGTAACTAAGACACTCTCTGCATGTACCTTCCTTGAAAATAATGTCAGTCATTAGTCTCTATGCATGTTGTGCTTTGTCTTATTTGTTTTTTTTCCACTGATTTGAAACAGTAGCTCAGCTTTTAAAAAATGCCCATCGGATTTATTCACTGAATATTACTTGGTTCCGTTTTATCTTTATTACATATTGGAGCATAAGCTGTATTTTAAGATCCTTGGAAGCTTTCAGGATGTCCTTTTCTAGAAGCATCCGAAAGCGTAGCTTTCATCAAAAGCAGTGTTACTGAACTCTTGCGCCACTTAGACAAATTGATTGTCCATTCAAGTTGTTCATAAATGTTTTCATCTTTTCACTCATTTTTAGTGGATGTTATGATTAAAGCTTCTCCAGGTCAAGCAAAAAAATTGCCTCAGTTATGGAAAAGGTGTCTATCTCCCAGGGCAGGGAGGGAAAGAATCATAAATGCCAATGGTTTCGAAGGCAGCAGGATCACCCTGCTGTCCTGTAGTGCCTGAAACTTTGGGGGGAATTTGGATTTTGGAGTCTGGAAGCTCCTGTCTTTCACATAGTGTTTTTTTTTCTTTTTGCTTTAACTGGAATTCAGTACTGCGCTTCAAAAATGGAAACGCAAATAAGGTGCTTTCATTTTTTTGACGGTATATCTTAAAACATTGCCACAAATGCTAATCCAGTGTTGAGCAGTTGCCAAAATGTTTGGTTTGTTTTTCTTTCCTAGAGGTAAAGAAATATTATGACAGAAAGTACCTGCTTTCTTCTTGTTTGTTTTCTTGAATTTTAACAGTAAACAAGTCAAACTGCAGCACTAGTAAATAAAAACCTGTAAACTCTTCTGTTAGGATAATTTTTAATTTACGGTATGGACAACTTCTTGCCTATAGAATATAATTGAATCTGATATGTTGCCAGATATTAAAAGCTATTTAAATGCATGCTATTAAAAGAGCACAATGAAGCAGTCAAAACTTAGGAAATAAGTAAAGTATGGGTTTTGTGTAGTCTCCATTCCATAGCTGCCTGAGGGTCAGCAGCTGTGGGCTGCAAGGGGAAAAAAGATGACAACCTCTCTGCATTCGGTCCAAGTATCCCCATGCCCTAAACATGCAGCAGCCCAAAGGCTCCCATCAGACACACTCCAAAAGCATATAGAGCAGCTTTGGACCTCTTACTCACTAAGCAGTACTGATTCTTTCCTGAGCACAGGAGTACTGATACTTCTCAGAACCCTCAGATTTGTCTAAATGTCAGCAGATTTTCAGGTATAGAATCATAGAGTGGTTTGGGTTGGAAGGGATCTTGAAGATCTCCTAGTTCCAACCCCTCTGCCATGGGCAGGGACACCTCCCACTGGCTCAGGCTGCCCAAGGCCCATCCAACCTGGCCTGGAACACCTCCAGGGATGGGGCAGCCACAGCTTCCCTGGACAACCTGGGACAGGGCCTCACCACTCTTCATGGTGAAGAAATTCTTCCTCATGTCCAGTCTGAATCTGCCCCTCTCCAGTTTGTAGCTATTGCCCCTCATCCTGTCACCATAAGCCTTTGTTAAACAGCCCCTCTCCAGCTTTCTTGTAGCCCCTTCAGGCACTGGAAGGTCACTATAAGGTCTCCTCGGAGCCTTCTCTTCTCCAGGCTGAACAACCCCAACTCTCTCAGCCTGCCCTCATATGGGAGGTGCTCCAGCCCTCCGATCATCCTTGTAGCCTCCTCTGGACCGGCTCCAACAGCTCCATCTCCTTATGATGAGGATTTCAGAACCGGACACAATACTCTAAGTGAGGAGTATATATACCAAGCAACATCCTTGTACGTGACATGTGACCCTTGCCCAGTTCCTAGGATGCTTCCGAGAATATGAACACTAGGGCTTTTTAAAAAAAAAACTGACAAAACTAAATACAAATAGGGCATATTTCTTTCTAATCTCATTATCAAAAATGGCTGAGCAGTTTTAGCTCATATTTAGCCTGAGGAATGTGCTCAACAACCCAAACAGTTGAAGCTCAGCAAAATTATAAACAACTGAAAATGATATGTTTATAATTATAACAGCCAGTATGAGACTTTAAAGCGATAAGCAGGCTTTGCACAGAAAGATCAAATACTAAATATTGTCTGTAAGATATGGGCATAAATGCAAATGTCAGATTGTCATGCCAGAAACTTTTGGAGTGTGTTATTTTCTAGCTCTGATGTTAGCAATAGTGAAGTGGAATCCTTACTGTAGCAGGAAACAAAAGCAAGAAAAAGTAAGAAGGAAAAAATATTCTTGTGTTTCTATTTAATTAATTAAACTCTGCTTTTACAGTTGCTACTCTTTTCTTTTTTGTTGAAAAGGCAATTGAAAACTCTGCTTTTGGAGGGGAATCCTATAAAAGAGCTACCCGTAGAGCTTGGTAAGTATTTTCTTCTTTTTTGAAGATATCGGAGATGTGTTTTGGCTCTTAATATTTAATTCTGTGGTTAGATTTTAAAATACCTTGATATTTATCTAAAGAATTGCTTTAATTTACTATGATCGTGCGGTGTGAGATGGGGAAAAATTACTGAGATTATTTTTAATGATTGTCTTCATTGATAAGGGGGAAATATTAAAATATCTGTAGTGTTCTAGTCAGAAATGTTCCCTATTGTTTCTCTAAGTAAGGCTGAAGTAAAAAGCATGCCTTGGATATCAGACGTTTTGGACATCTGCATAGTGAGACATAACTAAATGTGATTAGAGCCGAAAGCTTCTACAGCATTTCTTACACTTAAAGTTGTCATTACGGTTTGTAGCTTCATTTTACTGACACTTTGATTTATCAAAACTACTTTGAAAAGACAAATATTTCCAAATCAAAAGCTGTTAAGGAAAACAGAGCAGGTTGCATGGACTCCTGGGATGGTCAGAACTCCTTGGGCTTTCAGAGTGCTCAGAGCATAAGCATTGGGGTGTTTTTAATCCCTATTGGATGGATCCATAAGGCTCCTTGCTCTGGTACTGGGAGGCTGAGCTCCAAAGCTACATCCGGAGTCTGAGTTTGTCTCACCAAAGCAAATGCTGACAATGGCCACACAGTTAGCCTGAACTTCCTTCTGCTTTCATGGATGATGTTTCATGTTTCTAGTGGGAGGTGTCCCTGCCCATGGCAGGGGGTTGGAACTGGATTATCTTTCAGGTCCCTTCCAACCCACACTATTCTATGATTCTATGTTCAGGCTGCACTTTGGTGTACAGCAGCTTTGTAGCTGCTTGTGGTAGACCATGTGCTTCGCTGGACTCTGTTACATTTGTTTTTGCTCTTCAGTACTGTCTACATGAAGTATCTTACCTCTGTCTGTGAGATGACAGCTCTGCCAGCAGATAAAATGTGCTTAGGAATGTCTCCAAGCCCTGATGCCAGCTGGCACAAAACGACCTGTTCCCCTATGCAGTTTCAGCCTTGGTCCCAGGCAGGGTGGAATCACGCAGAACTCCCCTGGGAGTGGATCTGGAGCATCATAGTTTCCAGGCTACGTGGAGGAGTTGCCTGGGAGAGACCTGGTTAGGACAGACAGACAGGCCTTTAGGGATACAGACATTTGGAGCCTAAAGCCTGAGAATGTTTCCAGGCACTACTACTTTTGCTGTTATTTCTAGCACATCTTTGCTATTTAAAATTAATGCTGTACAAGTGTGGTCCCTCCTGCTCCATGGGCAAGGCATTAAGAAAGTAACCAGGTGCAGTAAATGCCCTGACCTCACAGCCATTCTTACCCTCCACCATGCTATGCTGACCCACTCACTTCCCACCTGGCAGCAATTCTGGGGCAGTCTGGACTGGTCCCTTTTCAAGGATTCCAGCACCGCTGTCTTCCATGCAGACCTGGCACTCTTCAGCTCTCTAAAGCCCTGCTTTCTTCAGGCTTACTACCTGCAGGCTTGGGGCCAACTCATCTTCCTCCATCCAGCCAGAATCGGCTCTGGCATTGCTGAGCTCTGTGCTGAAATCATTCGCAACCAGAGGGTGCAAATGTGACGCACACTAGCTGACCCGATGGTAGATTCCAGTAGGGACAGGGAAGAAAGACCCCTGCAGTTCGGATGCTGTTTACTCAGCCACAGGTCACACACTACCAGCTCTGCTGTACTAGGTAGCTTTTAGTTGCATCCTGAAGCAGGGTTTATTCCTGTGGAGGCTTATCTCCTAGGAGACTTGGTTGAAGGAGAGCTTTAACAAGGGATAAGAGCATACAAGAAGACAGAGAAGTGGCCTCAAACTTGAGTTGGACTTGGTGACCTCTGCAGCCCTGCTGTTGCCTGCGTCTCTTCTGGAGAGGAATAGCTGGCAGCCCATGCAGAGAAAGGACAGAAGGCATCACTCTTTCCATTCCCACTTCCAGTTATTCCTGGAATAACTCTATGCTTTCTAACCTGAGCTGAGCGGTGACTGACTCAAGAAAATATTATTTGCTGATTTAAACATCCTTGTGTCTTTGAAAGCCGGACGGGCCACTGGCTTTTCTGCAGTAAAACTTTCTTTCATGCAGTGCTGTTTTCTGGGCAGATCCCAGATCAGGATGCTTTGATTATTACAGATTTCCCAGGCTGGTATGGAAATGAGGGAATTCCTACCATATGTGACATTTATCAATTTCTCCTGGCTCTATGGACGAGAGGTACCAACAGAAAAGGATGCCAACATTCCTGGTGTGTTGGAGGCTTTATTCAAGCCACAGCAAATGGAAAAGAGCACTGCAGGATTTTCAGGGCAGGTTTTATTGGGCAGCAGTGATGACAGATGGCTGGAGGTATTTGTAGAGCCTGACTGCAGCCAGGCTTCCCAAACTTTGTCCTCGTTATAGAGTGGTGCAGCAATACCCTGATGGGGAGGGGGTGGCCTGAGCCAGGCTGGGCTGCTCTGCCAGCAGGACTTTCTGCATCATTTGCCTTAATCGCTTGTACACATCCACTTCTATATTTTGAACAGTCACAAGGGTCCTGCATAAAGCTGGCAGGATGGTTGTGCTGCGGTGATGCTGTCCTGCCGTATGCCTTACTTTGGATGATCTTTTCCCTTGGCAGAGCCTGTCCGTTCGTGGCATTGCTGCCTCGCAATATATTATATATGGCAGTTATATATATGGCAACTGCCACTATGTAATATAGACACGTATGCCTGTATACGCACACATGATCTGCAGAACTGTGCCTCCCACTGCCCCATGGCTGAGATGTTTCAGACTTGACTCCTGATGTAGTGGATGATGCGAGACTTGGCCAGGCACAGTGATTTGAACCGTAGCTAGACGATGGTAGGTGTAATGCAAGGATTTGCCTTAATCCAGGTCCCTAAAGGCTTATAATTGTGGAGTTGTACTTGTCAGGACTTCCAAGGCCCTTGCACGTCCCAGGCAGCCTGTATCGCAGGCTTCTCCAGTCACAGGGATGTGAGGAGATTACCAAGGAGTCCACCTGGTAAACCAGGAGAAGACCTGGGAAATGTGCCTGTGACATTGTGAGGGGCTGTCAAAATCTAATATATTTTTACAAAACACTCATGTTTTGACAAGACTGTTTTTTCTGACAAAACCCTGTTTCATGAGCTAATTCCCAGCCCACTCGTCCTCCCACCCTTCCCTATTGCTCTCTTGTCTGTACACTTGCCATCATAACCACATATACCAAGAAACAGGGTAGGAGCTAATGCTGACAGCATCAGCACTAACTTAAATTAGAGTTACTGTCCTGTAGTGGCCATTCTAGGATTCTTTGGCTTCTCTTTACATAGTACGTGGAACAGCAGTTTTATGATGCAGGTATCATCGATACCAAACAAAAAGCTTGTAACATAAACTGCGAGGAGTTTGGAGGATGATTTGTGAAACTCCATCTCAGCTGTTAGTCTTCATTTCTTGGGTGTGCTTTTCTCTTAGATCTGGAATGAATGAAGTTTGCCTTCATTAATTGAACTTTGTTATTGTTAAAAGCTACCTGTTTAATGAATGAAAGATCTTTGGAAGGGGAGCAGAAGTCTGGTAACAAAACAGTTTTGTTATTCTGGCTGCTCTTAGAGTGTTTGTACTGGTGTACCTGATTTGTTTAGAGTCGCTGTGTATTTTGAATTCGGTTATCAAAGATAAAAAATTCATTGCCAGGCAATACTTCAAAAAATTACCTTGAACTCCTGTGCGCTAGGTGGGCAGTGTTGTGGCAAACCTGGGATACGCGCCTTCTGTTCCCAGGACTACCTGTGGCTTGCTGGAGAAGTCAGGAGAGGTGCCTGGCTTTGCGTAAGTCACCAGACTGCCCACACCTCAGCTTCCTCCACTGTAATGTGGGGATGATGCTGTTAGAAAACTCTCCAAGCCTCCTAAAGAAAGCATTGCATGGGAGGTAGATAATATCGCTGCATCTGCCTAAGGGTTCTTGAGAATGATGTAGGAACAACCCTAGAGCTCGAAGAATCTCAGTTGGTGATGCGGTTAATAATTTACTTAAATTTTATTAAACAGAATGCTGAAAGGTAGAGTGCCAGTTTGCCATCCTCCCAGCCATGCAAGCGAAGTCAGCGCATGCTGCTGTATCATCCACGATGAGCTGTAGCTGCATGTCCTGTGTAACTCCCCCACCACATTCAAATCATATTCAAACCTGAATGATTTTCAGCAAGATAAAAAAAGAGATTTCATTTTTCCAATACTGAAGTCATCTGTGTGATTCATTTTGTTGATTTCTGTTTAAAAATAGATTCAGTTTCTTCACCCTAAACTATTTTAAATCTAATTGTATTCCCAGATCATTCTTTACAAGGTGCATCTTCAAAGCCATTTCTTTTTGTTAGGAATGTAGCTCTTCCTTTCTGCATTTATAGTTTATGATTATTTGAAGTAATTTTCTAATTTGTTGAATCATAATTGTAGGAAAAGATATTCTGGTAAATGTAACTTACTTAGCAAACTTTTTGGTTTTAGAGTAAATTTAATAACCCTCCAAACCTCAGCATTCCTCATAATCAATGCCATATTGATAACAATCAATAGGATTGTTCAGAGCGTTGGAAATGCTTGCTTGTTTGACAGAGATACAGTTGTTTATGAGCTTTATGGATATACTTCACAAAAACATCAGCTATAATTACATAACAGCGTATTTAGTCTCTGTGCAATAAATATGGATTTTCAATGTTATGTGCTTCTGTTACTCTAACATAATTATGTATAAAGCACTACTGCTGTGCTGTATTTTTAGTTTTAGTCAAGTCATTCTTCTCCTTATGCCTTTTTTTTTTTTTCCTGGCCAGTTTGTCTGCCTGGGGTGTTTCCATTGATCTGTGTCTCTTCAAAACTCCTCTCCTTTTTTGAGGTGTTAGCAGGCTTGACTCCAAATTGTTCTCTCATGAACTTCTCTTACAGTCAAATAACAATATGTCTGTTTTGCAGCCAGCATGTGGTACGCCTGCAGTGTAGTTTAATTTTTGATCCAAGTGTTTACCCAGGGATTTCAACAAATAATTTCTTCAGTCCCGTTCCTGTTCAGTTTCTCTAAATCACCTCAGCTGCAATTTGAGTGCAATTTCAGAGTAATGATTCAACTAATTCTGGTTTTCATTGGTTCTCAGTTTGAGTTCAGCTTTAGCAGACTTCAGTGTAATAGATCCAATTAAAATCTGAGAGTTTGAGTTCTAGCTGTGGTCTGTAGGTGGGGAGATGTAAGTTTTGAATATTTTTGAGATTTGAGCTAAATTTTCCTTTGCTCTTAATTAACTTTGGTGTTCAGACGGTAAAACTCAGATGTTCTTAAACTATTGAGAAGTTATTGGCCAGCTCTAACCCCCACGGTTGATCAAAAAAAAAAAAACAGGTAAACAATGAAAAATTGGAATGTAGTTGAAAATAAAAAAGTGTTAGGTGCACTTCAGTGAAATTGGAACAAATCTGTGTAATAGAATGTTGCAGTAAATTCTCTATTTAGCTGTGGTATCATTATGTGTAGCAAGCTGTACATATCATCTCCTTGATGTGAAGAACCCATTTGCTCTTGGGTCTTAAGTCTGTTCCAAGAGAAATGGAAGGATCCAGCAGCTCTGTCCCCATTGCGATGCTTGGAAAAATGCCTTTGTGCTCCCCAGCTTCTTGGAGAACCTCAGTACAACCTGAGCTGCTCGTTGGCGTTCAATTGCTCTCATGATGGTTTTATTTTTCCTTTAGAAATGTCCTTTGTCAATATTGCTGTAGTCGATATTACTAGAAAAGTAACGTCAAATGGAGTTGTTAATCACACTGTGCTGTTTGTGTCGTAACATTCCTTTCAGCTTTAATTACAGGTAATTTAAAATCAAATAGTTGTGCCATTAGTAATGTATTTGTCATTTCTCCAAGGAAGGTTTTATGAAAACACTTTAAACAAGCAAACATACTATTTTATACTGTAATGAATAAAGCAGATAGACACAGTTAGTATATTTAAGCAGTCAACCTGTAGAAAGCGAGGCAGGTCGGACTCTACAGTCAAGCTGTGAATGGAGATTTAAAGTGTGACTCCAGTAATGCAATATGACAAATATATTCTGATTGACGAGATTGAGATAGTGTGGGGTTTAGTACTGCACTTCTTAGATGCAATCTTATAAACCATATGGCAATCTAAGACAAATGTCAGGGTAAAATAGGATATTACTTTTCCTTTAGAGACTTGTTACATTTATTTTTTGAAAGATTTAACAGATTTAGACTGTTGTGCTTTTGTTTGAATCAAAACTGACTGAAAGTCTTATTTCATTCTGAAAATCTAGATAGGAAGAGAAAATTGCTAATTTTACTTCTATGTAATATGATTTATAAATATTTATAAACACTTGGCATAAATCTGATTTCTGGAATTTAGTGTGCACATTTTGCACTTTGTTCCCATTTCACTAGACAGTAAGAACGTGATGGATGACTTCAGTCTTGCTAGTCATCTCTTTACACGTGTAACCTGTGCTGCATGTACTTCTGTTTGAGATGCATGAACCCATTAGCCCTTAGGAGGCTAAATATTTATGTCCCTCTCTTGTTTGTCATCAAGAGAAGGTGTCCCTTTGTCTCCTTGGGCAAGAATAGGTAATAGTGGTGCTGAGAGCGAGAAGAAATATAAATCCAATTATTTCAGAAGCAGAAAATCAGAACAATGCACTAGAAACAAAAGGAGGAAAGGTTTTAAATTAAAATCTGTAATCTTTCCTATATAAAAAAAATAGTATAGGGTAAAAATGCATTTATAAACACCACAAATTCCATTCCTTTGATTAAAAGCACAAGAACAGGAGTTGAGAGATTGTACTGGTTACCTAAGCTGCTGTGAGGAAGTTGATTTTGTCTAGACTAATCTTGAATGCAGTGAACAACTTGCTTAGAGAAATGAAATAGTTAAAAAAACAAATTAAAAAACAAATTAAAAAACATGAAAGCATCCCAAGCCTGTTAAGCAACAAAAGAATAGAAGGGCAAAAACAGGTAAAAGAAAAAGCATGCAAACAATCATAACAAGAATGACAGGTTTGGGGTTTTTTAACCCAAATTCATGTAAAAAATTTCAGAAACCAAGCTAAATGTCTGAAGTCATCAAGGGGCAGAGCAGGTGCTGGGTGCACGCTACATCTTTGGCTCGGTTCAGAGACATGTTCCTGTGCTGGGAAAAGGGAGACGGTCTTGGCAGAAGAGGATGATAGCGTTGTGCTTTATTTGTAAGTATGTGAAGTGATAAAGTAAGTGTTTGGCTTTGTATACATCTGGTGCAAACTCTGGAAGGTTTCAACTCTATTTTTTCACAGAATCCTCAGTGGGAAGGTGGTCTTAGTTAAGCCTAGCAAATGGTAGAATCATAGACTAATTTGGGTTGGAAGGGACCTTAAAGATCATCCAGTTCCACCCCCCCTGCTGTGGGCAGGGACACCTCCCACTGGCTCAGGCTGCCCAAGGCCCATCCAACCTGGCCTGGAACACCTCCAGGGATGGGGCAGCCACAGCTTTAATGTTCTGAGGAGTTACTTTCAAGGAGAAAGCAAACATTTCAATGTAATTCAGTCTAGCCTGTCCAGAATAGACTAGATTCAAGAAGAGAAATATAGCCCATCAGGAATCTTAAGTATTGCAGTATTAGTAATACTATGCATATATAAAAGTATTCAGTGATTTGTAGCTCTGAAAACAGCAAGATAAAAATTACTGGACTTGGCTAAATAAAAGCTTTATGGTAGTATATGATATCTGCATATGTAGTAATGGTAATTATCATAGAAATGATAAACACGGTAAGTAGCAGTCATGCACTTTGACTCAACTGCTATGTATGTGTGAAAACTTGCCCGTCATTCAAAACTTTGAAAGGTTTGGCCCAATGATCTTTCAAGGTCCCTTCCACCGTGGACTGTTCTAGGATTCTGTGTTTGCTAAACTATATCATTTTTGCAGGAAACTTAACTTCATTGAGAGCCTTGAATCTGAGACACTGTCCCCTTGAATTTCCACCAAAAGATGTCATAAAAAGAGGATTAAAATCCATCCTGTGCTTTCTTTAGGATTCTGAGAATGGGAAACGACTCTGGACAGGGCCAGCTGCTTCAGGTATGTTGGAGATGTATTCATGTGCAGTTAATGTAATTTCTTTTTAAATGAGCACGAACCAAGGGCTACTTTCCTTGTGGGCTTTTTCACTAATGAGTGTCTTCCAGCTTTGCACCCGAAAGGGATATTGCTGTCTAGGACAAGTGAGGAAAAAAGAACGCTTTGATGTTGTGATTAAAAAACATCAAACCATGCATTTTAAATCCCTCAGTGGAGAAGAAGAGTTTGGTTTTGTTTATCAGGGAGTCTGTTACATGTAGAGTGGTTACAGAAATAGAAACTTTCAGCAGAGGTTTTTCTTTAGGATCAGCAAAGAAGCATGAACAGAGGGTAAGGTTGTTTAATGAAGATGAGAAATGTCTAGTGTGTATGCCAGGCACTTCATAAGAATAGTAAAGAGTGTAAGTATTCATGGAAATGATGTTTTCTAGGGACTTTCCAGTACCTGGAAGGGGCTACGCAAAAGCTGGGAAAGACTTTTTGCAAAGGCTTGTAGTAGTAGGATGAGGAGCAATGGGTATAAACTGGAGAGGGGCAGATTTAGACTGGACATAAGGAGGAATTTCTTCCCCATGAGAGTGGTGAGGCCCTGTCCCAGGCTGCCCAGGGAAGCTGTGGCTGCCCCATCCCTGGAGGTGTTCCAGGCCAGGTTGGATGGGCCTTGGGCAGCCTGAGCCAGTGGGAGGTGTCCCTGCCCGTGGCAGGGGGTGTGGAACTGGATGGCCTTTAAGGTCCCTTCCAACCCAACTATTCTATGAATATAAAGGAATTGGAGATATTAGAGAAATGGAAGAGGATACTTAATTAGCAGAAGACTGGAAAAAAATGGAAATACAATGTTTGGCTTGCAGGAAAAAGATGGAGCCAATAAAACCACAGATGGGTTAGTGCAGCTTCTGTTTCAGGATGTAGTCTGGTTCAGATACTCAGACTGCTGCTAGCACGAAGGAGACTAGTGACATCCTCCCATGGATGTCAAACCCTAAAAGCCATGCAGATCCAATTGTCTGCATCGACACCATTGGAGAAGGTTGAAGGAGTAGCTGATGCTGCTACAATAGAGCAGAGATGGCTGCTTAAGGCACGGGAGGCAGCTGAGGTGTGACACGTAATGGCTTTCTCTTAGTGTGTGTGGTACTTTTCTGCTTTACTGCTTACTCGGTCCCGTCTGCCCGCCCTTTGACACAAGGAAAATGAAAATATGTATGGAACGGGTGGATGAAGTGCTTAGGGACATGGTTTAAGGGAGTGTTAGGAATGGTTGGACTCCATGATCCAGTGGGTCCTTTCCAACCTGGTGATTCTATGATTCTATGGCAGAAATCCCTTCTGTCTGTCCAGCTGTTATAAGGAAGGCAGGAACATTATAAAGCTGTATACAATCTGAAGAACAGACCAACTTATTCTTAAAAATTTAGTACACTTTAAATACATTATATGCCATAGCTAATTTTTACAAGCAGTTTGGTATTTTTCAACTCCATACCAGAAGCCTGATAGTGATTTCTCTGTTTCCATATTGTGTTTGAGCCCACGTTCTTCAAAGACAAGAACAATTTGCTGTTTATCACACTTTCTCCTTTGTTTGCCACAGTATTGCAGTTGTAAATTTAAATTAAGAGAGTAAAATTAATAAGTTGTCAACAATGAGGAGGAGGCGCAACATCATTTGCATTATTTATGGTCCAATAGATTCCAGAATTCATTAATAATATAAATACTGGGCATACTCCCACAGAAGAACACCTCACACTTAAATTTTTCTGTAGTGAAGGCTAATTACTGTGAATACCTTCAGTATCAAACTGGAATTAGTGTTGTTAAAATGTGGTGTCATTAAAGGGAATGCAGTAACTCCGGAGTATGAATGAGTCACTAAAAATGCTAAGCAGTATAGCAAAATATAAAAATATTGGCTGAAAATAACATGATCCTGAAAGTGAACTCAAAATACTGTAAAAATAACCGTGTTTTTTAATTAATCTCAGTTCCACTTATGATGTCATTAAAGGGAAGAGTATGCATTCCCAGAACTACACGTGATTGTCTTTTAAGACTTCATTTCTAATTCTTCTTTTGTGATAAACTATATTCCCGTAGTTTTGCTTAATTACCACTACTTACCTTCAAATTTTACAACGCTTTAGGGTGACTTGAGAGCTAGCAGTGTGTTTTTCTATAGAGACAAGTTTTATCTGTGTTACTAATGCTTACTGTTTATGTAATTTTTTTTTTCCTTATTAGTGACAATTTATTTTATCATGGCTAATACGTAAAAAATTGCTCACTTAACTTTTCTTGAGGTCTTAAAATGTTATAGACTGAGATGCCATCTAGGTTGGCTTTTATGCTTGTAAGAGAACTTCTTACTGTCTGATCTGCAGGCAGATGCATGTGATGTATTGGAGAAGTTAAGTAGCTCAGTGGGTTGGCAAGTTAGAGCCTCTGAGAGAAGTTTAAATCAAGGCTTGTTTCAGACCACGTTCTGTTAGCTTTGTGGATTTTGATACCTTATCAAGCAAGGTCATTGCTAAATATTATGAAAAAATATCAGAGATGTTCTCTTCCTAGGATGGCAATCAGTGGCCCGTGGAAGTGGGGTGTGTTTTGGGGTTTCTGTTAAATATTAATATAGACACAGCAAAAAAGATAAAGTTAAATGAAAGTTAATACCTTCTGTAGAATCTGTGCCATTTACCGGTGTATTGTGTTATATCTGTTTACAACAGGTACCAAATTGAAAGGGGGAAAAAAGCTCTTTGCTTCATTTGTGCTTAATGTAGTCGAGGCTGATGTTTGTTGTTCAGGACATGGGCCTGATGCCAAGCGTAGGTGTTTACTTGGTATTTCCATCAACAGCAGAATAACATTTAGAATCAAAATAAGAAAACCACTCAGGAGTGGATTAACGTGCCAGACTGTTACCTTTAGTTTTCAGTGGAACTAATGTGGCTTTTGGATATTCAAAATTATGCTTTTTAAAGACTTTCATAGTGTTCAGTAACAAATCCCTGTCATGGTTGAAATACATTGAAATGTTTCAGTCCAATTAAGCTAAGCTTTCTCTAGCGTTCAAGTGGTGTTTTAGTAAGCAAATTATGCAAAAGTGAAGCAAAACTTTTGCACAGTAGAGGACATGTCCTTACTGTTGTTACTGAACATGAGCCAGCAGTGGCCCAGGTGGCCAAGAAGGCCAATGGCATCTTGGCTTGGATCAGAAATGGGGTCACCAGCAGGTGCAGGGAGGTTATTCTCCCTCTGTACTCGGCACTGGTGAGACCGCACCTCGAATACTGTGTTCAGTTCTGGGCCCCTCACCACAAGAAGGATGTTGAGGCTCTGGAGCGTGTCCAGAGAAGAGCAACGAAACTGGTGAGGTGGTGAGGGGCTGGAGAACAAGTCTTACGAGGAGCGGCTGAGAGAGCTGGGGTTGTTTAGCCTGGAGAAGAGGAGGCTGAGGGGAGACCTTATTACTCTCTACAACTACCTGAAAGGAGGTTGTGGAGAGGAGGGAGCTGGGCTCTTCTCCCAAGTGACAGGGGACAGGACAAGGGGGAATGGCCTGAAGCTCCGCCAGGGGAGGTTCAGGTTGGATATCGGAAAAAAATTCTTCACAGTAAGAGTCATTGGGTACTGGAACAGCTGCCCAGGGAGGGGGTCGAGTCACCTTCCCTGGAGGTGTTTAAGGAACGGGTGGATGAAGTGCTGAGGGACATGGTTTAGGGAGTGTTAGGAATGGTTGGACTCGATGATCCAATGGGTCCTTTCCAACCTTGTGATTCTGTGATTCTGTGAATGCCTTTACAAATAAGAAATTAATTTATCTTTAAGCATTTTAATTGTTACCTGAAATAAAATATATAGGGCAGTAACAAAAGCATGTCTTTTTTATGTTGGACTAGAGAAGTAAAATCCCTGAACAGAAGATAGTATTCATCTTAGGGATGTCCAAGTATATTTATTTTCTCTACTCCTAACATTAGTGTAGTCTTAAGAGCTCAGTAATGAGCTGAAGGACCTTTTCTTGGTTCTTTCTTCTGTTTTTGAAGATGTGCAGACAATGAAAACAGGCTGTCTGCTTTTTTATCTCTTTATCTATCTGTGCAAGATGAACCAGTATCATTTTTCAGAGTTTACTTTCTGTACTCAGCAGTAGCAATTTAGAATTAATTACTGCCAATAACTCCTCAGGATAGTATGTGAAGGGAGGGGTTTGTTTGGAAATTAGCAGAATAGCGTCTGACAATAGTATGGTGTCTGTGTTGTAAAGGGGACCATGACACCTGTTTTTCCAAGTTCCCTTAGGCATTTGTTATATTCTCCCTTTCAAAATAAAAACATAATATACTTCAAACACTAGTCAGTTGTTTTGGTTTTTAACTCCCATTCAGTGGTACATGAAAATTTTGAGGATTTCATTAGTGTTCTTCAAAATAGCAAATCAAAAACATTTTTTTTCTGCTGATTTTTGTCTGCATGAGAATCATAGAATAGTTTAGATTGGAAGGGACATTAAAGACCGTCCAGTTCCAACCCCCCTGCCGTGGGCAGGGACACCTCCCACTGGCTCAGGCTGCCCAAGGCCCATCCAACCTGGCCTGGAACACCTCCAGGGATGGGGCAGCCACAGCTTCCCTGGGCAACCTGAGACAGGGCCTCACCACCCTCATGGGGAAGAAATTCTTCCTTATGTCCAGTCCAAATCTGCCCCTCTCCAGTTTATGCCCGTTTGTCCACGTCCCGTCACCAGAAGCCTTTGTGAACAGCCCCTCCCCAGCTCTCTTGTAGCCCCTTCATGTACTGGAAGGTCGCTCTAAGCTCTCCTCAGAGCCTTCTCTTCTCCACGCTGAACAACCCCAACTCTCTCAGCCTGTCCTCGGATCATCTTTGTAGCCTCCTCTGGACCCGTTCCAACAGCTCCATCTCCTTCTTATATTAAGAATGTGGGACTGCATTCTGTTCTGCTTGATCCAAACAGAATAGATTAGAATGACAAAACAAGTATAAATTATGCTCTGGAACACTATTATTACTTAATTATGTTATGTTTAATTTTTAGTTTAGGTAGTGGTATATTTAAGGAAAAATAATCTCATGGACTTTTAATATTTAGAATCTGTGGGCATGCACATGAAGTTTGGGAACCTTCTGTAATATGCAAGAGTTTTGCTCCCTCCCACGTGGCCCATCTGTTCCTGTTGGATGAGAGCAGTGTGTAAGAAGTAGTATATACATACTTCATGCAGAGAGGATAATAGAATGTGCCTTGGAATAATGCTTATTTTCTAAAATGTGAGAAGAGGGAGATGAAATCCTGTATGTTTCTTCTCTGGGATTCAGGAAACCTCCTGACTCTATAGTTCACGCAGAACCAAACCTTTGTGTATCGTATGATCTCTCAACACTGCAATGAAAGGTGAGCTGCAATGTATTTAGCTGTTGTGGTTATTGTTTGGGCAGCAGAAGGTCTAGGATACAGCCCTACTCCAAAAAAAAGTGGATTAATACTTGGTGGTCAGCAGTTGCTGAGCTTGGCACTTCTGTAGCTACCCTAATTAATCAGTGGCTGTGAATTGTGTACTTTAGTGTAAGTCACACCCTGGAGTTAATTACCTAGAATTAATATTACCTAGAATTAATTATTACCTAGAATTAATAATCACCATGTAAAAATGAAAGTTCAGTTGTGTGTAAAAATTAACATCTAAAAAGGTGTAGTTAAAGATAATCTGAGATGCCTTTTGTGATGAAATGCTGGTGTGCTAAAGCTTCCGTCAGTACTTTGGGTTTTGCCATTGCACTACTTATTTAGATCGATTATGTTAAAATATCTTTCTTGTTTTGACTCACAGATTGCATTTGGACTCTTGTAGTATGTTAATGATTATTGTATCTGTTTGCTTTGCCTTTTTACTTCCTCTGATACATGAAACATATTTTTAACTGCTATTCCTCATGCAGAAAAAACTTTAATTCAGTCACAGACAGTTCATGTAATACTTATTTATACCCAAATCTACATTGGCAGTCTATAAATGCTGCAGAAAAATGAAGTGAGAGAAAAAGATAGGGTTATATACAGCCTCAACTCAATCCTTATATGTACATGCATTATGGGAGTCTTCATTTCCAATCTGTTTTTTAGATCTCAAGTAGAGATCCCAGTATAAAGCTGGGATTTTCCACTGTCGTGTCTTCCTCCATTTCAGAAATCGCTGTTGTTCGTACAGTTTATTTGACATGGCTGTATTTAAACCTTGCTGATGTCTGTGGTAGACTCTCCGTTTAGTTGCGTGGGTCTTGGCTCAGCCCTGAAGGAGGCAGGGGATCCAGCAGTGATATGGAGCTGTGCACCATGGGGAACGTGGCTGTGGTGAAGACAACAAAGGACCTTCAGCAAATGAGGCTGTGGATGCTCTTCTGAGAAACTTGATTTCCACAGAGTGTCAAGGACACGTGGCTTTTAAACTTGGTGCCAAGTCAGTCACCCTCAGCAAGTTTGCAAATGACACCAAGCAGAGTGGTGTAGTTGCCACACAGGAAGGACAGGATGTCATCCACAAGGACCTGAATAGGCTGGAGAAGTGGGGCTGTGAGAACCTCATGAGGCTGAAGAAGGCCAAGTGCAAGGTCCTACACCTGGGCCGGGGCAATCCCCGATTTCAGTACACAATGGGGGATGATGTGATTGAGAGCAGCCCTGCAGAGAAGGACTTGGGGATGCTGGTTGATGAGAAGCTCAACAGAAGCCAGCAATGCTCGCAGCCCAGAAGGCCAACTGTGTCCTGGGCTGCATCAAAAGCAGCGTGGCCAGCAGGGCAAGGGAGGGGATTCTGCCCCTCTATTCCTCTCTTGTGAGACCTCATCTGGAGTATTGTGTCCAGCCCTGGAATCATCAACATAAGAAGGATATGGAGCTGTTGGAACGGGTCCGAAGGAGGGCTGGAGCACCTCCCGTATGAGGACAGGCTGAGGGAGTTGAGGTTGTTCAGCCTGGAGAAGAGAAGGCTCCAAGGAGACCTTAGAGTGACCTTCCAGTACCTGAAGGGGCTACAGGAAAGCTGAAGAGGGGCTGTTCATAAAGGCTTGTGGGGACAGGATGAGGGGCAATGGGTATAAACTGGAGAGGGGCAGATTTAGACTGGACATAAGGAGGAATTTCTTCCCCATGAGAGTGGTGAGGCCCTGTCCCAGGTTGCCCAGGGAAGCTGTGTCTGCCCCATTCCTGGAGGTGTTCCAGGCCAGGTTGGATGGGCCTTGGGCAGCCTGAGCCAGTGGGAGGTGTCCCTGCCCATGGCAGGGGGGTTGGAACTGAATGATCTTTAAGGTCCCTTCCAACCCAAACTATTCTGTGACTCTATGATTCTAGGTGTTAAACACTTGACGAATACGATTGTAACCTTGAATCACTTGCTGCATGGTGAAGTTGATAAAAAGCTGGATAAAACATTTACCAAATTTAGATCCATAAATTATGAATCAAAAGGAAGCCACTGTTCTGCTCATGCTCATCAATAAACTAGAGGTTTCTTCCAGAACACAGATTGTTGTCAACATGTGAAAAATCTTTGCAAGTAAAATATATATTAAAAGAAAACGGAAAAAAAAAAGACTGGCAAATCCCACTTCTGCTTGATTGACACTATCTGAATGCTGTGTTCTGCTTAGAAAAAATCTGACTTGATTGATACTTAGGATTACACTAATATTCTTTTAATTCCAGTAGAAATGCCACCTGTTGAAAAGCTCAATTTAAGCAAACTGTTGCAGTCCAGCTTGCATTTGTCAGAGGAGTGGCCTAATGAAAAAGAAAAGCTGAGATTTCAGAAGCAGAAAGAAAGTATTATAGAAGATGAAAAAGAATAATTTCTTGCTGATGAACAATCCATGATATTACTGAAGCAGGGAAAAACCCCAGGAAGAACAAATGGCTCTACTTGGGGTCAGCTAATCTGTGCAGGTGACTAAGCTTTGTGCAATGTTATGTGATAAGGCTCTTGCAAGTGCTGGAAAACTCAGCATTTCTACTGGAAAATAGAAGAACATCTTAATACGCATCATTATACTCATTGTTAAATATTAATTTGATGAATAAATTGTATTTTTAATATAAGTCTGTAGAATACAATATGACTTTTATATTTTGTATTATTTAAATTATTTTTTCTCAAATTAAAACCCACCATTAATCTTTTATATCATCTCACTTCCTTTTTTATTCCTATTTTGATTGTTATACCCTTGAATGTTCAGATTAATTCTGCTGAAAACCAATAGAATTTTATAGTACAAAATAATAATACTGTAGGACCCTGCAAGGTGACTTACTTTTTCATTTCTAGTATATGCAAAATGATAAATGAGTATAAATACCAGATGATATGTTAAATTCCTTTACATTCGTATACAAAGCATTTAATAGTTGCTTTACTCGTCATAGTTCACAATATGCAAATAATACAATACCTATTGGGGATAATTTGTTGGTGAATCCTTTCTGATAAAAGCAAGTACCTTTTTGTGTAAAGGAGAGAATAAACACACCGGAAATGTTTTTAATTATTTTTTTCTCAATATTTATCATTATATCAATGATTCCCTCCAATATTCATGAATGCTTTTATTGTTACATAAAAATTATTTCTTGGAACTAGTTTTTAATGAACTAGAGCTCATTGATTTTTTTTTTTAATATTGACCAATTGATTAAGTTTCACAGTTCAAACAAATATGTTTACTTTCTTATGTAATATTTCATTATAGATATCAAACTGTTTTAAAAGGAAGATGTCCGCGCAGAAATAAATTTAAGTTTCTATCCTGTGATAGGACAATTTGGGCAAAGTGAACTGAAAATTATATATCAGTAGCAGAAAAGGCACTGAAAGAAGAGCAAGCTTTATTTGAACAAAAGAAAAAGCAAGTATTACAATGTCATTGTTTTTCTGAAGTTGTTACCTTCTTAGTAGATTGCCCAGTTGACTATTTATAAGGAAATAAGTAATTTCAAGTATTTTGCAGTGCAAGTGGCAACAGAGTGCTTTTCTTTATGAAATACAGTGCTCCAAGGCAACGAGAAAGGTGATGTACCAGGTTTCTTACTGGCTTGGCCATGGAACTCCATCAATTCCCATTCCAATCGAGCAGAAAAGGATTTATTTTCAGTTAGCGTGTATATTAAGTTTACGTGGAATATAACTCTGCTACCAGAAGATTACCGCTAGAGGGCAAACGCTGACATAACAATGGTCTATATCTCGGGTATAACAAGTACATGTATAGAACTTGCCTATATCTCTGCATATTTTCCCACTATATGCATTCATTGGGACAGCTATTCAGAAATCATAGTCATAGAATCATTTGGGTTGGAAGGGACCTTAAAGATCATCCAGTTCCAACCCCCTGCCATGGGCAGGGACACCTCCCACTGGCTCAGGCTGCCCAAGGGCCATCCAACCTGGCCTGGAACACCTCCAGGGATGGAGCAGCCACAGCTTCCCTGGTATGTTGTTTCTCTTTGTTAGGCATCACTATGTCTAATAAGTATAGGATATTGTTCAGCAGTACGTGGCTAAGCATGCAAAGAGTAGTAGCACTGACCACTTAAATTATGGCTTCAAAAATTGGATATAAATTAACTTTTTCAGCAATAAAGAAATGCTTGAGGAACAGCACAGCCAAGTGAAGTTGATGGAAGGGAAAAAAACATCTACACTTCCACCTTTAAAATCAGGTATGGTATGCAATAGAAAATAACAAGGTAAGGCACTGGGAAAAAAACCAATCCATTAATGATATCCTTTGATTAGTTTTCTTTATAGCCTATCTATTTAAATTTATAACTTGAAAAGAAAAATTCAGGACTTTAAATAGCAGCACTTTGGGGATGGCTTTGCAGACCCTTTCTCAAATATCTGTGCGGACTCTGGCTCCCGTTTTAAATGCCGCAGCCCCATGTGCAGCGTAGGAGTTGCCAGATCCTTCAAACTGTTGTTCGAAATCTGGGGTGGCTCCAATAATCGGGCTACTTGGAGGCGTTAAAGCAGAAGTGTGTATGTTGAAATATGATTTTTGAAATTATTGAACGCCTCCAATATGAGACGTTGCCTCTGCCAAACTGAATTTGAAGTCGGCTGGATTTTTCTGGTTCCTCCAGGAATTTGTAAACATTGGCACGTAAAAGGAGGGGATGTCACTTCTGGTTCTTTCAGACTGTATACAAAAGGCCTGAAAAGTTCTTACCGGTTTTTTATTCCTTCCCACAAAGTAGCAAATATTAAATAAACCACCAAAAAAAAAAAAATTATCTCATAGTTTTGCCATTAGATTGTCATTCCTTTTAGACAGTATTGCAAAAGATGAGATGCTGAAAATGAATACACATGATTTTTTCCAGTGCTCTGGTGTGAAACTGAACTGTAACATAGACACTGAGTAAGGCAGTTAAGCGATGATCAGTGAAGGAACTTGAAATGCTGTGAGTTTTCATTTCAGTTTCATCGTTCCTGGGTGAACTACTTTTAACCATAGAAAGGGAAAAATATACCCAAATTTGTCTGAAATGTCAGTAGGTTTTAAATCAAAATGAGTTATATCTTTTAATGATGAAAAGGGGATTTGTACAAATTGAGTGTTAATATTAAAATCTGCATAGTCAATCCCTAGTGCTCAAACAATTTAGAAGAACCCTTGTATTGCAGATTACAGATTTTCCAGAACTGTAGGAAAATTTGCAATTCAACTTCTGACACAACCAACCAATATTTTAAGAGTAAAAACAAGGCAGCCGCATTTCTGGCTTACCAGGGTGTTTTTACTCTTTCCTTTTTCTATTTTACTTTTTCTTTTAGCTCAGATTTTTTTAATCTAGGCTGAATTGCATTACTACATGCATCAGCGCTTTGAGAAATGTCTTTTTACCTGCAGTTTATCAAACAGGAGGTTACACAGGTTTACCATCTAACCATAGACACCTAAGAGAAGAGCCCACGTTAGGAGCCTCAGCTCCCAGTCCGTGGGTCAAGGCAGGCACCGAACATCAGTGATGGGAGTCATCTGCCGTTTCCACTATGCATGAACCTGGGCTTCTCTCTCAGGCAGTTTGTTTATTTTAATACAACCCTCTTCTGCTTTTCTACTCACCCAGTGTGACATTTTTCCACCAATTAAACAGTATTTCTGAATCCTGGCAGCAGCACTTCGCTTTATATGCAGAGCCATGGGAATATATCCGCCACAGCCCGCTGGCAACGCAGCAGCGTGTCACCAGTCCCCTTTTCTCCCACCGAGAGGCATTGCTAAAGACCAGAGTTGGTTACTTTAACAAAACAGAAATTTGGATTTAAACACACTTTTTTCCCCACATAATGTTATATGTGATACAATACTAAAAAAATTTTGGAGCTGATGGCTAGAAAAGCGATACGAGCTGAATTTCATTCCACTTCAACCTGCGTTTTCATCTGTGCGTCTTCAACAGGGTTATTAGGACCTAAGTTTCAGTTACCAGACTTTTAAACCCGATTTCCTCAGACTGTGATTATCCATTGCTAGCTTTTGTTGACCTGGATGTTAAATAAATACATAAATGCAATGTTTCTGTCTGTGATAGTCTTTGGCCAGTCCTACCACAGCAATAAAGCAGAAGCAAAGTAGGTTTGTCAAGATGCTAAAAGGTTTCTAGGACATTAGTTGTGTACAGAGGTGATGTGGGCTGCAGAGCGAGCCCAGCTCTTTGTTCAGAAGGTTCTGCTTGCAGCTGGGTCGTTGTGACATAAACAGCAGTGACTCTACTGGCACCAGTAGGTCATTCTAATTACTGGATGGGATTAATAATTATTTACTTGTCCTTAAGTAATTTTACCCACGCATTCCTATGTAAAATTTATCTTTTAGTGTGTGTATAGCTATCAAACCAAAGTGGGTCACTTAAAGTGCAGGGAAAGCTGACGATGTAAGTGTGACAGCCCTGGGAATTCGTTTGTTCTGTAGTAATATTCAACATCAAGGGTAATTTCAACATACTCAACCCAGGAGTATGACCAGAAACCAGTTGTGTAAGAAAAATGCATCTTTCTGCTATGAACAGTAGGGGTCAGATCTGAAGATGCACGTTGTTTTTTATGGAATACTTAATAGCTGAATTCCTTCTGAAGCTGAGAACTTTCCTGACGGATAACTGCTTCCAGGGGTTCCACTTACCCTGTTGAAGCTGTGCAGTCTGCTTTCTCTACACACAAAGGTCTTTGTTTTGGCCAACCTGACGACTGGTTTTGGGGACTACAGAAATGTGGTTAGCACGGAATAGAATGGAATTCTGAATCACACAAGAAGGAATAAGTATATTGTTACATGATGTGTTTAAATATTTCTAATTTTTCTCTTCCATGCTCGCACATAAATGGGGGGAATAATGTGATTGTTTACAGAGGATTTCTCTTGAATTTCTCCTGTAAAAGCTTTTCCTTCTTTAAGAAACAAACCAAACGTATTTAGGTGCTTACAGTGATATAAGTGACACACGTACGCAGTGATAGCAAACGGTGGGTTTAAAATGACATAAAGGATACAGATCGCAAACACCCTGAGTTGAAATGCTCCTGAATGTGCATTCCTGCGGGTGCCTGTGTTGGACACGGGATGGCACCACAGGACCACACACAAACTGATGCACTGCCTGTTGAGCGTTACTGCCTTTTACATCAATACCTAATAAATACCAAAATGACGAAGAGCTTTGCAACACGTTCTCATATTTTTTATAGTAACTATCCTTCATTTTTGCTCTCATGATCAGTGTATTTTTGTTCTCTGATCATCATCTTAGAAGCAGTTTTCATATTCCTTGAGTGTTACAGAGAATATTCCTATTTAACCCTAAAGACTTTAGGTTTTATTGGAAGGGAAAAGGGGGAAAATGCAAAACAAAACTTAAAATATTTTTCCTAAAATCATGGAATTGTTTTGCATTCAGAGTCCTAGTTTGGAGCAATGATAAAGGCATGGATAGGTGAGTAATGATTGTTTGTGACTGCTGTTGCACACGTTGACTTTCCGAAGAGCAAACACTTTTTTTGTGCCCGTGTGTCTAATCAGTGTGAGCATGACCTGTCACATCTTCTCTGCCTGCACCTTAATCAAGAATAAGGGATAGTTCTGGGAATGGATTTGTTCCATAGCATTCTCCTCAGCATTTTGCTCAGGGCCATGGTTTAGTGGCAGACAGGAATGGTTGGACTCAGTGATCCAAGAGGTCTTTTCGAACCTGGTGATCCTATGATTCTATGATTCCTTCTGTTGGTTGATTGACTTTCTTTGCAGCAACCTCGTTATAGAAGCATAGTCATAGGGAATGCTATTAAAGAGTAATTGACAGTTTTATTGTTACTCAGTTTGGAAGTAAGCTTCTGCACTGGAAAAAATGCAGTGCCTATAAAATAGGTCAAACCTACAGCAATAATTTTTCTTGGCGCAAAACCTGAGGAATTTATTCATTTGAAGTACAGGTAAGATGTATATATACTTACACCTTACCTATATACTTATACCTTACCTTACCAGAATTGGAAATACTTCGGCTTCACAGAATGGTTTTGAGATTTTAAAGGCGTTCAACCTGGCAGAACAAAACCAAAATATTTGTAGCCAGCTTTACTTGGAAATGGTAAGAGAAGGGCCTAACTCTTACAACCGAGTGCTAAAGACCAGGTATATATAAAGCATTAAATAATTTAAATAATTTAAATAGATTTGTTTTATCTGTTTGGTTCCCCCCCCCGATCTTAGGAAATAAGACTCTTGTCTTACATTGCCTTACAACTGAAGGCAATGAAAACAAAGGAGTACTAGATATAAAATTCAATTCTAGGACTCAGCTTCAGTCACTGTAGCCTTTGCAGGATTCATGAGCAGAGTTATTATGCAACTCCCATTGGCCTCCACGCATCATTAGTATTATTCTCCTAAAAAGAAAAAAAGCAGCTGTTCACGCTAAGGCTTCTGGCAGCTTTGGGGTTTTTTATTTACTGGACTCTGTATTAAACCCTCTTACAGAAATGGAATTTGCGCTCTGTTACAAGTGGGAAAACATACAGAAAGTGCTTTCCTAACGGAAAACCTTTTTTCCCCAAAGGGTTTTACAGCACGGTGTGGTGCTCACTGGGAGCAGCCACTGCCTGCCCCAGACCCTGCCCTGAGCTGTCTGGGAAGATCAGGGACCAAATACCAGTCACAGCATTTCCCCATGGTCACGAGTCACTGACAATGACTTCAAAGAACTACCGCCTTTACAACGTCATTTTTAATTCCAACATGAAACCAGGTTTTAATTGCTATCATCTCCATATAATGTGTTAGCATTGTATTTTGCTGTAGATACCAAAAAATGCACTGTATGCTATGGATAAAATGAGTTACCAAGCCATGAAAAAGGGAACTGAGAAATAGGACCATACGCCTGGGGAAATGGAAGAAAAGTTGCTGAAAGTTAAAGCAACAAGGCGAGTGCTAAAAAGATAATTACAATCATAAACTGTTCGTATGTAATGCTATCGGTGACTTCCATTTAATTTTGTTAGTATGAAAGTATTCATTTATTTTTTTGCTACTTTGTGAAGTAAAAAAAAAAATCACCCTGAACAACACACCCTGTGACTAAGAGAGGAAAGAAAGATCAAGTTGACTTCAGGTTTATTTAAAAAAACCTAAATTGTTTGTAAAGGCAATCACCAGCGCTCTGAGCCTTGCACCTGAGCTATATGCATTTGCTCCTTCACCTACAATGCAAAACTAAGACAAAAAACATGCTGTTAAAACAATTCATATGTTATTATAGTAATAATTTATTTTAATAATAAACCAACTATTTTACAGTATCTCTATATCATCGTAATAAAGTGTGTGCGAGCCAGAGTGCCGACTAGAAATTGAGTATTTGTGGTCCTTTATTTCAAAAGGAACTAAACAAATCTCAAACGATTGATGGCCTCACCTTGACAGGCTCATCTGGAGTATAAATTTACAGACTTGTCTCAATTGTTCTAGTCTGTCAGCTGGGCTGGGAAATACTTGAAATAATTCTTCTTTATGAGAGTTTAAAAAACAAGCAAGCAAACAAACAAAACCCAAAGCAAAACAAGAAGTAGAAGAAACCACAAAAAAACTCAAGACTTTAGGTGTGAAATGTGAACGTGTCTCGGATTTTTAAGAGCCTGTAAAAAGTCTGATGCTAGTTTGGTTTTTTTTAAAGTGTTCATTTTGAGATGTGAGGATTTTTTTTCTATTTGGTTTTTATACGAGGAAAGTTTGAAGCGTTCCGTTTGCTTTTCTAATTACAAGATGTGTCGGTTCACTCCATTTTGCACTTCTAAAATTTAGCGTATCTTTACACGAGGCTGTAACTGGACTAACTCTACAAGCTTGTTCCACTTGATGCAGGTACCATCTTCCTTCCTGCTAGATGTTCCCATAACTACTAAGCAGATGTCTGTAAATCAAGGGAAATGTAAAGCAGCTTTAAGTAAAAATATGCTATATTCTACTGTCGTGTAATACAGAAGAGAGGTGGTTACAGATACCATGACTATGGCCAGACAGGTCTGGTGAGCACAAAAGGCAAAGTAAATATGTTTATTTAGCAGTTATTCATAATTCAGTCCTGTTGTTGTATTCACATTCATACTTGCATGAACTTGCACTGGAAAGGGCTGTTCTGTAGTATTCTTTTTTGTATTTTTGCTGCCCAGCGTGATTCTGAATTTACAAGGAAGGCAGTTGAAAAGCCGTTTGCAATGCTGTAGATTGCATGAGGTGCAGCTTGGTTGCTCCCTCAAATTCTTGATTTGTTAGCACACCTTCTGCAGCACTTCTTTTAGTTTTACCTGCTGCTGGTGTTGAACTCCCTGTCAGTCCCTTTGAATCAAAAGACCTCATTCAGCTTCCTTGATTTTATATCCCTCCTTTTTGTCTTTTCTTCATTCCACTGTAAGTCTTCCAGTTTCTGCTGCAACCGTGCAATGGACCCACCAAAACCAGTCTGCCCCACTACCAAACTCAGACGTATCCCCAGAGCACCTTCCAGCTTATGCGCTGAGCGAGGAAAGATGTTGATTTATATAAATAACTAGTAAATAAATAGACGCCTGCAAAAAGAGCCAATGTAAGGCACAGCAGTACAAGATCACAACACAGCGCACACATGGCACAAAGCGCATTTGAACAAAGGCAAAAGCCCCAACAGTTTGGTCATTTTGCTCCCTCTGCCTGTATTTATATTTTTGGCAGAAATGTGTTGCAATACTTGAAGGTCGATACAGAAGGGTCAATGAATAGCAAGTAACTGAAAGAATATTTTTACCATGTTTACTTAGGTCCCTCAAAGAAAAAAACCTTGAACAGTGCCTCAATCAGCACACGCAAATGATAAAAGCAAGGGGAGAAAAATTAGAAGGAACACACAAAGTGGAAATGAAGAAATTAAAACAAGGCATTGAGATAGTGAGTATCTTTTCTTTTTTTTTTGGGGGGGGGGGGGGGGGAGGAAATAGAGGAAACACAGTCCTTTGAACAGTTTTGCCTCAAGATCCCAGGCTGATTATTTTACTCCCGTGGTTATAAGGTTGCTACTGATACTGCCTGGCTTCCACAGGGCTGGATGGTGACTGCAGGGCAGCTGTGCTGGGATGCTCTCCCCACGGACCAGCAAGATGGTAGCAGAGCCTCTCATTCCACTGTCCTTTCTCTTCTGCCTGCGGGGTTGTTCCCTCCACGTAACGTGTTCAGATGATGATTTTGTCAGATTAAAAAAAGCGAGCTATCTTAGAAATACGTTTCCTGAGGGCAGAGCAAGTACAACTGCTCTATAAGGTTCTTTGAAGGCCATGACACGTGCATTCTAATCAAGCAAGAAATCATCTTCATTAATGTGCAGAGTTAGTATCAGTGGTACTAAATTGGGTAAAGCCTCTTCCCAGTAAAGAATTATGTTGTAGTAATAAACGATTCCCTCTTTAGAGTACATAGGGCAGATGAAATGGTTTCAAAACTGTTTACTTCAAAGAGGAGCAGCAGTCCATCCATTCTGTTCCAGACTGTTCCATTGCAGCTCCCTCTCATGCAGCAGTGAGAAAATTTGCTCCTGTTGGGAGCCACCTACTTTCAAACCTTTCACATACATACAGGCTTCCAGGTCTTGGGGAGTCCTAGCTGTCACTAGGTGGAAATACTGGAAACTTAACGCGTGTCTGTCGCTGTCTGAACTGATCACATAAAGGCCGTGGATTTCATAGCCTCATTTTTGCAGTGTTCGCCTCGCTTTATAGTATGTGTATCTTCAGAAAAAAGAAATTCTGGTTTTATTCAAAGCATCTTTTGGCCATAAACCCCAAGTGATCTAATGCACTGCAAGCATGGCTTCCCTAATTTACATAACAGGGCAAACAAGTCATACGCGGTGCAAAGCATCTGTCCCTCTGCCAGGAAATCATGACACTGTTCTAAAATTATCCACATCCCTCATATTCCATAACATCACACACAGCGCATCGCAAGCTGCACACTCCCAAAATGGAACTTGTTCCTCAAGGTGGGTAGGTTAAAACCCACCATTTATAACGACATCACCCTCGCATTTAGGAGCAGACTCCATAGCGGCTCCTGACACTCTGGGAGGGTCTCTCTGCTCTCACGGGGTGGCACGCAGCTGCAGTTCAGGATGGTCTTGGTTGCCTTTACAGTTTCCATTATCCAATCTGCCATTTGGTTTCCCAAATACACATTTCAGAGTCTTGGTGCTGCTTAGGAGATCCCGTTCTTTAATCAATATCCCCTGTATTGTATTTTATAGTGTTCATAGCATACTGAACATCAAAAGATATAATGTTTTAAACCCTCTAGTTTTATGTCTAAGAAGGAGGATATTTTCATGAAGACTTGTAAGAGCTTTCCTGAATTTCCATCAGCTTTCAAGTTGATTACAATTTTGTGAAATATCTAAGTGAATGAATATGAATCTTAACTTGGTCAAAAGTTTGTAGCTGAGACTACTCAGAAAATTTATTTATTAGTAATAAGTTTAGTAGGATGTGTAGTTACAGTTTATTAATTCCAAAATCTGTTGAGCTTTAATGCTTCCAGCCCCTTCATAACCAATAGCTTCTTCATTCCTTACACATGCACTTCCACTAATGAGATTCAAAAATCCTGTTTTCATTTCAGCTATTTTAAAACATGCACAGATTTACATGTTAGCAAGTACATGTGACTGGAGAGGTAAATCCCAGCACATTCTTATGCTTATATAGTTCACATGGATGGACAAGTGAATTTTAGTGTGTGCTCTAGCTATTATACCTGTATACAAACAGAGGCTGCAGAAAGAGTAGGGAAAAATCTGACCCATTAGACACATGCATGACCTTCTGTTCTTAATTATATGTACTTGTACATCCATTCTTTTTTTTAACTCCAAGACTGAAGATCTACAGACCAAGCTAAGAAAAACTAAAGGACTCCCTCTCCAGGAGTATCATCTCATGGCCTTTGCAAGGCCTGATTTTCCAAGAAAGCAAACTTCAGTGATCTTTTCCAGCAGTAAATTCTGATTACCTGGAGTTGTTAAAGTGTGAAATGGTTAATTCATAAGAATGGGAATTGCAGAAGCCTCCTCACTTTGCCAAACACAGTTAGGAAGACTATGTGAAACCTACAATAATAATCAATCTGCTTTAACTGACTGTAAAATTTCTCTTTTACAAGATTTGTGGTACACTGTTGCAAAGTGTGTTCCTCAGCTTCTCTGCATGTTTTTCTCATGCACGCTTCTATAGACTTGTGAAAAATCTATGAAAATAAAACGCAGAATTTATCCCTAAGGTAGGAGCAACCATTTATGATTTTACTAATCAGAGGAACTCTGTACTACCGGCCAACTAATTTAATCTCTGCCTTTGCACTAGTCATGTCACACCACTCTAGGTTTTCATCATAAATGCTGTTTTCAATGTTAAACTGTAGCATTCAATTTAAAGCTACTCTTCAAATGTGGAATAACCTTATTGTAGAAAGATTTTATATTAATGAAGGCCACAATGCCCTTGAAGGACCATGAACAGTGTCCACCTCACTGTCTCTGCCACCCAGAATTACCCATCTTTGTGCTACCTCATCTCATATTAACGAGGCTCACTCGCCAGTTCTGCCCACACAGGTAAAGAGCTCAGAGCAATTCCTTTGGGTTTGGTGCACTTTTTCGGAGTGGATGCTATTGCGGGTGATGTTAATTTGATCCACTTTTGACAAAGTTTCCTTTGAATGTCCATAATACATGTGTTTATGCAGCCTGTCCGCTGTTTCCATACTGATTATTGTGTACTGATTTATTCTGTATATTCCAAAGTGGTCTACATCTGGCCCAAGTCACACTCGGAGTCCCTGGATTTAATGAGTGCGTGTGACAGAAGAAACTGCCTTTAATGATTTCTGAGCAGTTTTGGAGGTAGACTGTATATAAAAGTGTATCACCACGTTTTGGATGATGCTTCAAAAGATCCTTTTCTATCTGAAAATTAGTACAGCTTTCCCCGTCCTTGATGGCATCGGAACTTTCTTCCCTGCTTGCATGTTGCTCTCAACATATTTTCAAGGTTTTACAGTAAGTCAAGGCTGCCTCAGGACTACAGTTTGTCCTGTCCTCTAGATACTCTGATTGCAGCACTTAAAAGTTTCCATAATAAATAATACCAAATACCAGTTAGGTTGAGGGTTTTTATTTTTCTTTTGCTGCTTAGATAACCAAGAAAATAACACACAGTATTATTCATGCGAGTAAACATTTATTAGTCCTTTCTGGCAAGTCTCTACTAGAAACCTACATTCAACTGAAACAGTTGACAGCTTGGTCTCAGCCTTTTGTGTACAATGACGATTCGAGTTTAGTCAACAGTAGAGACACTTTATTAAACAAGCATACTTAGTCTGCTCAGGAATTCAGATTAAAATGTTATCTTTCCATAAAAGATCAGTAAACGTACACATTACTTGTAAATGATGGTTATAACAGTCAGTGGATGTGACTTGTTGAAGTATAAAATTTCAATGAAACCTGGAAAAGTGTGACAGTTCTCTGACAACAGCAGCAAAGGCAGAGCCGAACAGCCGTGGGTTCATGTGCACACAGAGCGAGGGTGAGAATTTAAATCATTTCTTCCTGATTTTAGCTCATACTGTCTGTAGATAGCCATAAAAACATTAATTTCTGTACAGTAATCCTTTTTGGCTTATGACACTAAGGAAACCCTAAAGGAAATACTAGTAGTTACAGAACCACATTGTTTAAATAATTAAGTTAAAAAAAGGATTTTGTCTCCTTTTTTCCCCTAAAAGTCACATATAAGAGGGTTTTGGTTTTGTTTTTGTTATTGTTTTTAACATGGTTTTGACCTTCATGTCTCTTAAGTCCTAAGCAGAAATCATCTGTTGAGGCTGAATTGGTTGATCCCACAGGATCTGCTGCATTTCTAGGCTTGAGGCCATTCCTAAAGCATATTTCTTGCTTGCTATGTGATGTGTCACTGAATAGACTTTCAAGTATATCAGAAATATTTGTCTTGCATGTCTGAATCAACAACTGATTAATGAAAGACATTGACTGAACAGAGTATTTTAATCAGTTTTGCACAACTATATACGAGATGACTGATTTCTGTGCTGATTTTATTGGTACTTGCTCATAGAAAATTGGGAACAGACACTTCTACTCCAGCAGGAGGGCTGAAATTAATCCATACTCATTCGTTCTATTTTCAGGAATGCTAGACCTTTGAGGGGAGCCAAAAAAAAAAGGAGGATCACCAAATCCCTAAATTAATTGTTTATCCTTTTGTTTTAGCATGCTTCACAGGCAGAGCACAGCAGGTCTGGCAGTGTCAGTGCCCATCATGGTAGAGTGAAACCCCTTTGGCTCTTGATTCAGTTCCACAAATAATGCTGATTTGTGCAGTAAGTCTTTAATAAGCCTGATTACTCTTACATCTGTAAATGAATGTCCCTTTGAGACTGGAGGTGAATCGGCTGCTTCTGGGCTGTGAGATCTCCCCAACCAGTTCCAGCTCTGAGGTATCACTGTCACTTTTATATTGTTTTCAGGTGCTACGGGAGGGTTTAACAGTTAAAATCTCAGGGTGTCTGGGCAGAAGAAAAGGCTTAAAGCCTTAAAATTTCCAAGTCAAGCCTTCTCACGAGCAATCCCGCTCTCTTGTGTGGATACTACCTTCGGTGCCACGGTGCCTGTAGGCAGCTGCTGGGGCTGGGATCATGGTGTGGTGGGTACAACAGGGCAGCGGGACAACCCAGCTGCACCCACTCCATCAGAGCCCCATGATGAGTGGGCAGAGACCTGGCTGTTTGATCCAGGCTGCCATGCGCATCCCCCACGCTGAAAGGCATCCCAGAATCCCGCTGCCCATGCTTGTGGCTGTGCCAGCTCAGGTTCTGCCAGCTCAGGCTCTGTGCCACCTGTAAGGAGCTCAGTGCTTTCCAAACACTACAAGGGCCTGGGAGTGGCGTGGCAGGGCTGGCTCAGTACCACACCCAGACCTGCATCCCTGGTTCATCTGCAAGCCAGACAAACACAGCCTGGACAGCAAGCCCCACTGTACCCCACACCCCACAGGAGTGTTCCCTCTCCTGGGTCCCTTAGTTCAGATTTCTTTGCATCTATTCTGTACTGTAAATGGAACAGACTTTCATTTAACATTAGCTCTCCAAAATCTATGTAGGAAAACAGGCATTTTGGTTTCAAATAAACCAGTTTCTGTAATGCTGCCAAGACATCATCATCCGGTTTGATAGAAAAGACCTTTGAGGTCATCACATCCAACCATACCTCTCCACTACTCAACCATATCTCCCTCAGCTGCTTCTCATAACCCTTGTTCTCTAGTCCCTTCACCAGCTTCACTGCTCCCCTCTACACACGCTCCAGACCCTCAGTGTCCTTCCTGTAGTGAAGGTGGTTGGGGACGTTGAGTCTGTCCCTTTGTTCTTCCCCTTCTGGACACATCCGCTTTGTGTGCCACCCGCCCCCTCTGCCCTGTGGGATGACACCCACATGTGATATCATTCTGACATTGAATTATCGCAGTGGGTTCATAGAATCATAGAGTAGTTTGGGTTGAAAGGGACCTTAAGATCATCCAGTTCCAACCCCCTGCCATGGGCAGGGACACCTCCCACTGGCTCAGGCTGCCCAAGGCCCATCCAACCTGGCCTGGAACGCCTCCAGGGATGGGGCAGCCACAGCTTCCCTGGGCAACCTGGGACAGTGTCTCAGCACCGTCATGAGGAAGAAATTATCCCTTTTGTCCAGTCTAAATCTGCCCCTCTACAGTTTATACCCACGGCCCTTAGTCCTGTCACTTCATGCCTTTGTAAAAACAGTCCCTCTCCAGCTTTCTTGTAGCCCCTTCAGGCACCTGAAGTTCATTTTAAGATCTCCTCAGAGCCTTCTCTTCTCCAGGCTGAACAACCCCAACTCTCTCAGCCTGTCCTCATATGGGAGGTGCTCCAGCCCTCCGATCACCCTTGTAGCCTCCTCTGGACCCGTTCCAACAGCTCCATCTCTTTCTTATGTTGAAGATTCCCGAACTGGACACAATACTCCAGCTGAGGTCTCTCAAGAGAGGCAGAGAGGGCAGAATCCCCTCCCTCGCCCCGCTGGCCGCGCTGCTTTCGATGCTGCCCACACGGTTCTCTGTTTCCCAGCACTGCAGGGCAGCCCTAGGGCACATTCTCCCCGTGCCCCGAGGCCCAAAAGGGACGGGACCCACCCGCACGGCGCCCCTGTCGGAGGACCGCGAGGGGCGGGGTGAGGGATAGCCCCGCCCCCTTTGTCCCCGACCCTTTGTCCCCGCCCCCTGCGGGCTTTCCTGGCGCGCGGTGCGGCCGCCAGGGGTCGGGCGGGACCGAACCTGTGCGCCCCTCCCTCCCCTCCTGGGTTCACCCCTTTCTGCTACGTCACGCCCCCCGGCCCCTCCCCTTTCCTGTCTGACCCCGCCCCTTCTCTGACTGGCCCGACCCCTCGAGTGACCCCGCGTCTTTCATGCTCTGCCAGGCCCCGCCCCTCCCACTCGGCTCCGTCCATAGGCTCCGCCCCTTCCAGCAGCCCCACTCCTCCTGGCCCCGCCACTTCCGCCCCAGCACTCATAGCCCCGCCCCGGTTCTTCCAGGCTCCTCCCTCTCGCCCCAGTCCCTTTCCTTCCAGGTTCCGACCCTCTTGGCCCGCCCTTCCCACGCTATCTTGTCCCTCCCTGCCCCGCCCCTTCCGCCTTGCCCCGCTCCACCTGGCCCCGCCCCTCCTACGCGACTCTGCCCCTCTTGGCTCCGCCCCCTTTTCCAGGCCCCGCCCCCGCCTGTGTCTCCTGGCCCCGCCCCTCCTGCCCCTCTTTTTCCAGGCCCCCACCCCCTTCCTGCCCGGCTCCGCGTCTTTCCTGCCTGGCCCCTCCCCTATTCGGGCAGATCCCGTCCCTCCCACGTGGCTCTGTCCATCCCGGCCCCGCCCCTTTCCTGGCAGACCCCGCCCCTCCCTCTGGCCTCCTCCTTCCGGCTCCCGCCCCTTTTCGTGTCCGGCCCGCCCCTCCCTCTCAACCCCGTCCTGGCTCCGCCCCTTTCCCCTCGCGCCCCGCCCCTCCCCCCTCCTTTTCCTGTCCGGCTCCGCCCCTCCTCGCCGCTCCGCCCCTTCCCCGCCGGGCCGTGTCCCCATGGCCCCGCCCCCTTTCTGCTCCTTCTGGCCCCGCCCCTGTACCCCCCGCTCCCGCCCCGGCGCACGTGCGCGGCCGCCCCGTCCGGCGGAGCAGGGGCCGCTGGGCCGCCCGCAGCGGCGGGGGTGGCGCTGTGACGTCACGGCCCGCACGGCAGCCGCGGGGCGCCCGCACTGTGAGGTCATCGCGCGGCGCGGCCCGGCCCGGTCCCAGCGGCCGCCGCCGCTGCTGCTACTGCTGCTGCCGCTGCCGCCGCCGTCGTCGCCGCCGGCGGGGGAGGGGGCAGCATGGCCGAGGCGGAGGCGCCGCCGCCGTCGTTGCCGCGGGTGGGCGCGTGGCTGCCGGTGCTGGTGGAGCAGATGGTGAACGACACGCTGGTGGTCACGCTGAGCTGCGGGGAGCGGCGCTTCACCGGCGTCCTGCTCGACTGCACCAAGAAGTACGGCGCGGGGGCACCGGGGGGGGACGGGGGGGTCGTGGGGCGGGGCGGGCGGGCGATCGCCCTTTGTTCGCCCGGTGGGAACAAAGCGTCCCGGGGCCCGAGATGAGACCCCCCCGCCGGAGAACCGGGAGGAGGCGGCGACCGGCCCCGGCTTTGCCATTTCTGCCTGTTCCTCCCCGCCGTCCCACGCTCCGGTGCTCGCCCTCCTTCTCCCTGCGCCTGGGGGCGGCTTTGCAGGGCGTCCTGGAGCATCTTCCCCCTGTATCCCTGTATTAGATGATGGTTAGAGGGCTGAGGCGCCTCCCGTAGGAGGACAGGCTGAGGGAGTTGGGGTTATTCAGTCTGGAGAAGAGAAGGCTCCAACGATACCTTATAGCGACCTTCCAGTGCCTGAAGGGGCTACAAGAAAGCTGCGGAGAGTCTTTTTGCTGGGACATGGAGTGATAGGACAAGGGGCAATGGGTATAAACTGGAGAGGGGCAGATTTAGACTGGATATAAAGAGGACTTTCTTTACGATGAAGGTGGTGAGGCCCTGTCCCAGGTTGCCCAGGGAAGCTGTGGCTGCCCCATCCCTGGAGGTGTTCCAGGCCAGGTTGGGTGGGCCTTGGGCAGCCTGAGCCAGTGGGAGGTGTCGCTGCCCATGGCAGAGAGGTGGAACTGGATGATCTTAGGTTCTTTCCAACCCAAACTGTGATTCTGTGACCCCCGTCTTCAGCCACAGCACGGCTGCCTGGATGTGTCACTCTCAATAAGCCGAGGTCCCCTCTGACGCAGAGGCATTTCCCTAAAGAAGGGACACTACAGGCCTGTTCTTCTGAAGGACAGGGAAAGTATTCACGCTGCTTGTGCTTTATGTCAGAACAATACTAACTTCTAAAGTGTCTTTAAACTCACGGCTTTTGAAATGCACTGTGTCAAAGCCAGCCAGCTTTTCTCTGGGTGCTGCTGAAGCTGAGAAGCAGGCTTTGATTTCTGTCTGCTACACCAATGAGTTAATCATAGAATCCTAGAATGCCAGGTTGGAAGAGACCTCGGGGATCATCTGGTCCAACCTTTTAGGTGATCTGTAGTTTAAATGAGATGGCCCAGAACCGTGTCAAGCTGAGCCTTAAAAGTGTCCAGTGTAGAGGATTCTGCCGCTTCCCTGGGGAGATTATTCCAATGTTTAACTGTTCTCATGGTGGAAGTTTTCTTCTGAGATCTGATCGGAATCTCCCCAGGAGCAATTTATACCCATTACCACTTGTCTTTTCCATGTGACTCCTCGTAAAAAGGTAGTCTCCGTCATCTCGGTAGACACCCTTTATGTACTGGTGCATCGTAGCATGGTCTCCTCTAAGCCTTCTCGAGGCTGAACAAACCCAGTTCTCTCAGCCTTACTTCGTATGGTTATACTTCGTATAGTTGTCAGGTTAGTGCTGGGTAGGAGCACAGCCAGCTTTGCTGCTGTAATTCTCCTTAGAAGCGAGGTTTGTGAACGTAGCTTTCATAGTTCGTTGAGTTTCACTGGCTATCGCGGAAATCTGGAGACAGATTTTCAAAAGTATTCAGGCATCTGACTCTTAATAGAGTTTATAAACCTTGCCTGGTGTCTTGTTCTAGCCAAGGAGAGACTGGTAAGCATCTTTCCCATCAGTGCAAATCTCAGCTCTTTCTATCTTTTCACATTCCGACTCTCTTCCTCCTTCGTGACAATATGCACTTTTTCACCTGTTTTTTTTTTTTTTTTTCCTCTAACCTTTCTCCATGATTTATTCCTTCTTCCTACTCATTGCCCTCAAGAAATGTCTGGACAGGTGTTTCCTCTCAGCGTTACAGCACTCCTGGAGCCCATTGCTGGCCCAGCCCTGTTGCTGCAGATGTGAATCTTTGTTGGGGTAGGAGGGCAGCGGGCAGCCCACAGTCTTCTGAACTGTAGAGTTATCTCCGAGGTTTGGTGCTTGTTCTGCTGCTGTCTTATTGACTGGGAGACCTGCGACTCAGCTCAGGCTGGTTGGACCTACAGTGGGGATGCTGGAGGAGCATCCTCCTTTCTGGCTTGAAGTGGAATGGGAAGGGCAGAAAGAAGAGGTTTGGTTGATGTCTTTTAACTCGTGAGTGGGATAGCAGCCCCCATCTCCTCCCACCTGCCCCAGTAATTATAGTCTCTAATGATCAGACTTGTCTGTGGCAAAAGGTGAGCCTTCGAATAGGCCTGTCTGCCCCCGAGGTCACACTGGGATGGGATTTCCGCTGCCTCTCATGCCCTTAAAAAAGGCTAAGATCTTTGAGTGGGCCAGTTTCATAGCCCGCTGGTGCGGTACTGCTGCTTCAGGTAGAGGCATGCAAACAAAAGCGGTTCGACTCCTGGGTGCCGCTTGGCACCACATTTTAATCATTGATTTGGGGCCTTGATGAAGCGGGAGCACATCCCACCTATCTCTCTAGAAGCTGTGGGTAGAGATCCCAGCTTCTACGAGTCTCTTGCAGCACTGGGAGGAGAGCCTCTCCCTGTGCAAAGAACTTGTGCAGAACTTGAATGCAGAGCAACTGCTGGGGCACGTTCCATCCATGGTGGTCCCCAGCACTGACTGGGCTGTGACAACCATCATAAGCCTGTGACACATGGTGGCCATCACATGGCTGGAGAACCACGGCCTCTGGTTGTGGCCCTTAGCAGGAAGGAAGCGTCATAGGTGAGGCTCCTGGTGGACCTTAGTGACTTCAGGTAGGCATGAGGAATAGGCTGAAAGCGCCTTCTTCACTGCAGCAACCATGCATTTAGGATGTCGGGGGAAGAAGTCTTGCCCACCACAGCACCATACAGGAGTCAGTCTGCTGGTGTTCGGAAGATAAAGGTGAAGACTTGTCCCAAAGGCCACGGGCATTTATCAGCTTGGTGCTGAACTTAGAAGACCCCAAAACTAGTTCAAATTGGGGATGTAGCAAAAGTGTTTTCCTTCCTCCTCCCCACTGCCATGCTGGTGAAACATTGTCTCCCACTGACCGGTGCACTGGGTCTACTGGTGCTCTGCCCACCTCCCGGGTGGGCAGCAGTCAGTGCTGTGTGGGCAGTTCAGTCTCACCAGAGAGGAAAAACTGGGCAGTGGGGTGGGATGACAGGAGCGGGTCATTTTACCTGTATAAAAAGAGGGAGAGGACCTCAAAAGAAAGAGAGGAAAAGCCTGTGTGGTGGCTCTTCAGCTTTCTTTTCTTTGTTAAACTGGTTTTAGCTTTACATAAGGAACAAATCTTTCTTTCTTCTCCTAAAATGTAGTAGCTAATGTGGGGAGCTGGGCAAGAGGCAGGCCTTCTCCATCCAGGTCCCACTGTCTGACTCCCGTTATCTCGGCCATGAAGAAGCCAGCACAGGTTTGCGGGGGCTCAGCCTGCAGGCAGCTTGCGTGGGAAGCAGGAGTGGCTGTGGGCAGGAACCTGCCTCCTTCCCACCTGCTTTCTGTCTACCCTGTGCACCGATCTGCCTGCCTCCAGCCTGCCTTCTCCACGGGGCCTTTGGGAACAGTGGAATGTAGTTAAAAATTCATACCTGATTTTTCTAATAGCTGGGGAATTATTTGAAGAAAAAATGGTTATTGGCTTCCTGCAGGCATCTCCTGTTGACCGAGATAGTGCATGTGGCAAGCACCAGTACCTATTATCAAGTCATTGGCTGTTGGTTTGTTCTGATAAATTCACTCTTCTAGACAGTAAGTTGCATAGCATCCATGCTCATGGGATTTAAATGCATTTTGGCTGCAGTTAGAGTGGTTTTGATAACAAGACTTGGCAATTTTGTTGCAACTGAACTTAGAATTAGTTGTGTTTTAATTATGCATGATTATAAATTGGAGGTTGATGTCTTCTATTCCAAGCAGAGGTTGGATTAGTCCACTTGGCTGTGTCTGCCCCAGAAAGGGAGATTATAAACAGAGCAAAATCACATTCTGCACATTTTCTGATGCTTCTAATACCTGCACATGCACCTATGCTTGTAACCTATAAACTTGGGCACCTTCATCTTAGTTGAATGGGTTTAGATATGAAGAATCCATGGTGACAGTGAGTAGATAGAAATACATTAATTACACCCAGATTTGTGCAAAAAAAAAAGCATGGGGGATGTAGGGAAAGCTAGTGGCATTTTTCCTTGTGGTAAAAGTGAGCTTCTGGAAAGTGAAGTGTGTCAGATGCAACATTTCTTGTTCTGCAGTGGGTGGAAAGACACCGGAGCTAAACCCTTTCACAGGGAGCTGTGCCTGCATGGAAAGCAGCTTCAGGCTGGGTGAGAGGGCAGCACTGGGGGGAGCGCTGGGAGCTGCAGGCACAGCAACTGGCTAACGCTCTCCAAGGGTAGAACTTAATTGCTTTTAGTTGGTTTTCCCACGGCTGAAGGAGCCTGGAGAAGCTTAATTTTCCAGTGCATCCCTGGCAGGAGCTCATAGTGTGGAGAGAGAGAGAAGCAGAAGGCAGCCTTGGGCAGTGGTGGTTGTTCACTCGTGCTGAATAGGTGCTGCTTGCACCTGGGGATGTGGTGATGAGATACGATATGCTCTGTGCATGGCCTCTCTGGAGCTGCTTTCCTTCCCTTGTGCCTGAGGAGTGGGGCCGGGGTGCACTTTACCGTTGAACGGGTGGGCAGACAGGTGAGCAAGACAGTAGAACTCTTCTTGCCTCTGCCGAGAACTGATGTGGCAGGCGGACTGGAAAAGACTCATAGAATCACTAGGTTGGAAAGGACGCACTGGATCATGGAGTCCAACCATTCCTAACACTCCCTTAAACCACGTCCCTAAGCACTTCATCAACCCGTTCCTTCACCAGTATGGTCACCTCATGGCACGTGGGGGCATATGCAGGTTTCTGATGTCCTGGTTGGAGCCATAGGAGCTGCAGGGGCTGCCCTTGTGGTCTGCCTGTAAGAGCACCCAGTCCAGGGCACACAGGAGATGCTGGGTGCCTTATCAAAGCTCCCCGAGGCAGGGGCACTTGTGAGTGCCAGCAGGGAGAGGAGGGAGCCTCTGAGTCGCCGCTGCACCTGCCTCTGTGCCATGGTGTCCCAAGCCCTGAGCAGGGCAGGAAGGATTTAGTTGCGTTGTCAGTACGCCTGGCTGTGTATCTTAAAATTCCCAGCACCTGGTGCTGTGGCCGTGCAGAGTACGCCTCTTCCCTGGTACTGTTGGATGCAGTGATGCCCACCCCAGCACCAGTGTAGAAGCAATCCTGTTGCACCACTGTGCTGACCTCATCTGTCCCTGCCCGACCGTGGCCATCCCTGCCAGAGCTGCTACCCGATTGTGTGGGAGCTGCTGCCGTCGAAAATGAATCTTAAGCTGCTTTGTTGCTCAGCCTGGCCGGTTCCTGTAATCCCTCGGACAAGGCAGGTGGTGTATTTTCTCTCAGACTGCTGGTGCTGCTGTGTCTTTGAGCTGAAATGCTGCTGGAGCGGTGACCTGTCACAGGGTGATGATGAGTCTGGGTGAGGATACCATTCCTGATCGCTGGGACTTTTTTTCCTTGTAGTTTTGTATCAAATCTGAACTAGCAGGACCCCAGCCTGAAAGGCTTCTGGTTAAAATGCCTAACAGCCACTGCACTTCTCCGAAGCGCTTGTCACGAGCTACCGGCGTGGTGCAGGCGTGTGCCCTGACGTCCCTGCCAGCCTGCACCTCCTCACCTGGTGGAGTGGAAGGGCTGCTGAGGGCCTGCGCCTGCTCCTAGTCCCACCACAGTCCGAGATAGCCATAGTCCAGTGCCATGCGATGCCAGAAGGTACCAGAGCATAGGTACACGTGTTTCTTGACACACATGCTTCTGTGAGGCTGGGGTCTGTAGGAGCGCGTTCCTGTTGCAGCGTGGGCCGTTTCAAACCTAGCAGAGTCACAATGTGCTAATATGTTAACTTTACAAGCATAAATCATCCCCTGAAGTTAACATTTGAGTGCTTTGCTCTAGCCAAGTGAGGAGCTTCGTGCCACACTGCATCATCGGGAAGAAAATGGATATGATGGACCTGCCTGCTGGGAGCCAGGCTGCGGAGAGCAAACAGGATCTGGGTTTGCCTGCAGGAGCAGAGGGAGATGGGCTTGTTTCCACACAAGGAACAGAAGACTTGTACAGTTTTCTAGTATGATCAAATCAGACAATCTCATTGCGTAAAATAACTGAAATTTATAGCCAGAGCTTTGGAAATTATGTCGCTTATGTCAATTATGTCAATTATTCAGTTGCTTTATGCATGATGCTGACATCTTAGTTTGGCTGTACAAATTGTACTTGCATTTTTGGTTGTCATTTGAAAGACACCTACCTTCTCTGTTGTTTCTGTTAAAAAAAACCTCTTAAAACGAAAACATTTTGTTCTGAATTATGTGGTTTCAACAGCTTAATCCTCTTAACTCGCTAGCATTCGAACGTGGAGCTTCCCAATTAAACTAAACTGTCATCTAAATAGCATGTTCTTGCATTTTTACTCATTGAATAATGGAAAGGACTTTTCAGAGTCCAGATTCGTGGTAGCAGAATCAGGCTAATTGCTGCTTACTTAGTTTATGTAAGCTTTATTTTTAAACTCGGTGGGAGTCTTCATGGAGATCAGGTGAGAGAGATACAGTCTGCAGTTGTCTGAGGAGAATGGAGTCAGAGGGTTAGGGCTGTGTTAAATGGGATCCATGTTCCCCATTCTCCTGTAATCTGCTTTAAAAGCCCTGCACTTTTTGTCTCTGGTCTCAGATGGTTCATGACCTTTGGTAACGCTGATTTTGGCTGATGCTTTTGTAGGAAGGAGAGAGACCTCCTCACCTGTGCCTGGAAAGAGGAAGGAGTGGGTTTAGGGTCCTTCCCACAGCAAAGCGACGCAGCCTGAGAGCAGAGCTGGGGAAGATGCTGGGAGCCCTGGGTTGGGGGAGGAGGCTTCTTTCAATGGGTGAACACACAGAAGTAACTTTGTGCTTCTCTTGATAAGGGGGGGTGTGACTTAGTGAATGCCTTCAACTCCTCTTTGGTGCCCTTCTGCATGACAGCTGCCAAAGTCCTTCTCTCTGTGGCACCACCAAGACATTTCTCCCTTGCTAGTAGTTGGAAGAGAAACGCTGGTTAGCAAGGAGGGCAATGGGGAATGTGGCATCCTAAAGTAAAACTAGCATTTGGTCTGTGGATGTTCTGTCTCTTGTGGCTTCTTCATGGCTCACCCATACAGCATTTTGTTATCATTAAAAAAGCTGAAACACTTCACTGATGGTACTCTCTCCACAGAAGTATCTCTGGAAAGCCAAGACAGCGAGCATTGCCCATTTCGAGTCAGCGTTTCAGGGCAAATATTTGTCCAAGTGCTGTGTTAGCATAATATTTCTAATGTCAGACCAAGGGCGTAAACTCTGGTGCAAAAACCCAAAGATAGTTGTGAGTTTCAGTGTTAAAGAGGATTTGGTTTTGCCAATATCTGTGCAAGATACTGTTTCCAGACTTTGGTAGCCTGTAATGAAACTTGGTGCTGGACAATACTCCATCATCATTCTTAATCTTGCTTTTCTGAAGTAGTGACGTATTTCTTATTGTAACAAGTAGTTATATATGGAAAGACCGGTGGAAGAGGAGCAGAGCTGTGGGCTTGTGGACCTGTGGTTTGAAAATGCAAGTTACCCATTCATGTCAGGTTCAGATTTTGAATAAGACGCTGAAAAATCAGCCATGCGGGTACAGTGTGAAGAGAGGAAATTTAGTAGCTCTGAGAAGGCTGGCATAATCTATATCACAGCCCTCCTCATGGCTTTACCAGCCTGCTGATAAAATAAACTGCTCTGCGTGATAAAACTTCAAATTTCTTAGAGCAAAACTTTGTGCCAAGAGTTCATGGAACTGGAGATATGGATCTCTGTGCGTGTTCTGCCAGAAGAGTAGGACACCCTTCCTGAGTTTTGAAATGGTGGTGTTTATTTCAGTGATAGAGTTGGCTGCCTCCTCTTAAAATTCAAAGGAAAGTGTTGCGTTTTTAGTGCGTAGAAATTATGGGAGGATTTTTGAGTGGAGTGAGGTTAGGGGGTGGAGTTCTTTTGTTTTGAAAGAAGCCGGCATATTTGTTAAACATAGTCTTCCCAGAGAAGCACCTTTCAAACATCTTGACTCTTTGTCTCTCTCCTTCTCTTGTCTTTCTCAACCTGTTTTAGGTCGGGATTGTTTTGTCTCCCATCCGCCTTTCCCAAGCACGAGGACCCTCCTGCTGACGCTTGTGCTAATGGAGTTGCTGATGGCGGGGATGCTGTGCAGGGCGAGATGGAGCTGCAGCCCGCTGGTGAAAAGCCTCTTAAGGGAAACAGTGATGAGCAAGTACCTCCCCTGCTGCCTCCGCCGCCGCCCGGTAGCCTTCCTCCTTACCCCCCCTACTTTGAGGGAGCTCCCTTTCCTCGTCCACTATGGCTACGGCACACGTACAACCAGTGGGTTCCTCAACCACCACCGCGGACTATAAAGAGGACGAGGAGGCGTTTGTCGCGGAACAGAGACCCGGGAAGGCTTATCATGAGCACTATCAGGCTGCGACCAAGGCAGGTGCTCTGTGAGAAGTGTAAAAACACTCTGAATCCTGAGGATGCAAACATTGCTAGGCAGAATGCTAAAACCAGGAGGAAGCTAAGCATTCAGGACAAAGAGCAGAAAAAGCACAGCGACTCTGACTACATGGAGAAAAGGAACAAAAGAGAGAAGAGAGAGGATGACAAATTTTCTGGAGAACTAGTTCATCGAACACCAGTTATAAAAATATCCTACAGTACTCCACAAGGGAAAGGTGAAGTTGTAAAAATCCCTTCCCGGGTTCATGGCTCAGTCAAACCATTTTGTCCAGAGCGAATATTGCAGAATGGAGAGGAGGACCAAGAGGAGACCAGAGACACTGAACGGTGTCGAGAAACCAAATGTTTAATGGACAAGTCAGCAGGCAGCCAGCTTGCTTCCATTCCAAAACTGAAGCTCACACGGCCGGTGCATTCCAGTGCGGATGTCCCACCCCCAAAGATACGGCTGAAGCCCCATCGCATAAATGATGGTCAGAGTGTTTCAATTTATAAGGCAGAACTTATTGATGAAATAAATGTCCTTCAGAACAGCAGGAAGTCCAATCCTGGTACATTTTACAATGACGAATCCACGGACAGAAGTTTAGTTGAGATATCTTCAGGGAGTTCAGGTGAAGATGATGACTTTAAAAGATTTCACCAAGGTAAAGATGGACATGATAACTTGGCTTTCCTTATGAATTATCGTAAAAGAAAAGCAGATTCTTCTAGTTTATCAGTGTGTAGTAACGACAGTCTAGACGAATCCAAGTCTTCTAGTTCAGAAGTAACATCACCAGAAATGTGTGACTTTTTGCCTGGTGATGATGCATCTGTCTCTTCATCTTCAAAAGATGAGCGTAAAATTGTGCCACCACTGACAGTTAGACTGCATACCCAAAGTGTGTCTAAATGTGTCACAGAAGATGGAAGAACTGTTTCAGTGGGGGATATTGTTTGGGGTAAAATTCATGGTTTTCCATGGTGGCCAGCACGTGTTCTTGACATAAACCTTAGCCAGAAGGAAAACGGGGAACCTTCATGGCGAGAAGCTAAAGTATCATGGTTTGGTTCTCCAACGACTTCATTCTTATCTGTTTCAAAACTCTCTCCTTTCTCTGAATTTTTCAAACTGAGATTTAATCGCAAGAAGAAAGGGATGTATCGGAAAGCTATCACAGAAGCTGCAAAGGCAGTAGAGCATCTGACTCCAGAAATAAGAGATCTCTTAACACAGTTCGAGACATAACTCTGCCTCCAGTATCAGGTAAGTGCCTGCTGGAATAATGCTTCCCATGAAAAACCTCCTTGTGTTTTTTTAATCTACATTCTACTGTTTGTTTGTATTTGTTTTTCCTTAAAAAATGAGGTTGGCAATTGTTAAACTTAAATGCCTGGCTGTTAGTTGTTGTTGGAAATTTCAGAGTTAAGAGTGTTTAGTTTGAAACCTTTGGGGGATCCATGGGAATTGGGACCATGGAAATTAGAACCCTTTCTGGCAGACAGGTGTGCAAAGCAGTTGATATTGTGAGGAAGCAAGCATCAGTTGCTCAAAGCGCTAATAAAACTAGTTCTGTATTGGCACCATTTACATCTAGGACGTGGTGAGTATTGAGGATACTTAGTTTGCATCAAAGCTTACCCTGTGTGGCTGGAGGGCTAATAACTCCTAGACTTTTAAGTTTCTTTGAAATGTGTCTTGGTTCAAAGAACTAAAACTCTTGTTGGAAGTGAGATTATATTTATCATATCTAGCTACTGATGCCCGGCAGTTACCCGTAACGGTTAAGGGCCCTTGGAGGCCCTTTGCTCCCCTGCAGTTTCTCTGGCCCCTCTGGTATGGACTTCTTATGAAAGCACTTTCTTTATGGCTATTCAAAATCATTATACCAAAATCGTCTTTAATTGAGGAATATCATTTCAACACCTCTCACAGCACTTGGCATTTATCTTGTGTCCGAAATCTTGCTGCGTTGCTGAGGAATGGCCTGATCATCAAACTCAATACTTTTGGGCTTCCTGTGCAACCTTTTTGTTTGAGGACACAACGTGGGAACATAAACACGGGAGCTCATTCTCTGTAATGCTTCCACATTTTACTGGTTGTTTAAAACTACAGGTTGTGGTGTATCTGGGAATAGAAATACCATCTGCAATTTCAGTTGATACTGACTACTACGCTACTCTCATTGAAGTCCATGGGAAAATTCCAGCAGCTTGAATAAGATCTAGAGTCATTTCACAATCTTCCAGTCATCACTATCTAGACAAGACATCTGTGATACTGCTAAACAGGGGGAGGGATTAACTTCTTGTCTGAAAACCAAGTCATCATTAGGAAGAGTCTTGCTGTCAAAGGTCTTGCTTTATACCCTGTGGTTCGCTACGTCATCCCCTAAAAGTTTCTACTCTTCTTCATGCTAGAAGGACTGTACAGACAAAAGCCGCTACCACTTCTGCTGTAGACTGTCTGTTCATCCCTACCTAAGCTATTGCAATGCAGTGGGACTATGGTGGTCAGTGTAATCCTGAGGGGGTAAAATAGATTTTTGTGCCCTCTGTCGAGGGATTTAATCACTTTCTTGAGTGCTTTGTGTGAGTTGTTATTCTGTCCCAGCAAGCCTGGCTGGAGGAAATGATCAGAGCGTGACATATTCATCTGGTGTGCTTAAGGTGTCTGGAGAACTGGACACCTGGGCAAGTAAAAATCTATAACTGCAGCGGCAGCATTTAAGCTTCATCCTTGATCTTCTCCCTTCAAATGCTGCTTAGCTCTGGCTAAAGATTTTATTATATCAAGAGCGTTTGGATTGGGCCCAAATTCCTATTAGCTAGATCTGGAGTATAAATAAACCCGATGCCCAGAATATGTTCTTCTTGCTGGTGATAGAATCGTGGACAAAATCCATCACTCGTGTACGAACATTGCTTCGTTTAAAGGAGCAGCAAAGCTTCATTCTTCTGAACTGTCTTCATTGTGTGTATATGTGCAGTTTGGGACAACTTTAGCAGAGCAGATGTCGTCACCGCTACTGACCTTTGCTGTCGTGAGTTGCGGGAAGGCAGAATGAAGAGGCCCTTAATGCTTCAGATCGGTCAGATTGATAATGCTAGTCAGTCCATGCCGAGTAGGAAAGCGTCTGGCTCGAAGGGATGAGCTCAAAAGTCCAGATCTGGGAGTCAAAATGGGAGGGTGTTTGCTCAGTCACGTTAGCCTAAGGAAAATGCTGTCCTTACCATTGGGACCAACTGCCGATGTGATACTAGTGGTCAGGGATGGCCACAAGATGTCGAGGGAAAGACTGTAAAGCACAGCTTCAAGAAGGAAAAGAAGCACTTGCTCCAGAGGAGACCTGGGTTATTGCAAGACACGATGGGTGTCTGAGCTGTAGGTATAGAGTAGAAGGTCTGGAGCAGGTCTGTAAACCTGGGGAACAAAGGAAATGTTGAGTCTGGTAAGAACAACATGATGGGATGGCTTGGATTAGGCCTGACCCCTCGTGCCCTCTTCCGCTAAAGTTCTCTGTGTGGGTCTATAGATACATTTAATGCCTATCACCACGTCATTGGTCTTCTTCAGCCAGCTTTCCGAGGATGATTTTCTGCCTTCCATGTGTCTAAGGTGAGGTGCCAACGCAGTCTGCCTGTCTGGAGATGATACAGTAATAGCTGGGTAAATAACTGCAATTGCTCAAAACTAGAAAAGCAGAGCAAAACTTCCCATGTTCCCTCAGTCATGTTTACTTCAATTCCTATCAGATGAGCATGTCTGGTGTTTTGGTATGTCTTTTATAAAACAATTAATTTTTCAGAGTCTTGCCCTTTATCCAATTCTTTTCACTCAGGAGGACTGAACTTTATAGGTTTCCTTGAATTTTCTTAAGGTCGAACTGAAACGTTTCCATCAGTTGCTCATTGCCTGTTCTTTGCAGAAGGGTGTAACTTTAGTTTTCACTAATGTTTGCAACTCTGGAGTCCTCGGACCACAATGACACTTGAGCTACAGTTAGATCTGAAAGCTTTGAGGCCATTTCAAGACAACACAGCTTTCTATCTGTTGAAGGAGTTACTAAGTGGACAACTGGCTGATAATATTGTACATTGCTGCTGTGAAGTCTGTCTGCTGTGACTTCCTCGGCTGCTGCACAAGGGCTTCTTATCACTAGGACTGAATAAGAACAAAAGTCCAAGAGATGCCTTCAGCAGCAGCGGTTTGCTAAGGCTGCTTGTGCTAACCCGGGGCATGGCAGAAATTTGGGACTGTTGACCCTTGCTGTTGTGAAACTTGCTGTCCTCTGGCACGTGATGCTGTTCTGCAAAGCATGGAGAGTAATTACTGGAAAGAATGTACAAACTATTCAGGTAACTTGTGAATGCATATAAAGCTGGAAGCAACTGCATTTCTTTTAAAAAAAACTTGATTTAGGTTGGAGAAGCTGCTCTGATTTTTTTTTTTCTTTCAAAAGAAATTACTTTATTAAAACCCTTCCATTAACTGACTGGTGCAACAGGGGCTCTAGATAAACAACAGGCAGGCTAGCAACCCATAGAAGTCAAATTCGTAAGAAGCTCTTAGTTTAGCCAGGAGAAAAATGCCTAGTCAGCATCTTCTCATGCCGCTTTGTAGCTTCTTGTACGGAGCCTCTGTGCACAGTGCCTGTGCTGCTGCGGTGGCTGGACGCTGGTGAGTTATTCTTGTCTGGCTTAAAGCATCAGGTGCTGGCTCACCTTCACTCATCTTGCTTTTGTGACTGCAGGCTTCCATTGTTCCAGGTAATCAGGTCTTCTGAAAGCTGGAGTGTGCCTGCAGCGTGCCGAGCAGCAGCGGCAGGCCCGTGTCCAGGACCTGCTCTGAGAGCCAGACCTGCACTCTTTGGCATTCCATCCTCCACAGTTTTCTCGGGGATAAGAAAATCTTTTGAGCTTTTGCATCTTGCTTTCTGTCGCTATCATGATAATGTTATATTTAATCTTGCAGTTGCATAAACTTCAAATTCCTTAAGCCAAACAACGACTCTGCAGCCTTTTGCAATGATCGTAGAATCATAGAATGGTTTGCGTTGGAAGGGACCTTAAAGATCACCTAATTCCAACTGCCCTGCCATGGGCAGGGACATCTCCCACCAGACCAGGCTGCCCAAGGCGTCATCCAACTGGCCTTGAACACCTCCAGGGATGGGGCAGCCACAACTTCCCTGGGCAACTTGTGCTAGTGCCTCACCACCCTCATCGTGAAGAAATTCCTCTTATGTCTGATCTAAATCTTCCCCCTTCCAATTTATAGCCATTCCCCCTTGTCCTATCACTCCATGCCCTTGTAAAAAGTCCCTCCTCAGCTTTCTTGTACACCCCCTTCAGGTACTGGAAGGCAGCTCTAAGGTCTCTCTGGAGCATTCTCTTCTCCAGGCTGAGCAACCCCAGCTCTCTCAGCCTGTCCTGGTATGGGAGATGCTCCAGCCCTTGGGTCATCTTCATAGCCTTGCTCTGGACCCGTTCCAACAGCTCCATCTCCTTCTTATGTTGGGGATTCCAGAACTGGACACAATACTCCAGATGAGGTCTCACAAGAGAGGAACAGAGGGGCAGAATCCCCTCCCTCGCTCTTCTGACCATGCTGCTTTTGATGCAGCCCAGGACACAGTTGGCCTTCTGGGCTGCAAGCACACATTGCTGATTTATGTTGAGCTTCTCATCAACCAGCACCCCTAAGTCCTTCTCTGCAGGGTTGCTCTCAATCACATCATCCCCCTTCTTGTACTGAAACCGGGGATTGCCGTGGCCCAGGTGTAGGACCTTGCACTTGGCCTTGTTCAACCTCATGAGGTTCACGCCATCCCACTTATCCAACTTGTCCAGGTCCGGCTGGATAACATCCCATTCTTCTGGTGTGACAGCTGTACCACTTGTCATGGATCTCCCATCTGGACGTCAAGACATTGAATACTACTCTCTGAATGAGACCATCCAACCAATTTCTTATTCACTGAACAGTCCACCCATCTCCAATTTAGAGAGAAGGATGTTGTGGAGGCTGTTTCAAAGGCTTTGCGGAAATCCAGATAGATCACATCCGTTGCATTTCCCGTGTCTTCTTATGTGGTCACTCCATCAGGTTGGTCAGACGGGACTTTGTAAAGCCATGCTGGCTGTCTTGAATCATCTCCCTGACCTCCACGTGCTTTAGCATAGCTTCTGGGAGGATATGTTCCATGATCTTCCGAGGCACAGAGGTGAGACTGACAGGCTGGTAGTTTTCAGGATCATCTTTTCTACTCTTTTTAAAAATGGGCACAATGTTGCCCTTCTTCTGGTCACCAATGACTTCTCCTGACCGCTATGACTTTTCAAATACAGAGAGTGGCTTGGCAACCATATCGGCCAATTCCTGCAGGACTCTGAGATACATCTCATAAGGTCCCATAAACTTATATATGTTCAGGTTCCTCAGTTGGTCAAGAACCTTATCTTCTGTGACAGTGGGAGGAGCTATACTCCCCTGGTCTCCGTCTTGCTGTTCATTGAGCCAGGATGGATGAGGAGAGCAGTTGCCGGTGAAGACCAAGGCAAAAAAGTTGTTGAGTACCTCAGCCTTCTCCTCATTTGTTGATGGAAGGTCACCGTTTTCATTCATCAGTGGGGCATGCTTTCTTTTACCTTCATTTTGTGGGTTACATACCTGTAGAAGCCCTTCTTGTTGGTCTGCACTTCCCTTGCCAAGTTCAGCTCCAGCTGCACCTTGGCCCTCCTGACCTCATCCCTGCACAGACGGGCAGCATCCCTATACACTTCCCAGGTTCCCTGTCCCTGCTTGCACTGACTGTGCAGTTCCCTCTTGCTCTTCAGGTTGACCAGCAGGTCTCAACTCAGCCTTACTGGTCTCTTCCCTTCCCTGCCTGATTTCCTGCATCTGGGAACTGAGCGCTCTTGCACTGTATGGAAAACATCCTTTACATGTGTGCCAGCTCTGTTCTGCTCCCTTTTCCCTGAGACCATATCCCAGGAGGTCCTACTGATGAACTTCTTGGAGAGGTGGTAGTTTGCTTTCCTAAAATTAGGATCCTGACTGTACTCCTCACTTGTCCCACATCTCTTAGGACCCCGAACTCCACTAGTGTGTGACCACTGCAGCCCCCGTTGCCTTTGGTCTTGATGTCACTGATGAGCTCACCTACACTGGTGACCATCAGGTCCAGTGTTGCATCCACTTAGGTAGGGCTGTCTGTTACCTGGGTTAAGACATTATCTTTGATGCACTCTAGGAGTTTTCTGGACTACCTAAAGCTTGCCATGCCACTTTTCCAGCAGATATCAGGGTGGTTGAAGTCTCACGATAGGATGAAATGAGTAGCCCAGCTTATTTCTGGTTTTGTAACAAAGAAGTTTGCTGGCATACCAAGGGCGTTGCATTCATCTGCCAAAGAGATCATGTTGGTGAGTGTGCTATGCAGCATGTGGAGCATCCTCTTGGTCTGGAGGGCAACCCCTGCACAGAGCAGGGACAGACCTTTCGGGGCTGGGGTCGCACACGGGGTGTTGGGAACAAGCAGTGGATGGGGTTGCAGCTTTGGCTCTGGCTCAGGAGGGAAAGAGAGCTGTGTTTCCTAAGGCCACCCTATCACTGCTGCAGCAAATGCATCACGTGGTGGCATCGGGCTTTTCGAGGAGCGTGTGTTGCTCAGACCCCACTGCATGGTGAGAGCGTTGGTCCCGGACACTCATACACTGAACAAGTCTTGCAGTGCATCAAGGCTGGACCTCTTGTTCTGCTCTGACATCTTCCTGACAGATCTGCATGACAGATCACCCCTCCACAGCCCTTTCATGCAATAAAGCTTTTAGTAAAAATTGCTTGTAGATTTTTATACATCTGCACATGAAACGAGTTTACAATATGTATATTCATGTGCTTTTTCAGGCTGGAAAATCCTTTACTTTTCCTCCCTCTTGTTATTCCCTCTAGCCCCAAGCTCTGGAACCACTAAACTTGAAAATGCTGGCTTTTGAAGGTTTTAATTTTATTGCTGTTAGCTTAATAGACCCTCAGCATCAGTACTTTCAGGCATTCATCACAAAAAGCACGGTGCTACTACATATAGCGAAATCAAAGCTTATTGCATACTTGCTATATATAGTAAGCTGCAACGTAAAATCTGGAACGTTGAGTTATGACTTCACCTTCAAAGATGTTCAGGGTTTTGTATGTGCATGTTGCCAGTACTGCTTGCCAGCAGTTTATGAAGCAACATAAATCACTCATTTTCCTTTTACCTCTTCGCTTATGCTCTAGCAAGTGGCATAAAAAGTTTATATAAATTTATATAAAGTTGTGTTGGTGATTGCTACGATGTCTAAATTTTTAACACACCTACCTGGTCAAGTGGAATATTTCAGCCCAAGAGATGAATGCTTGAGATTTTTCTTGGCCTGGTTTCTAGATGGTTCAGTGAACTAAAACCAATCATCCAGTTTAATTACTGTTTTTCAGTCTTCCTCTGAACAACTTGGAGTTGGCGTCTCTGCATACAAATACCAAGTAGGAGAACAAGTCTAGAGTAGACTGCATTGCGTCCTTGTATGCTCCAGCGTTGGATGTCTGGAGCTGCCTGTCTGGTAGCATCCTGACGATTTCCCTGTTCCTGTAAGTGCTTACACATTTGGCTTGTGACCACTCCGACCGAATTTGGGGACATCTAGATTGATGCTGCTTCTCCCAGTTTGTGCCATCTGTTGCCCCTCTTTCCCTCCTCGCTCTGCTCCCAGGCGTATTTGTTTGAAATGCTAGCAGGCCATACATTGTGCTATTTCTAACTGCACACAAGCTGTGCAGATGCCCAAGAATGCAATCTGCTTACATGGGCTGTAATTTCAGCTGCTGAAGGAGATTTGTATCAACTGAAGGGCTTAACACCTCCTTTGGAAGCCCAGCAAGCTGCTCGCTGGACTGAGTGTCTCCAAGCCCTGTCTGAAGCTTTGGATATCGGCTCATTGTGATAGCCAAGTGTGCCTGTGGTGAGCAGAGAGGATGGGTGTCCCTCTGCGGTGTCACTAGCCTGCGGCGTGCTCAGTGCTGGTTGGATCTGTGCAGGAGCAGGGGTTGTGATGGGTGCTTTCAGTGGAGGTCAGGAGGCCAGGCTTCATGGAGGAGCCCCATCTGCAGCTCTGCTTCCCAGGGTGGGAGGACCAGGCGGCATCTACATGGTGAGGAAAGATGTCTGGATGAAGAGCCTGAAAATTTGTTTCTTTAAAAACTTTCGCAAATAATGTAAATCTGAAATTTCTGTAGTTTTTCCTGAATTGCATTTATTTGCTCATTTCTTTTGTAAATTCAAAGGGCGATGTCTAAAACTGCGGCTTCTCACACCCCTTCTCACACCGAGCAAGGTGTGTGTGGCAGGATGGGACCTGAGGCAGAGGGCTGGTTGGCCTGTGGTCTGGAGTGAGCAGCACTGATAAACCAATGGGCTAAAGCTCTCAGGGAGGGGGTCTTCCTGCCTCTCTGGGTAAAGCTGAAAAGTTCATCCTACTTGTGTTGCGGTTAAGCAGATATTTGCAAAGTATTGGGCGCCTCCAAATTGCACATACACAAAGACTGCTTTGGGCAAAGGAGGAATAGGAGATTTTTGGAAACTTAGGGATAGCTCTGCTTAGAGAAAGGTGCTTGCTTTTTCTTCTTGCATTCCATTCTTCTCTGGAATGAAGACCTTCATACAGTAGCCATATCTCGTTAATGGCACATGCAGCCACTTGGCTGAGGAGGCCTGGTGACACAGTGGGGCAATGCAGATACTATCCAGTTTAATGCTTGGGTGCAAAGGTAGGACTTTGTACCCAAGAAGCAATGCAAAGACTCTTAAATGTTGAAAAACTTGCAACTGTTGTTTTTCAGCACTGCTGTGTTTTGTTTTTTCTCTGACTATTCATTGTTGGCACTGAGATCAAGGTGAGTGAGAGGGTGTGGGCGGAGCAACAAACTCCAGCTTCTGTCTAATAAAAGACTTCAGGAAGCTTCTTGCCTGTCTCTGTCCTGCAAGAGAATGAGCTGGTAGATGAGAATGAGCTGGTGCCTGGCTCATTCTTTTTAAGTCTGCTTGGTGCATCTGTTTTGGACTTCATATCTACCTTTACAGAACACGTGGGCTTTGTGTTGGCTACTTCATGAACTCCTACACATCCTGAGATTATGCATGTCCAAAATAGGTTTCTCATGTCCGGCAGCAATGGCAGAGATGGGGTTTAATGCCTCAGTTTCTGGAGTGCTTGTGTTCTTCATACCTACAGTCCTTGCACTCAAAATCTCTGGCTCTAGTTGGAAAGTGCTGTCTCTGCCCCAGACCAGGAGATCCTGCTATATGCACCAATGGGAACATCTGTCTGGCGTGTGAGGATGACGGCTGTGTCTCCCACCTGTCCCAAGGCTGCCGGGCTGGCCCCAGTGCCTGTGGGCAGCAGAAGGCTCTTTGTGCTCCGGCCCCTACGGATGCGGCATGGAGCAAAGGTCCACGTGTGGCTCCTCTGCCTGCGCAAGCAAACGTGACTCATCTCGCCTTAGCAAGAGTGTCATAAATGCTCTCTAGCGTCCTTTGCCTGAGCCCCTCATCAGCTCCGTCAGCTGCTCTGCATCAGTCGTATAATCATCTCTTGCGCACTGGGTATGCCTGTCCTTCTGGAACGGCATTTTTTTAATGAAGGCTTTTTTTCATTAAGTTGATTAATTTCTGAAGGGGTGAATGCTTTTAACTGACATACCAGCTCCTGTTTAATCTGCAGTAAATTCTTGCTATTGTAGGATCAGACAGACTTGTTTTCTTTATAAAACGTATTTCCTGTGTGCTCTCTGCAGTTGAAGAAATGAATTGTAGTAAAATTACTAGTTAAACTTCCTGTATGAATGATGACTTGCTCTGTTTTGATTCAAGCCAGTAACTTGAGCCTTTACCTCACACAGAAAGGAAAAAACTCTTGAACCCAATACAGGGTTTTTCATAGAGGGATGCTAGACTTCATTATTTGAAGAACCTAGCTGCCAGCCTTTTCTAGTCAGCTGTATCCTGATGTCTTGGGTGATGGAGGTGGTTCCAAAACCCTGTCTGGAACATCAAGGATGGAGATCCTGGCTGCCATCCTAAACCCAGTAAACCCCACTTGCCCTGGCCCACCTGCAGGAGGAAAGCATGGGAAGGAAGGACTTTCTTGGACCACTGCCATCAGCAGCCTTTCCGTCTTTCTCCTTGCTTTCCACTGGTGACTCGGGCCATTAGGTAGATACTGTCTTTAGAAATGAAGCCCTGTGGGAGACTGTGGGCTGCCTGTCAGAGGTCCTCTGGATCCCCTGGCCCCCGTCTGTACTCCTCAGGGTTACAGGAAGATATGACTGCTTGATCCTCCTGAGCTTGAGCCAGGGCTGCCTCGCTGCCCTTCCCCCACAGGGACATGTCTGGAGGAAGACTGATTTGGTGATGCTCAATTACATCCTGCTGTTAATTGTATTAGGATTAGAAAATAGTCCTCAAAAGAAGTTGCGTGGCTTCTTGCTGCCACTGCTTCCCAACCTACCAGGACACAAAGGGTAACTGGGGCTTATGTCAGTTTCAGGGCTGCAGTGGGAGAGGGTTTCAGTGCCACAGCGCTCTGGGCATTTCCAGAGAAACTGTGTGAAGGAGATGGGTTCCTGACTCCAGCTCTGAAGTGCTCTCGGTCTTCACCAAGCAGTGCAGCCCTGGATGCCAGCACACACAGGAACCTCCTTCAGCGCTGCATCTGGCACTCTCCCGAAAGCAAAAGGCCCAGGGCACTCCCCATACCATGGACTGGGTGCAAGGGATGTCCTGCACTTGCCTTACCTGAAGGGCCGAAGTCCCCCAGGGGGGCTGTGAGCAGGGCCCCCACATGTCAGCACGCTTGGGATGCAGTAATCTGCAAAGATAAATCAGCGTTCTGCACTCTGCTGCAGCTGTTAAATCTGAATTTGTGAATGGCTTTATTTGATCCAAAGTTCATTTTTTTTATTATTATGATTAAGCTCTTGGCTTCAGGAGAGCTCTCTTGGCTTTCCTTTCAACGTACAGCTTAGCACACAGGCTGCTGGATCATGCCGTTGTCCTGAGTCAGTCGCTCTGTTATGTGCTTGTTACTCATACATGTATTGAGGCTACGGCAACGTCCAGAATGCAGTGTTTTAAGCTGCTGCTCCACACTGGAGGGTTTTTTTTAGCAGAAATCTCTGAAGTTTTCCAGTGACAAAGTGAAAGCGTATGCATGACTGTCGCTGTGTTGCTTTTCTTGAACGCATGTTGGATGAAAACTCCTGAGTCTGCCCAACTCCTGAGTCATCCATGCACAGGCACACAGAGCTGACCAACCTGGTCAGCTTTTGACGTTTCGAGACAAGGAGCATCAACTGGTGTAAAGCAGTTTGCCATTTTGCCAGCAGCACCAACTTTCTGCTCCCAGAGGAGAGAATCCCTTATCTTTGTTCCCAGGTAGTCTCAGTGAGCAGCTGCGGTTTTACTTCATCCCTCTTCCTACGAAGGGGCAGCATCTGCCCTTGTACAGACAGAAGCCTTCACTGGGAGGTTGCTTGTTATTGTGCTTCTGTTGTGATGCTTCCTTCCTCCAAATGTGAAAATCATAAAGAATAAAACCAGCCTGAGGGCTTGCTGTTAACCTCCTCAACAAGGAAATGCATTTTTTCCTGTTTAGACCAAATATTCCCCATCTGTGATCTGTCTCTAAAGGGTCAGCTTTTTGCAAAAGCCGTTTGAGGGATATTCTGCCAAGTCCATGGACCTCACTAAGGCTTTGTTAGGTGGAGTTAATAAGGCTGCAAGTGGGTTTGTTCTGTGCTCCTGGAAATCTCACCATCAGAAAGCAAATGAGTAGAGTATCCTGCAAGATTAATTATATACTTATACTTTATTGGCTGTAGCTAATAGGGCCTTGTTGTGAGACATCCCAGCTTTTTAGGAGCGGGATGATTCTGCTAAATACTGAAACCTGATTGTAGCTTTGAAATATAGGTTTTAGGGCATATGTTCATGGTGTATTAAAACAGCTCTTTGAAGTCTTAAATGTACAGGCAATCCTGAAGATCATTCTAGATGCTGAGTCTGGGAAAATCAGTGTTGCTTTTGGTTCTAGGCCCGCAGAAGAGGTGCTGCTGTGTTTTCGGCAGCATTGGAAATGGGATCAACTTCCTGCATTTGGTGTTGGTATTCTTGGTTTACTGTGCTCTGTACTTCTAAGTCACAAACTTCAGCTGTGAGAGGTTTTTAAAGGTCTTCGATCTTCTCTTTTGTAGCATTAACAGATTTGAGCCTGTGTGTCCTGGAGTTCTGACTCGGCTACGCAAGTTGATTTGGCACAAATCTGTTAGGGCTGGTCAGACTTCTGAACTGACTCAAACTGGATTGCATTTGAAGTGTGGTGCACTGATGCTTTTGCAATCGAAGAGTGTAAGCATAGATCTCTGTGCTTTTTTTCATTCAGTTCTGTATCCCTGGGTTGTTTCACAACTCCTGGTTTCTTCGCTTGATCTTGAAGCCAAGTGGGTGCTCCCTTTGAACTCTTTCAAGGCTTCCACTGTGTAACCTGACTCACGGGGCCAGTGCAAGTACCACTTGCCTGCAGGGGTACAGATGAGGACTTATCTGTTTGATAGTTTTTAGTTTTGATGGGTGCATCCCTCTCCGGTAGAGGTGTCTTTTCAAGCCTGCTGTCTTAGTATTAGTGGCTGGTAGCTGGCGAGAAGGCCACTTGACAGCAGTATAATGCATTGAGGATGGGTGGCCTTGTTACCTTTTGGTAGCTGTGATTTGGGGCGCATTGCTTTGCACTTCAAGAGCATCTCGTATGCTCTCATTGCCTGGAGGCCGGCCAGTTGTGCTCTGGTGCACTCGAATATAGCTGTCTTGCATGAGAGGGGAGCGATGCTCGGTCCTTCAAGAGACACCGGTCACATACACTTGCTACTGCAGCCTGAAATGAAGAGTAATCCCGGGTGAGAAGGGAGCCTGTGGTGGGTGAGGGGTCTGAGGGGAAGCTAGATATCTTCTTCCTCTAGAGACAGAGAGAGAAGGTGGCATGGCCTCTCTGCCTCTTCATTAACACATGACTGGGGCATTGCGGCAGCTGTCGATGTCTTGAGCAGTTTCAGGTACTTAGAAAGCCTTCTGTACGGCTTACTCTCAAGGGGAAAATAATCCTATTTTATAGACTGTGTTTGAAAAGTGGAGGCAGATGTTCTTCACGTGGCACGCTCTGTAGGGACTCGTGGCAGATTAACCTACAGTAACCCACCCCAAGCAGGGACTTATAAGTGTTTAAGCCAGAGACTGAAGATTTATTATCATCACTTAAATTCATATCATGTCTGTCTTGGAGAAAATTCACACTTTTACTTTAGGTTTTTTAACTTGACAAGTTTCTTCCAAAGCTGTAGCTGCTGCTGGTTTTGCCTGCCAGGGCAGCTGGAAACAGGAGAATTCCTGGCTATATTTAGAGGAAACCCAGAGCGTGTGCCTCGCTGCTAATGCCGGTCCATTCCCTGCCGCCTGCAGTAACCTCTCCCTCTTTCACTTTCTTCAAGGTAACAGAAGATAAGAGCACAGCTGTTCTCCTAGAGGGTCACGAAATCTGTAAACGTCCTGACATGCTCCCAGGAGAATCTGGAGGTGGCCGTGCGCATGGCAGGAGGACGAGTTTCCTTGTCAGATTGCACTGCTTTTCATCTGGGACAGGTGACAGGCACCGGGACTTGGAGTTAGGTGGCTCTCCTGGTGCGAGGCTGGCAGGAAAGTCTTAAGGATGTCTTACCCTAGAATGAGAATTTGACAAGTCAAACGGCAGTGAACTAGGAGAACAGCAAAAACCACAACTTGGAATGTATTTATTACTTAAAAGTTAGCTATCCTTGATAAAATCCCAAAAGTTATTGCTGCTGCTTATTTTACTTACAGATTTCACACACTTATTAATTTTAAAGTTACCAAACTTCTACTCAATACTGTACTCTGAGAAATGTAATTGGAACAGGACATGCAATAGAACAGAATCATTGTAGTGTCTTAAGTACAATGGACTCACTTTTGTGTCTATTAAAACTTGGAAAATGTGCAACACATAACTGTGGCTGTCATTGCGTATGTTAAAGCTTTTTCATGTCCTTTACTGCAGGGCTGAGAGAATCAATGGTTTTGGGTACGTGAACAAGCAGTCACCCGGTAATGTGGATGGGTTTGTGTCCTAAATGTGTGCTTTCAGAAGTCATCTGAAACAGCAGGCAGCACAGCCTTGGCTGGCTCACGTAGAGGTGGGTGGTTAGCCTTATGGCTCCAGCTGGGCAGTAAATTACCATTTCAAACTAACTTTCTGTGTTCACAGCTAATAAACGAGTGTAATTGAAGGCCCTTTGGACACTTGTTGTTGGCTAGAAAAGATCTTCATCCTTACACATGACCAGAAATGATTAGCAGTCTTTGAAAAGCAGGAGACAGCCTACAGCTTTTGTACCACATTTAGAGTGCAAATGGTTTACAAACTAAAGTGAGCCACGGACAAGCTTTTGAAACTGTACTGGTAAATTTTTGGGGAGGTTTCATTAGTTTAGATTTCCCTTGGATTCCCTCAGTCTAGAAACATTAATTTGTTGCTTCTGATGCTGAATCAAACAGTTCAGAGTCACCCTGACTAGTTAAAATGTTGTCTGCATGTAGAAAATTACCTTTGAGCTACAGGATCGCTGCACAGATTCTGCTTCCTGTTTGTTCCTGATCTGTTGCAGCAAACACTGAACTATTGTCAGATTAGAGAACAAGCAAATCGGAAAACATACAATCTTGTGTTTTCCTGGTTCATGCTGGCTCCTATTGTGGTCTTTTGAATGTCAGCAAGAGAGGTCAGAGCTTCCCTTTTCTATTTAACAACAAAGTTTAACAAGAAGAGTTCAACACCAAAAAAAAAAACCCCTTCTGCCGAGTCTCAGTAAGAGCATACAATGAGTCAAATATGTTTCCCTTAAAACAGTTGTAAGAGTGTGGTATAAAACATGCAGACTAAAACGTAATGCTGAAATAAGGCATCTGTCTCCCAAGACCAATGTTGGCCACCTCTGCAAACAAATCAATAAGCTTCCTGTTCTCCAAAAATAAGTGTAAAAAGGACAGCAGTGTATAGCGAAGGAATGCGTGCCTGCACCTTGTGTAAAGCCTTTATGAAGCTGTTGTTTACCCGGCCATCTGCTTTGCCCGTCTCCAAAGCAGACCACTCGGCTGGCAAAGATGCTTTTGTGCAGTGAGTACTCCCACTCATGGAGAAAACAGTTGTACCTTTCTCAGCCCCTGTCTGTCCATCTTCAGGAGTTTCTTTGTGTATTTTTTTTTTCCTAGCATCTTCTCAAGCTAGGCCTAGGGTTAGCTGATGGCTATGTGAGGTAGTTTTTGTGTTTTCTGTTCACACAGTTCTTAATTGTACAAAATCCCTGCCAAAAAGCATTGCAAACCTTTTTGGCTGTAGCATTACTGGTGGTTCGCTGATGGGAGTTACAAGCAGCCTTCTGTTAATTTAAAACATTAAAAAAAGATGGTAAAACAAAAATAACAAACATCCCTCCCCACACCATACTCTCAGGAAAACACTTCTCTACTCCCATCTCTAGTGAAGGTCTGTTTTTTGGCTGAAGGAGATGCCAAGAACAACAGGTGAGTCCTGGCCACCTTCCTGAGAAGGGTAGCAGATGTCACTCACATCCCGTGAACAGGCAGAAACATCCTTAAGCCCAGGTGCTCGCTTTCTGCTGGGTGTGAGAGTTACCATACCTCACACTTGGGGCCACTGGTTTTTTCTAGGCTTGGGGCATGAAATGGATTGAGAAGGTAAGCTTAAATCCAGCGTCCATCCTCTAGCGCTGGATGCAGTCCCTGGGATGAAGGTGTTTAAGAGGAGATGTCAGAGACTTTTTCCCCACGATATTTGGCTCTGCAGAAAAATAACTGGTGCACATAAACGTGCTCTGCCAGATGTTTGACCATGCAGTGGAAACCTGCCTGCCTTCTGCTTCTGCCTTGATGGCCACTGTCATCTCATGCTCCCAGAGAAGCGGTTGTGCTCTGGGTGCTTTTGGGGGATTACCTGGTACCAAAACCTTCCCCGTCTTCCCTTGCAGGTTGCTGGCTCCTGCTGCTCCCTTGTCATGGAGGGTTCTGCTCCTGCTGTCCTTGCACCTGGGTGTGTGACATTCCTGACATTGCTGGGCCCTTTAGAGAGCAAACAATGGGCTTTTACTGCCTGAGGCTCCTTGCCAATGCAGAGGTGGAGGGGAAAAATGTCTGTGTTAGCCGTAGCCAGGACCTGTGTCTGCAGCGGGAAGGTTGGAAAAACTGGTTCGCTCCCGTTTTTCTGCAGGGCTGGGGTGGGGGGGGAACCCTCCTCCAAAAAGGACTGGAAGGTTGCACACACTGGGACTCCTCTTTTTGTCTTTCACCCTTGTGATGCCAGGTGGGCTGACACGCATTTAATGCCTGTGTTAACACCAGCTTAAAGAATGAAGCAGATGAGTGAAATTTAAGCACTGCAGGTGAGTCACCCGATTTTTGCCACTTTACTAAGAACCACTACAGAGAGTTTCAATAAAAGCACGATAACAGGGAAAATCATGCTTAGGAGGGATGTGAGTGGACTGGACGTTGGGATCATGCTCTGAATGAGTGGCTCAGTGCCAGAGGTGGGTTTAAACACCAGCCTTGAACAGTATCCCGACAAAAAGCACAACTGTGGAACTGCATACGGGAGCCAAAGATGCTGGCTCACTTCACCTCAGTGAACAGATTATGCTCTGGTTTTGGCAAGGCATGAAGCAAAGATCTTGTAGCAAGTGGCTTTTTTTTTCGCCCTGGCCATTATGCAGCTAAATGAAAATAATTTCTCAGCAAATGCAAAAGCATAAACTAAAGGCACACTAATGTTTCATTTCTTACTGATTTTAAAAAGCTATGTAGAAGTTTCTACAGGTCATTTTTAATGGTGTAAATTTGAATGGCTTACTTTCATCTTTTATTCTGTGAGAGGAAAAGCACCACTGGGTTAAAACCTAAATGGCAACGTTCAGGAATAGTAAGTGGTCGTTAGTATTCTCTGTAATAAGTTCTGTGCTACCCATTGAACATCGCTAACGGATTCCTGTGTGCTGTGAAATTTCACTTTTGTTCCATTTTGAAGGATTCCCTCCTTAAATTGTGCATGGCTTTAGGAAATGGTGGGCATCAGTGCATTTCAGTTTTTGTTATGCTAAAGGATTATTATAGCCTCTGCTGCTCCGCACTGTGATTTTGGAGGTTTCTTCCTGAACACTCCAGCTGTGCTTGTCGGGGAGCAGTGTTCATTATTTTAGTCCAGTATTTTATTCTGACATTATTCAAACCAGTGCAAAACCTATCAGTGTTTTCTATAATAAGGCATTTTGCTAATAATCTGAATCTATAGCTTAAATTTTGTGTACATAATCCACATTCCTTGTACTTGGCCTCGTGTCTGACGTGCATTGAGCAGTGTCTGAGTCCCAAAAGCCCCCTCATATCCACGCTGTACTGAGGCTCCCTGTGTCCCAGGATGCCCGGGCTTACCTCTCCGCAAGGAGCTGCCCGTGCGCCAACACCCCTCCTCTCGCCCACTGAGGCGCCTCAAGCTACAGCCTGGGAAGTCCCTGCACCTCCCCAAAATGCCTTATACAGCAGAATGGCCTTAAATAATAAGGAAAAATGGTTTTTGGAAGAGAGGGCTCTGATTCTTCAGCCATGCAAGCAGCTCTGGGACTGGGCAGTGGCTGCACACTGGTACCTGCAGGACAAATTCCTGTTGACCTTGGCTTTTTCATACCAGCTTCAGAGTTCCTCAAGCTTTTCCTGTGACCTGAAGTAAGCGTTTCTCATAATTCGTCTTTGTGAAATTTCAGCTTTCTTCCTGACCTAGTACTGAATAGGGGAAAAGGCATTTTAAAGTGAATGGCATGAATATCCGTTTCCGAAACAACTTCTCCTTTGTCATAGGCAGTGGGACTGCACTCTGGGAGAGGATTCTCAACAACCGGTAGCAGTGTGTCTTTGAGTTCATGATTTTTGACTCTTTTCTCCTCGCTTCTCCTTTCCTGGTTTTCACTAAAAACATCGACATCTCAAAACATTTTAACCATGATGATTCTGGTATGTGTTTTAGAAGCTGTGGTAACATTAATGGGAGCAGCAGCAGCAGCGACCGAATAAATAAGCTCTCGGCAAGCAGGTCTGTCAGATGACCTGGAGGGAGGAGAAGACAGGACCCAGACCTGTCCCAAAGCACCATCAGTGCAGCTTGCCCATATGGGAGGTGCAGGAGCGAGTGGCTGAAGAGCCAGCCAGGCCCTACAGGTTGTGTTTGTTGACAGTCAAGTGTTGGAACAAGCTGGTAAAACATTAAGCTGAGAGCCTAATGAAGAACAGGGAGCGTGGCTACATTGTTTTTACTTAAAATGGGTGTTTTCTTGGACTCTCAATTCCCTAAGACCGCGCTACTGTGCTCCCTCAGCCTATGTCAGCATTTCAGAAACCTGAAGGTAGGTTTTTGAAGTTGCTGCTTTTCACTTCTGCACCCACTGTCCCCAGAGCATCCTGGCGCTTGGTGCAGGATGTGGCCTTGGGGCCAAGCAGAATCCCTCAGGGAATGGAGCAAAAATATGTGCCTTTTGGGGTAGTCTTGTCTTTCTGATACAGCAAGGGCTGTGCTGGGCCAGTGCGGCCACCAGTCCCGTTGTGCTCAGAGCCCATCATGAGCAGACACATGGGCTGCAGCTTTTGCTAGCATGTTCCCTGCTTCTGCTTCACGAGAGGACTTCAGCTGGAGGAAGGGACCTGCCCACAAAGCCTGGGTGTGCATCCTTTGCCACTGGTGCAAGGACAGACTGGTTGTGTAAGGATGGGCGATGTGCAGCAAGTCCCCACTGGGTGGGAAGGCAGCCCAGGTACTGAGGGATTGAAGAGAAGACAGATCAGCTCTGTTGTGTCATCCCAGAAAACCAGAGTGAATCAAAGCTCCTTCTCCAGTCAGGTGCAGCCCAGGATGGCAGCATCACCATTTGCCACTTGTAATACGTTTGAGTTACTTTTAGAACCACTTTGGTTTTCATGGGGTTCTCAGTCCCTCCCTGTGGGAGCAACTGTCCTTACAGCCAAATTTGCTGGATTTTAGCAATAGTTTTGTTTTACATCGATCCATCCTCCTGGCTTGGCTGCAGCCTTACCACAGTAATCTTTGCTGAGGCTACAGTATCCCTTAGTAGGCAAGAAAAAATGGGAAGTTGAACTTCCAAAGATTAAAGTAGCTTTATGCTGGCAAAAGAAATCTCTGCTATTCCGGCATATAGTAATTTTCTTATTTTGCTAGATTTCAAGATTATTACTACTATCCATTTTTTATTACTGCTTGTAGCAGAGGACTTTCAAGCAGCCTTGACGTGGTTTTTTTCTGTGTCTAGGGATTAATGTCTCTGCTGTGAAACTGGGGAGGGACCCCCAGCATCGGCAGCTGGTTGGGTCCCCCTGCCCCATCCTTTGGCAGGGTGGCACTGGGGTGCCTCGCTCCGACTGCCACTGCTCCTTGCATCCACAGGGTCCGTGGCCCTGGCCCTTGTTCCGTGTCACTCTGAATTTCTATGCTTCCAGCCTGAGCTCCAGTTTGCACAGGAGGGACCAGGCTGAGCGCAGGCAGTGGGGGTTGTCCGAGCTGACAGGCATCATGGAGAATTAGACACGGGCGCCTGACTCTCTGGCAGCGCTCCAGTAAGCCTAATTAAAAAGGAAGCTTGCTTTAATCCAATCAAATATGTGTCTTGTACAGAAAATATTTTCTTTCCCATGAACTCCATTTCTCTTTTTGAAGTGCATATTGTAAATCTGAAGTTGGGCAAGTTGTTTTTTGAAGTAATTTCTCAGGAAAAACACATAAATTGTAAGCTGGTTTTCATTAGGCACCAAAACCTGAAGCATTTGGTTTTGATAGCCGGAGCCTAATGTGGTTTGAAACAGAATATAGTTGAAATAGAGAATCCTAGGCGCAGCTGAACTGAATCTGGAGCATGGACGGGCTCGAGGGGAGAGAACAGGGCAGGGGTGGGTTTTCTTCGTTGAAAATCTTTGGTGTTGGTGGTGTGACACTGGAGGGGTGTGAGGATGAGGATGAGGATGAGGATGAGGGATGCAGGGGGTCCTGCTCTGGCCGTACTGGGTCTAAGGCTGCTGCTCGCGGCTCAGCCCCGCATCACCAATCCCACCGTGCTGGGCGCCACCTTTCCCACTGCACAGCTTGGAGCTGGAAAACAATTTGGGGCCAAGTCCCCTGAAATGCAGCATCCTTCCCCCATGGCTGTTCGGTGGAGAGGGAAGCAAAGTAGTCTGTAGTCTGGCCCTGGTGAGGCAAAGACAATAATTAACGCTAAGACCCTGATGCCCCAGCAGCAGCCTTGCCTGGCGCAAGGAGGGTATCGTGAGGGCGACGGCTGGGGTGGGGCCAAGCTCTTGACGGCAAAGCTGGGCTGGCGATGGTAACGCCAGGTCTCTCAGCCCATGTGTCAACAGCTGGTTCTGGTGAAGCTCAGGCTGGATGGCAGCAGGGGGCCCAGGGGCAGCGGAATGCGGGCTCCACGGTGGCAATCCCAGCCCTGTAGCCCCAACGGAGCACATGGCACCTGGATCCAGAGCACACGCTTACTCCAGGACTGAAATTTGGTCTTGTTTTGTGTCTTATTCCTGGTGTGGGGGTGGGGATGCTTTCTGCTTTGATTCTCTTTATGACTTTCCTCCACCCCATCATTTTGTTCAACAACGTCGTTGCTTGCAGAAGCCTGTAATGATTCTGCATGGTTTTAATTTGCTATGGGTGTGAGCTAACGAGTGGTTTGAAATCAGGACTTGCTGGTTGGTGTGTTGTCACTGCCTGCTTCTGCCCAGCCAGACCCTCTCCTACTCGGCATGGTGGGTTCGCTACAAAAGTCCCAGATGTGATCCTGCACCATTACAAGTGATCAGTGACGGAATTAGTGCAAGGGCATCATAGGCATAAATATCTGTATCAATGAGTTTTAAATAAGAATTCTTATGTTGCTCTAGCCTTTCCAAACCATATTTATTTACAATTTCAACGGCTGAAGCTCCGTTGCTAATGAAAAATTGAATTTTCCCAGCGGCGCAGAGGCTTGGCTGATGAGTCACTGCGCTTCATTAGCTAATCTTAGATCTGCTGTGAATTACTCAGTGACTGCTGATACAAAGTGGGCTCAGAAAATGCTTGTTTTGAGTGGATAATTTTAGAATTTGGGTCTTTTCCCTGGCAGGGGAGGGTACGAGCACGTGGGGGCCGCTTGTGTAGGTGTGTGCTGCTCACCCAAGTGTATCTTAAAATATAAAGACAAACTGAAGAGCCTGTGCTACTTTTTTGAATTAGATCCCCATGTGAATTTCAGTTATGTGAAGAAGCGTTTAAATTCAGGAATAACTCAATGTTAGTAAGTATGTATTAAATTAGATGGATTATGTAGTTGGGGTAATGGCCCTAGTGAGAGGGAGCTGAGGAGAATGGAGCCTTATTAGCAACATTAAGTGGTTAAAGTCTGTATATTGGGGGAGCACAAAAGTGCTTTTGGGGGGAATTTTGTGGTTTTCAGCTTTTACTCTGCAGATGATGATGTTTTCTTCCCAAGTCCCTCAAAAGGTGACTGAAAAAGCAAGATCAGTTGTGTTCTCTGTGAAACGTCTGTGTTCCCACTGGAAAATGCAAAAGGATCAAAACCCAAAACGCTCAAAAAGTCCCTGGCCAGGAACATGTCCCTGCTTGGTCACTGGTCCAGCACAGCAGCACCACTGGGCTTCCATCTCCAGAGCTCCAGCTGCTGCAGGACAATGCCCATGGGCAGCTGCCGACCCGCAGGACCTCGTGCCCTGCCACGAGATGCCTTGTTATGAGAGCCATGCTGCTAAAAGTCATCCCGTGTCGGACTGAAGAGCTTTTGACTTGGCATCCATCTGCTTCTGAAGGAGAATGCAGAAAATGTTCATAAGGGCTATTATAAAGTGTCCTGCCTACCAAGGAGGTTGCCCAAACACTTCACATCTAATTTACAGTCTGGAGTGCAAGGACCAGTAAGTTGCTTTGTGGGATGATTGGCCCTTTTAACCATGGGAGTGTTTGTTCTGTTTCCCAAAAGTTGACTTTTCAACATAATAACTTGTGATGTGGCGTTCCATGACACAACCAATTTGAGAATCTCTTTATTGACTTTCTTTCTTCTGATTTCAGTATTTAAATAAGTATTGCGCTTCCATCATTAACCTTCTTCTGCATTAAAATTGGACAATTATTGTAATACCTTAATTCTTTCTAGTCTCCTGGCTGGTTTCTGACTTTATTTGCTCAATAGGTTCACATGAGGGACTTCATAAGAAGGTGTTGATGTCGATAGGTCCTCCTTCAGCCGTGGTTTTGCTGGTGTATCAAGGGGCTCCCAGGTTTGCCCTCAGACAAACCTGGAGCCCACACTTGCCCAGAGCACTTAGTTGTTGCCATCTCCTGGAGGGTGATGGCCCCATCCCGCACCCGAAGGCGTCTCGGAGGGGACAAGGGCCAAGGACACTTGTGTCATGGTGTGGGATCTGCTCTCCGCAGGAGCTTTTTGAGCAGTTGGGGTGCATTTCCAAGGGAAGCAGAAGCATTCCTGTTACTATAATGCTTTTTATCTTCCTTTTTATTACGGCTTGTGTGTGCGCTAAAAATTATATCAGCAGTTTCCCAAGTGGCAGTTTACACTGTGGCTTGAACTAATGAAGTTTGTTGTAATATACAAGTAGTTTTCTTCCTAGTGCTAAACGCTCTAATAAACGCTGCCTGGCTCGGCCCCGGTGGTTTGTCCCTGACATATGAAACACTTCTTGGTATGATAATTGCAGCAATTTCAAGAAATAGGAGTAGGGGTCTGGACAGGAATTGCCTTTGGAAACATCTGTTTCACCTTTCTATCTATGATCTAAAATCTTTTAAATTAAAAAAAAAGAAGATTGTTCAGTATAATGCAGTCCCTGGAGGGACTTACAAGTGGCTGTAAAAGCTACATTAATGCTACTTCGCTCTTGCAAACTGATACCCAGTGGGGAGAAAAATTCCACAACCTCTGTCTGCAAACCTCTCCTCACAGCAAATCAAATTTGTAACACCACTTTTTCCAAGTTTCATCTTCTCTGATGTTGCCTTTCCCTCCAGTTTGGTTTGTCCCCCTGTAATATACCCAGGACACTGACTTCAGGGTCACAGGGATGGGGAGGGATGTTGTAGGTCAGGCACTGACCAAGCAAGGCTGAGATACTTGGCGAGTGCTGAGTGCCGTGTGCCGGCAACTCCGCTGCCCCTTCAGCCAAGGCAATGCTGTAGGCAACAAGATGGGTGTTAGAGTGGCCCCTGAAGTCCAGACTAACGTGAGAGCCCTTCTGCAGCAAACGTCTGCTCTTTGTCTGCGACAAAGGCTGTCGGGAAGAGCTGGGCATTTACTCAGTGCGGGTAAGCATGTTGGCAGGCTGCAGGCAGACTGTGGATAGGGACCAGCACAGGTCTTGCCCCACCACTGACCATCCCGTCTGGTGGTGCAGAGCTCCGAGCAGTGGCCGGGATGACATAAGATGTGTCTGTCTCCACATCTGGCTGTTCCCCAGCGGTGGTCTTTCCCAGTGTGGTGCCACAGACAGGGAGCAGCTGATGGGTGATGGGGACGGCGCTGGCTGCTCATGCAACCCCTCAGTGCAGTGAGATGGACTTTGGTGGGAGTATGTCCGGAGCTAGAGGGCGATGAAACAACCACAGGCGATTGTGCCCACCGGCCCTTGAGAGCTGGATGGCGTGGAGAACAGGTTGTCTGTCAGGTACAGCATTATGTATATGTGGCCCAGAGAGGTGATTCTGCCTCTGGACTCAGCACTGGTGAGACCGTACCTCGAATCCTGTGTTCAGTTCTGGGCCCTCACTGCAAGAAGGATGTTGAGGCTCTGGAGTGTGTCCAGAGAAGAGCAACGAAGCTGGTGAGGGGCTGGAGAACAAGTCTTACGAGGAACTGCTGAGGGACCTGGGGTTGTTTAGCCTGGAGAAGAGGAGGCTGAGGGGAGACCTTATTGCTCTCTACAGCTGCCTGAAAGGAGATTGTGGAGAGGAGGGAGCTGGGCTCTTCTCCCAAGTGACAGGGGACAGGACAAAGGGGAATGGCCTCAAGCTGCACCAGGGGAGGGTCAGACTGGATATCAGGAAAACATTTTTCACAGAAAGCGTCATTGGGCACTGGCAGAGGCTGCCCAGGGAGGTGGTGGAGTCACCATCCCTGGAGGTAGTTAAAAGATGGGTAGATGAGGTACTTAAGAACATGGTTTAGTAGCCAGTAGGTATGATTGGACTCAATGATCCAAGAGGTCTTTTCCAACCTCATGATTCTATGATTCTATATGATTCTTCATAGTGAAGTTGCTTGTGTCACGCCAGCGTGGGAATCAGGAAAAGGGCTACCATCCGCTGAGGGCAATGCGAGGGAGCAGCACACCAAGCCAATGTCAGGCCACGTGAGCCCCAGGTGGGATGGGGTCTCTCAGTCGGGGAGAACCACACAGCCAGGAAGAGGCTGGGTTTGGTGCCAGGCTGCGTGAATTTGTTATCTTCAGAGATTTGAAAAACACAACTTCCCCTGAGAGAAGGGTGTTTGTCAGATGGGAAAAGCCTGACTCAGACCCTCCTCTGCTCTATCTGCAAACCTCAGCTGGCTTAGCATTTGAGTGCTGTGCCAGGCAAAATCAGCACAGAACTTTCCAAAGGAGCTAAATTTGGCTCTGTGTAGTGCAGTGAAAGAGGGGCAATGAGACATGGGACCCCACTGTGTCCCTGTGCCCTGTGAGGGGACAGCAGACCTCCCATGCACAAGGTCACGGGCTGCAGAGCTGCTGCGGGAGCTGCTGGCACTGTCAGCACAGCGTTCCCCTGGCAAAAGCAGAGAAAACTAGCAGCTTGCTGACATGCTGGTTGATATTTCCTCCTCTGAAGGAAAGCTAATGCTCGCTTGGCTTAATTAAACCTGCTCCCTGATTTTGTTATCTTTGCTGTTTGCTATGCCTGGTCCCAATGCCACCTTCTTGGAAAGGTCTGTGATAGGGTCCTGCTGCTGCTCACACAGTGGGCAGCTTTGTGCCTAAATTTAATTCGTCCTTATTTCAAGGTTGAACTGTTCTTCCCATCACTGATGTTAATTATCAGCTGTAATTAATATTTTTTCCCTCTCCCATTACGGATACAGGGGATTAGTTATGATCAGCCAATTATGATCAATTGCTTGCACAACGGTGATAGCTATGGCACACTCTATAATGATAATACTATGGTAGTATCATTAACATCCCCTTTATTATGAACCATTGATGTCTCTCTGGGAAGCATGGAAAAGCATTCTGTTTAGAAAAGCATTTTTTGTGCAGGGCTTTGGGTTTTTCCCTTTGCTACAAGTCAGCAAACAAAATTGTTTACCAGCGCTGCCTGTACACATCATCTGTCGCTGCAAAATGGGACCTGTAATTCTCTGTATGAGGGAACGTGAGGCCGTGATCAGAAGTCAGGGCTTCTGTCCTTCAGGGATTTATGACTACAATAATCATTTGGTTTAGAACTACTTTGCATCCACTGCAGGAGAAAAATCCAGACATGAAATAGGTCACCCAGATTCGTTTCTTGACAGTCTCAACTGAAGCTGGACCTGGAGCGGGCTGCTGGGAAGACCTCGTGGGCAGGGGTGCCAGGCACACGATCATATTCCCTTCTCTAGCTCCGATAAACCCTACCAGTCCTGTCAGCCGCTATTCAGTGTTACAGGAAAAAAACCTAATGGCTCATGGATGGAGGAGAGCCCAATGAGGAAGGGATGTAGCTTCGCAGGGACTATGTGTGAGCTGAAAAGTGAAGTAGCTGACTGTACCAGAAAGGGGAAGGCTGCTGACCTACGGTAACCGAAGGGGCAGTGGTGTGGAGAAACCAAAAATAAAGAGAAGTGAGGTCATGCAGTGGGAACAAAGTAAGAAACGTATTCCTGTCCAATTGTGTTGTTTTCCTGTCTAGAAAATATGTTTTTAACACTCATGTCCGGTATTAGTGCTGGAAAGAGCGTTGTCTCTGGTGCCAGCAAAGGTCCCGGCCGTGCCCTCCGTGCTAGCGCTGGCGTGGTTCCTCGGCACAGCGCTCCCAGGGAACACTGGGGAGCTCAGTTCTGTGCCTCTGTTCCACTTACCAGAGTGCAAAGCAGCTTTGGTGGGGCTGTGCTGCTCTCACGCCTATGGCAAAGCGCTGCCAAACTTTGTAAGGGATCCCTTAATAAATTACTTGTCCTTATAAGATTTGAAAGCAATTCTGCAATCTTGCAAAAATTACATTAATGTCTGCTGTGGCAGCTTAGGACTCATCTCACTCAATTGACTTAAAATACAGCGCTGTGTAATCAAATCCCTAGTGCTCTGCTGCAGAAATGCTTAAAGGAGAAGAAAGTGCCACTTATGTCAATAAACATTTATTTAGCAGTGGAAGTTAAAAGCTAGACAAACGTAGGGAGCCTCTTATTCCAGTAATTCAAATCTTCTGCTTAAAGGAGATAAATGAATTGTTTATCTGCTAGAAATTTGGGATTTCAGGCATTTTGTTTTGGCTTTTTAATTGCATTTATTAGGTCTCGCTAAGTTAATTGCAAGCAGTAGCGATAAATTTATCGCTGCTGTTTGCAATTATCTTTGGCAGAGAATTCCAGACAGGGCTGGCTCGAACACTCCCACCAGGCTCCACTGCAGAGGTGGCGTTGCAAGGGAGTTTGACATTTTCAGTTTGTCACCTGTAACATAAAGGCAAAGCTGGCCTCCTGCTGACTTTCCTTGGGGCTTTTCTGCATGCCTTGTTTCCACTAGCCTTCCCATACGGCACAACAGGAATTCGTCTCACTGTTTTTTTTCTGGCTTCACTCATTTTCTGATGAAGCATCAGTGTAAAAGTCTCATAGCAATGAGATTTGAGATGTGATGGAGGAGCAGATCAGACCGTGCCCCTGGGCACCTCTGCAGTGGAGAGTGCAGTGAGAGCTGACCCCATCACGGCAGGCAGCCACGCGCCGGCAGGAGCCAGGCTGGCTTTGCAGGACCATGGGTTTACAGCAGTTGACACTGCCTGGTGCATTCCTGCCGTGCTGAGCATCCCAAGAGGAGATCCTGGCAAGTGAAGGGGAGGAGAAACAGGGATGTAATCCAGGGACGGGATGTCATCCAGAGGGACCTGGACAGGCTGGAGAAGGGGGCTGTGTGAATCTCATGGGGTTCAACAAGGCCAAGTGCAAGGTCCTACACTTGGTCAGAGCAATCCACAACTTTAATAAAGGATGGGGGATGGTGTGATTGAGAGCAGCCCAGCAGAGAAGGACTTAGGGGTGCTGGTGGATGAGAAGCTTGACATGAGCCAGCAATGCTCGCAGCCCAGAAGGCCAACTGTGTCCTGGGCTGCATCAAAAGCAGCGTGGCCAGCAGGGTGAGGGAGGGGATTCCGCCCTCTGTTCCTCTCTTGTGAGACCTCATCTGGAGTATTGTGTCCAGTTCTGGAATCCTCAACATAAGAAGGAGATGGAGCTGTTGGAAAGGGTCCAGAGGAGGCTACAAGGATGATCCAAGGGCTGGAGCACCTCCCATATGAGGACAGGCTGAGAGATTTGGGCTTGTTCAGCCTGGAGAAGAGAAGGCTCTGAGGAGACCTTATAGTGACCTTCCAGTACCTGAAGGGGCTACAAGAAAGCTGGAGAGGGACCGTTTACAAAGGCTTGGAGTGATAGAATGAGGGGTAATGGGTATAAACTGGAGAGGGGCAGATTTAGACTGGACATAAGGAGGAATTTCTTCATCATGATAGCGGTGAGGCCCTGTCCCAGGTTGCCCAGGGAAGCTGTGGCTGCCCCATCCCTGGAGGTGTTCCAGGCCAGGTTGGATGGGCCTTGGGCAGCCTGAGCCAGTGGGAGGTGTCCTGCCCATCGTAAAGGGGTTGGAACTGGATGAACTTTAAGGTCCTTTCCAACCCAAACTATTCTATGATTCTGTGATTCTATGGTGGAGCTGAGGAGGGTAAGGGAAGGAGTCTGCACTTCTGCCGAGAGGCAACTGAAAAGCAGGGTGTCCCCAAAGCCACCACAGAATAGTGATCTCTGCTCCTGTTCTCACCTTGGGCTTTTCAAGCGTAGAGCCTGTCTCTCACATGGTGGGAGGTGGTGGGGTACAGATGGAGGCTGGGTTTATGCTTTTCACAGCAATGTTCAGCTCCTGGCCCTGTGGGACCGAAACTGCATGTGGTCAGGAGAGAAGCTCTGTTTTGTCTTTTCATTGAGCTCATGGATTCCTGTGTGCCTGGTGCCACGTGGCTGCAGCAGCCCAGGGATGGTGAGAGGCATTTTCACTGTGTTTTTATCAACCTGGGTGACAGCAGTGTGATTTGGGGAGACTTTCGCCTTGCTGTGTCCGACACAAAAGCCCAAAACAGGATCCATGGTATTACTGTTTGTTTGTTTTTCCTTCCTGTCGATAATTATAAATATATTTCCTGGGCAAGCTATTCGTAATATGTTCAAGGCTCCTTTATGTAATAAAGAGAGCAGACTTGAAGGCAGAACAGCAAATCAATGCATTATACTGAAGATCTTTTGAAATAAATCAACCCTCTCAGAAGAGCCTTCAAAAGTTGATGGAAATTCACCCTCTTTGGGAGTGGGTCAGCCAAGCTGGCCATGGGAAGAGCTGCCTTGCTGACAAGGCAAATGATGATGCCCTTGCTTTTCAAGACATCCTCTGTGCAATGGAGTAGGAAGCCTCCCAGCTCAAGGAATTGTCTCATATTTGCAGCAAAACTCTAAAATGTGCAAAGAGGCTGAGTGCCCCGGTGAGAGCCCTCCTCTGGCAGGTCATTGCCACCATGCCGTGTGAAACCCCTCGCTCTAGGAGCCACAGCTTTCTGCCGAAGGGCAAACTGTGGTGGTTAAATGGAGTTAACTCCAGCTGGAGGCCAGTCACAAGTAGGGTTCCTCAGGGCTCAGTACTGGGTCCAGCCCTGTTCAATGTCTTTATCAATGACCCGGATGAAGGCATTGAGTGCACCCTCAGTAAGTTTGCGGATGACACTAAGCTGGATGGAAGTGTGGATCTGCTGGAGGGTCGGGAGGCTCTGCAGAGGGATCTTAACAGGCTGGACCGCTGGGCTGAGGCCAATGGCATGAGGTTCAACAAGGCCAAATGCCGGGTCCTGCACTTGGGACACAACAACCCTGTGCAGTGCTACAGACTGGGGGAAGAGTGGCTGGAGAGCTGCACGGAGGAGAAGGACCTGGGGGTAATGGTTGACAGCCGACTGAACATGAGCCAGCAGTGGCCCAGGTGGCCAAGAAGGCCAATGGCATCTTGGCTTGGATCAGAAACGGTGTGACCAGCAGGGCCAGGGAGGTTATTCTCCCTCTGTACTCGGCACTGGTGAGACCACACCTCGAGTGCTGTGTTCAGTTCTGGGCCCCTCACTGCAAGAAGGATGTTGAGGCTCTGGAGTGTGTCCAGAGAAGAGCAACGAAGCTGGTGAGGGGCTGGAGAACAAGTCTGACGAGGAGCGGCTGAGAGAGCTGGGGGTGTTTAGCCTGGAGAAGAGGAAGCTGAGGGGAGACCTTATTGCTCTCTACAACTGCCTGAAAGGAGGTTGTGGAGAGGAGGGAGCTGAGCTCTTCTCCCAAGTGACTGAGGACAGGACAAGGGGGAATGGCCTGAAGCTCCACCAGGGGAGGTTCAGGCTGGAAATCAGAAAAAAATTCTTCACAAAAGGAGTCATCGGGCACTGGCAGAGGCTGCCCAGGGAGGGGGTCGAGTCACCTTCCCTGGAGGTGTTTAAAGGACAGGTGGATGAAGTGCTTAGGGACATGGTTTAAGGGAGTGTTAGGAGTGGTTGGACTCGATGATCCGGTGGGTCCTTTCCAACCTGGTGATTCTATGATTCTATGAAACTGAGCCCAGGTGATGCAGGAGGAGATATTGCAAGTGCCAGGGGATCAACCGGCCGAGCCCTAGAGCACCAAACCCTCCAAGCTGCTGCAGACCAAAGTTTTAAATGACACGTCTGTTTAGCTGCTGCTGTGGTAGAGAGCATGTCTTTGGCCAGTATTGGTTCCAGCAGGATGCCTGACAAATTAAAGTTCCTCGTCTCCTCCACTGAGTTCATCTGATGCCCTCATCTCTCAGACAACCTGATTGCTGGCTCTGATTCAGTTAGCCAAGATCACAGAAAAGGAAAAAGAAATTGTCCGATGCTCCCTACGAAGCAATTACCTCATTTATTCACAGTAGGAATAAATCACTCCTCAATCAACTCCAAATGACACCAGCCAGCATAACCTTGTGTGTATTTATACCTGATATTCCAGAAGTGGGAGGGATTGAACCCAGCTCAATGAACTCACTGATCATGTGAGTAAAACCTTAGTGTGCCCTCTCCTCTTCTTGTAGTTCTGGACCAGGTGTGGTAGGTTTTTTCCATAAGGATTTCTCTATGGTCCTCAGGAATGGCAGCAAAGTGGTGTGCGAAGCCCTGGCTTTACAGACACCCTAAACACTAGAAATGGAAGAGGATCAGGTGGCAATTTCATTCCTGCCTGCCACTTTGGGTGTGATTAAAGGTGCTTTTAATATTGAAATCCTCAGCGGGAGTAAGACCATGAGATGCTCTCTGTGTTTGAGTGTGGCTGGCATGAGAACCCAGCTACAGGGCTGGGAAACAAGAGAGGGCTTCCGAGGCTGCTGCACATGGGGACTAATTGCCCACAGAAGCAAGAGCACAGCGAGCTCTGCTGCATGAGAATTCCTTGCTTTTCAGTATAATGTCTCCACAGGCACTCTGGCTGAGTGTTCACAGACAGGGAAGAGCCTGAGAACTGATGTAGGAACAGGGCAGGGAGGGATGCAGAGGCTGGATGGCAGCAAACAGCCTCAAAAAAAATTGTCTGTGCAGTGAAAGGATGATTGAGAAAAAGTTAAAAGGAGAAAAAAACAAGGGATGAGAGGACTGGACATAGTAAATGGAAATCATTCCTCAAACAGGCCAGTAAAAGAGAGAGCTGTGCATAGGTTATCAAGCATTTCTCTCAGCTGAATGCTGCCTTACCCGGGGCAAATGGCACAGAGGAGACCAGAAATGTCCCAAAAATGGGCAATGACTGCTGTAGGCACAGTAATGCTGCTCATTGCCTTCTTAGAAAGAGCTACGTCTATGCAGTTTATTTCAACTACAATGGAAATCTCCTAACTACAAAGAAGCGTGCTATATCCCTCCCAAAGCCAGACCCATCTCCTCCCGGTCCCTTCCTCCCTGAACAAACCACCCCAACAGCCAAGACGTGGCTCTTCCCACAGGATGCGGCTGTGAGCCCTGAGAAGCCGACCCATGGGTCCTTGCACACCCAGAGCTCCCAATCCGCAGCAGTCGGGGCTGTGCGGAAGCAGCATTCATAGCCCTTTTTTTTAGCCTTCCCAGCCTATTAGAAAAAAAAGAAAACCATCACCAGGAAATTATTTATAATGATTTCTCTGAAATTGAGTTTAAAGATCGGCTGATCCTCCTGCCACATGGTGAATCAATGAGGTAATAGGGCTGACTTAGAGAAGGAAACAGGAAACACTGAGGGATGAGGGGTTGCCCTTATGTCTGTGCTTGCCTCCCTCTTCACAGGAAAGATATTGCAGCTTTGGCTTTTTAAACTTTAAGACCCCAGCGTGGTGAGGCTGACATTCACCCTTGCTCCGAAGGAGACATCTGACATGGGGTTACGGTTGTGTGAGATTTTTCAGACTCGCATCACCAAACCCTGCGCTCAGATTGTGCCACTTTAAAGGGGCCCAAATTTAATTTCCTTCAAGTAACTTAAAAATAAAAGCAATTAACTTAAAAATAAAAGCAAATAATCCTTGTCTCTTGAATCCTCGCCCTAGCCTAAACTGCATCAGGAATCTCCTTCATTAAAGCATTCGTTAAAAAGTTTTGTGCTTAAGAAACTCTGACCACTGTGGAAAAAACTAAGTGATTTTCTTTAACCTCAAACATGTACATGGCATAGATAAGCATCCCCAGAATTTAAGAATAAAAAAGTGAGTTTGCTTCTTTGTCGTAGAATCATATAAAATAGTTTGGGTTGGAAAGGAACTCAATGATCATCCAGTTCCACACCCTGCCATGGGCAGGGACACCTCCCACTGGCTCAGGCTGCCCAAGGCCCATCCAACCTGGCCTGGAACACCTCCAGGGATGGGGCAGCCACAGCTTCCCTGGGCAACCTGGGACAGGGCCTCACCACCCGCATGGGGAAGAAATTCTTCCTCATGTCCAGTGTAAATCTGCCCCTCTCCAGTTTATACCCATTCCCCCTCATCCTATCCCCACAAGCCTTTGTAAACAGTCCCTCCCCAGCTTTCTTGTAGCCCCTTCAGGTATTGGAAGGTCGCTATATAGAAGCTGATGGCTTTGCCCCACCACTTAACGAAACCCCCTCTTGCACAGGTGAGGCACGTGGGTGCCGCCAGCCTGGCCAGTCTGCCATGGAGCTTCTGAGACGTGAAACGTTCTCCAGAGCTGTGACACGGCAGTTTCAGCACGGCCACCCTCAGCTGCACCTCTGAAAGATGAGCGAGCCTAAAAACCACAAGCTTGTGGGTTTTAGAGACTAAATAATGTGCTTTCATGTGCCCATTGAGTTTCTCTGCGGTGGGCTTGAGTCTCTTTTGCTTTTCCTCAGACATGAAGATTAAAAGTTAACTTCTCTTTTTTTTTCGGCAGACATTTTCTCTAGGTGGTTTTGCTCGGGCGCTGGGATTCCGAGGGGAAGTATATAGTGAGATGTTGAAATTACGACCATTAGCAACAGCAATGTTCTCCTCATGTCTGTGGGGTTTTTTTTGGGAAGGCTGAGCAGAGAGGGAGCTCCCCTCACAGCATATGCACTACAGAAATAAACTACACTGCAGAAATCCCTGTCTGCATTTTGCTGTTCAGGCTTCTCTTTACAGGGAGAGCGTTCATCACAGTGCTCCCTGCACTGTTAATTTTTTGGTGATATCTAAGCAACTGCACCAATGAATCCCTCTTACCAGAGGGCTGTAAATGGAAGATGACAAAACACGAAGTGCTGCTGCTGCAGTTCAGCTCCATGCAGTCAGTCCGCTGGCAACCTGCGGCCGGTGGAAAACTGACACTTCCTCCAAAGAGGGTATTAGGTGGAGAACTAAATTTAGATGCTGTTGCTCAGTGAACAGGGTAAATGGATGGCTGTAAGCTGCTGCTCCACATGCACCCCCAGCCCCAGTTCCTGCCCAGGATGGCTCGGATGCAGGGCTGGGAACGGCAGCCAGTGGTGAGGAAACCCTACTGGAAGTGATCCGTGGGTAACGAGAGCAAAGGCACATATGGAGTTTAAATAAATCACAAGTTTTTAAGTCACAGTTCCTGAAAAGAGCAGTCGTCTTCAATAAATCACCAGAAGAAACAAGTTGGAAGCCTTCTGCTTCCCAGTGCAGGGCAGCTGCCAAGCTGTCCCAAATGTCAGACTCACACATGGTTATCAGCAGTGATTCATGGGCGCCTCTGCAGGCAGAAGCTTCTGACTGGGGGGGATGGCGTGGTGGCTTTGTGTTTTAGGGTGATTTTCCAGTACCCTGGACAAGATATACATACCTGTAGTTTGATTTCCAGTAGCCTGGAAAATAGGAGTTGAAAAATGAAGTACACCAGGCCAGACAGATGCTTTACCTTAGTCTCAAAACTTTTAGCTTTGTTACCTTGGGGAAAGTGCTCTATTAGAAATAGAAGTGTCCTTCTATTAGTAATATTCTATTAGAATATTAGAAATATTCTATTAGAACTTCTATTAGAAGTACTTCTATATTAGTACTTCTATTAAAAATAGGAGTGTCCTTCTATTTCTTTTGCCTCCGTTTGTTCCCTCTGCTTTCCCATCCCTGCCCTCCCTCAGCACATGAGTGCATGCGTGCACACTATCTCATCTCATCTGCATGGGCAAAGTAGTGGCTGGTGCATCCCAAAATCCCGTAGGAATAACCCCAGTGGAATCTGATCCTGTCAGTCTGGCTGTGTGTGCCATAGCTCTCAGCCACACTCTCTCTCTTGCAGGGCAGGTTGGTCTCTGTGCAGCCCCAGCCCAAGGGCACCTGAGAGACGAACCAAAGCGTGGGCTGCCACCCACTGCAAAGGCTGGACTGGGTTTGGGGTGGGTAAATCAGACAGTAAGTCAGCTGAAGCATACACAAGCTCCATTTTCATAACCAAGTTGGCTTTTATATTTTGCTTTATGGATACGAGGGCCACGCTGCAGCCGGCAGTGCTGGGGGTGCAGCAGAGTGGGTCTTCTGTAGTAATTTATGTCCTGCATCCCCAGCTGGAATGCCCTAAAGTACTGATGTAACTGTGCTGTCCATGACGGAGTCAGTGACTACAGTGGTGCAGGTTAATGCGAAGGTGTGATATTTAAACAGAAAACTTCCTTTTCCAGCTCCTCACCAACTCGGGATTGCCCTGATTGTAATTAGGTGGGGCACGCTGACGAGCTAGGCGGATTAGAGGCACGTAAGCAGCTGGCAGGACATCCTTCACGATGTGCCTTAATTGGAAATCCTCTTGCTTTGGTATAATCTGGCTTTGTGAGTTCCCAAGGGCTTCTCTGAAACCCACTGAAGGAGCTCTGCAAACAAGCGATGGAGATCACCTGGAAATTTGTGCCTGGGACGGTCCCAGGTTTTACTCTGCAGTTTATTTGCGTTTTGTCTTTGCTTTACTTTAAAGATTTGTCTTGGTTTTATCTTGCTGTAAGTACTCCGTGTCCTTGCTCTTGGCAATCTTTGGAAAACAATAAACAATAAATAGGCAGGCTCTGCAGGAAGCGGCCTCGATGATTCAGAGGAGCAGCTTTCGCTCAAAGCTGGCAGCATCAGTAAATCTGCTGCCTGCACCCAGCAGCACTCGGGACAAGCGGGCAGGCAGAGCACTTCTCGGCCACGTGTGTTTGCCGCAGGATGAGATCAACATTGTTCATGGCACTGCAAGACAGCACAGAGGTGCTCACCATGGGTCACCTGCACACCTGCCCCGCGCCAGGCTGCAGCTCCCCGGCTGCGGGTGCCACCCATGTGCTCAGAGTGCTGCAGGCCATGTGCCTTAAGGGGTTTTTTTTTGGTGATTTTGGTCTTGCTTTGGCACTGACAGACAGTGCAAGGGGCGTGCAGGTAATTATGCTGTTACCTGGTTGGTTTTGGCTGAGTGGGCACAGTGGAGAGCCGGGGAGCAGCGCTGAGCAGAAGCAAGAAGGCCAGTTTTCCTCCTGGGAAAAAAAACAAACTGGCTCTGTGGGTCTGTGGAGCAGCCACCCCCACTTACACAGCATCCCGGGGCACTCGGCACAGCCCAGGACAGGTTAGCATCACCCTGCAGCCAGGCACGCTCTCACTAATGAGCTCCAGTAGAGGCATTTAATGAGCATACAGTTACTAGGCTGAATGTATCTAAGAAATTAGCTATTTGTGGGGTTTACAGACTGGCAGTATGACCGAAGAATGATTCCAAGCAGCTTGGCACGGCTCACAGTACCAGCACTGCTGTGTACTGCCTGCAGGGCCATCTCCCTATGCAGGAGGGCTGGGTTTTCTGATACTGGATTTAGTTTTCAGCCTGAACACTAGTGAATTGAATGTGGGTATTTTTCAGAGCAGCTAGACCTGCCCATCCATGGCATGGCACTCCTGTCTCCGAGACACTCGTGTCTCCTGTCGGTCAGAGCCTGTCGGGGGCTGTGGTTGGTGGCACCCCTGGAAATCTGCATGCTTTAAAACAGCCTCTGCGGTGTTGGGGGCTGCATGTGAGGATGGAGTGGCCACGCTTGTGCTCAGCCCATGTGGCTGTGCTGCCTCGCTCTGCTGAATCATGCCAAGGTGCAGCACTGGGATCCGCCTGGGACCTCACCCCCGCCAAAGCAATCAGACCTCACCCTGATAGGAAGCAGAGTTCCTTTCCTTATGGTTTTAACCTCTTCAAGTATTGCAAAAGCACAGGCAGGTCTTGTCACCCTGATCTGAGTGAGGAAATTAAAGATGAGAAGGGATGGTCAATGGGTGGAAGTGAAGAAGCACCCGTGGGAATGGCAGATTGGAGCATTTGCCCCTGTCTGGGTGGGAAAATACATTCCAGGGTCTGCAGCAGAGACCTCCTGGCTGTGGGTCTTGGGGGGCAGGCAGCCGCAGGAGGTGTTGGACCAGCCCATGCTGCCCACTTTGGATTGCTGCAAGTTTTGCACAAAGACCCTGGACGTTGGGCTACAGTAGGCAGTGGTCCAGAAACCAGCGTGGTGGCACATCCTGTGCCTTGATGTTGGTGGGGCTCATTGGCCCCAGCCCCAAAGCCATTATAGCGACCACCCAAGGAGGGAGCAAAGGTTGCAGCACTTTTTCAATCAAGGAAATTTCTCTCAAACATTCATCTGCCAATGTTTTCTGGTTTATACGGACCCAGTATTTAGCAAGTAAGTTCCCAGAACCCACGGGAGCCAAAATTTACGCGAGAAAGGTTGAGATGTGGTTGTTCAGGCAGCTGTTGGCAATACAGCAGGAAGAGGCAGGCTCTCGTCCCCCGAAACTCTGGCCCGTGCCGCAGCCTGGGTGACCTGTGCCCATGCACACAGAAAGATTTCATTTCATGGCAAGGGCAGCCCATGGGATCCAGTTCACAGCAGATGCTCTGGCTTTATCCTCTTCTGCTATGCCAAACAGAGTCACCAGGCTGAGAGGCAGGCTACTCTGTGTCCAGTCCTCCTGGGTGTCGGTATTTTGTTAACATTTGGTTTGCATTGCAGTTTTACATGTCTGAGAATGTGAGGCAAAGCAACACATACAGGAAAGCCTGTCCTGCTTGCCCAGTAGAATCATAGAATAGTTTGGGTTGGAAGGGACCTTAACAATCATCCAGTTCCAACCCCTCTGCCATGGGCAGGGACACCTCCCCCACCGGCTCAGGCTGCCCAAGGCCCATCCAACCTGGCCTGGAACACCTCCAGGGATGGGGCAGCCACAGCTTCCCTGGGCAACCTGGGACAGGGCCTCACCACCTTCATCGTAAAGAAAGTCCTCCTTATGTCTAGTCTAAGTAGAGGGTCTCTAAATAAAATCCCACTGCTCTTGAATGTGCTGCTTAGGTTCACAGTTGACTCTGATACTTCAGCACACTTAGTGCAAAAAAAAAAAGAGTTAAAAATAAAAGATGTAAAGAGCATTTCCTTTATTAGCAAGGCTTGTGTTTGAAAAAGCCGATTATATTTCCAGCAGAAAAAAATCTAGGTGACCAGAGAGCCTTAAAAATGCATTTTAAACTCCGGACAGACCAAATAAACTCCTTCACCAGCTTGATTTTCTTAATCATTTTATTTCATGTTTTATGTTCATGATAAAGAGGAAAATGGGCATTGTCTGAGTTAAGCCACTTCTCACGCAAGACCTGGCATGCATCATCCCAGAGTTTCTTACTCAGGTGAAGGAGGTGAGGTGATTTATGGCTTCACGAGACAGGGAGATATGTTTCCTCACACAAGCGTTTGACATTTTAATAACGAATTGACCATTGCCTCCAACAGAAACCTTTGTCTGTCCTCTGTAGTACAACTAACACGAAACAAATGGAACACAATCTGAGTCTTCTTGCAGCACTGGCGCTTAAACCATCAGAAATAGAATGTCATCTCTAAACAGTAGACAGTTTACTAGCTTGTAAACAAATTAAGCTAGCGCAGTTGGGTTAATGCAGTGTTCAGCAGAGATATACATCTAATATAGAAAAGGAAATCATGTTTTGGAATGTGATAGATATTTATGTCTAACATGTAAAATCATCGATCCTTAAAGCACTGGTCAAGAACGTGTTATCTACCAAGGTCTGTGCTTCTCCTTTGAGCTCAACTATATGTAAATATATAAGTCTTTGCTGGTATGTTTTCAAGAGCTGCAGATATATACTGCCTTTAGTTCTTTGAGTTGGTAAAGGAGAATTTCACAAAGTTCAGAACACTGTGTAAGGATTGGTCTCTACTGGAGCTGAAGCTGATGGGTGATGCATACCTGGTAATTCGCGCATTTCGTGCCTATGCTACCCTCCCTACCAGCACCGATAGGCACAGTTCTGAGGCTAAAAAATAGGAATTGGGGAAAAAAAGGGGGGGAAAGACATTTCTATGCATCAACTACACAAAGATTTGCTGCCATCATCGCCTGCCCTCCCCTCTCCAGGCCACGCCACGGCTCCCTGGGCCCCTGGATTTACCCTCGCACAAATAAAGCAGACTGTTGGAATTGGAAGCTCTTGTCTGCTTCTATTTATTTGCACTGTATTCTTATCTTGGGGCTGTCTCACAGCATTTTGTGTGCTTTGGGCTGACTCATTGTTGCATTTAAATAGACAAAGGAATTAAAAGACATAGAACAAGCAGGAGGTGGAAACCAGTGTGGAGAGTGGCAGGAAGAGGAGAGCATTGCTTGGACTTTACTTGTTCACTGACAAGGCAGGGTGACTTGCCAGGGTGACGAAAACAAGCATATGCCTGTTTTCCTTCTCTGTGATGCATATTGAGAACGCAGGGGTTTGTTTAGTTTTGTTTTTTTTTTATTTTCTGCTGCTCCACACCCTCCCCAGTTGTTTTTTCCATTAGATGTTGAGGTTTCATCTGTCCAGGAACTCAGTGTAGAAATATATAAATGATTATGACAGGGGATGAAAGCTGAGCAATTGAAAGCAGAAGAGATTTATAGTCCGATGGTTTAGACACTTTACTTTTTGTTAACACCTATTATACTGCAGTGCCTTAAAACCATTTTGGAGGACTGAGCATTTTTTTGCAAGATCTGACAGCCCTAGAAGTGCAACCAGAGAGAAAACAACCCCCTCTACCGTGTTTGAGGCTTGCTCGCTCTCCTCTCAGGAAAGGGGCAGGGGGACAAGCCACTATTACAAATGCTTTTATTCTAAAAAAACAGAGGGCAAAAGTAGACTTTGCCATCTCATTTTTGCCCTTTGGTAAAGAATAAACAATTTCCATGTCTGGATTGCTTCCTTCCAGTGGAGAGTGCAGGAGCAGCAGCATTGGGGCAGGGGTGCTGGACATACAGACAGCAGCAGCAGTAGGACCAGGGGAGTGGACAGACAGACGTTGCAACCCTGCTGCGTGCCCTCTGTTTTGTGCCTTTGGCTGGGGAACCTGCTGTGGCTCCTCTGCCAGCGCAGCCCTGTGTGTCCGTGTTTCTCTGAGCCCGAGTGTTGTGCCTGCTGCTTAACAAGCCATAAAGCAAGCCAAGCTCGCTGCAGGCAAGCTCCGTCTGTTTGGGAAGAGGATGGGCCACCATGAGAAGAGGGATGCTGACAGCATGTGTCTCCTGGGATCAGTGGGGAAAGAAGCACACAGGGCTGTGCACACACGTTCTCTTGGCATGCACACAGCAGTGTTGGTGCAAGAAAAGGCTGCTTTCAGCTGTGTCAGACAGTTCTGTGTGTGCACGTGTGTGCAAGCAGGATGGGCTATCCCATGGGGTGGTTCCATACACAAGAACCTGTGCTTCAGGCAGGGCTTGAATGGTGCCAGGAACCATGCTCCTTCCACAGCAGAGGAGATAGGTACTCCAAAATGTTAACTTTGAGCTTGCTGTGGATACTGTGCTGCCTGAGTTTCTACAGAGGCTGCTGCATGGTGTGTCCAAGCCAAAAATAGCTCCATCCTTGCACTGTCCAGCGTCCCTGAGAATGCAGAAAGCTGTCCTGCCAAGGGCACTTCCACTGCTGACCTTCACTAGCCAAGTTTACATGCTCTCCAGCAGGTCTGCTTGCTATTTGTGATGGTGGAACTCACCTGTACCCCGAAGCACAGGGCTGGCCCCTCTCAGCTTGCTGTTCATCTTCATTTTACAGCAAACCCACTCTCAAAAAACAGCAAAAACCCATTTGTACCCGCTGTGGTTTGCTCTTGCGAGATACTTGCCAATTCCCATGGCTGGTGTTTTGGTACAGACCAAAGCTCAGGAAGGATTTCCAGATGGGGTGAACAGCTGGAGGCAGCACAGAGGGGCTGGAGGAGAAGTGGATCTCCAGGGGCTGAGGGCTCTTCTAGCAGAAGGTCATTGCTCTGCAGCAGCATTCCCTGGGGAGGCACCAGCTCCTCTGCGCACACAGCAGCCACTGCGACTGCCATGCACTCCTCTTACACCAACTGCACATCACAAGCTTGCCTATGATAAGGAAAGAGAAACTGGGACAGTGGAAGCAATTACTTCTTAGAAATTGTCCTTCTTCCAGTAAAACAAATCCCATTTGTTCCCATATCCTGCACCTGAGTGTATGTAATATGCAAAACCAGTTTTCGGGGTGTTTTTTCCCCCTTAGATACTTTATATGTAGTATGGCGTTACACCTCCATCCAGATGTGACCTGAGATCATCTGAATGGAGTGGTCTGAGTTGTGCTTCCTGTATTTTGAGAGCTACAACACAAATGTTTGACAGCCAGTACCTGTAGAAATCATTATTGGTCCTGGTCAAAATTTTTCTTTCAACACTTATTTTTCAACATCAGATCTCTGGCTTAAAAATATTTTACCGCACATCGCCCATTGGGGCACAACGCATGCCTGTGTCCAGCTCTGCAGGGTCCCAGGCGAAGGATGGCAAGTGAAGGACAGGGCTGAAGGATAGAGTGGGGTAGCTGGAGCATCTTGGGCTACTTGTCCCTGATGCTGGTTCTATCTGCTCCTCTGGGAAACTTCTTACTTGCACAGGCTGAGTGTTGACGCGCACCAAGGGGATGCTGATGACCACTTGTCCCACCCCGAGCAGCGTGGAAAAGGTGCTTCCTCTTCATGGCATTGCCAGGGACACAGACACTGCAGAGTGCCTGCTTTCCTAAGGAGACACCGTCCTTGCACACTTGAAAACTCAGTCTTCAGAGACAACGCCACCATTTTCCCTCCCTGGGGAAGGCTAGTCTCCAACTCCTGCATTATTTGTCACCTGTGTGTTGCGAAGGACACTGTTAGTGACTCACAGCATCCAGGAAAGGCAGATGCTGTTTCCATGCCACTGGCTTTGCTGTCACGCGACATTTGGGAACAGCAAGGGAATTCAGGGCTGGGCAACCAACAAGCATCACAGCCAGGAGAACGCGGGCACAGCATGGCAGAAAGCAAGACAAAAGCAAAGGAGCCTTTGCCCTGCAAGGAGTTAAAATCAGGTTTGGGGAACACAGAAGGCAGTTTTTTTAAACCTCACTTTTTCTGGGCTGCAATTCAGGTTGCAAACACTACTGTAAAAAATACAGGCAAAAATCTTGCTGGACCAGCTCTGGGAAGTGAGGCAACACTCAGGATTTTGCAGCAGCTACTGCTGGTTCAGGGTGGGTCAGGATGCAGAGCCAGTCCCCGCATCCCCTGGATGAGCTGTGGACTGGAGAGGGGCGGCTACAGGGGAGCACTGGGCATGAGCTGGGGCTGGAGGGGAAACCGCCTCTGCTCCTCCGCAGGGCACAGCTCGAGGTGATGGCACAGAGGGAGCCCCAAGCTCCCACAGCAGCAATGACTGCGTGTGTGTGTGTGCATGCCTCTGTGTGTGTGCATGCATGTGTGCATGCCTTAGACTGTGTGTGCATGCAAATGTGTGCGCATGCCTCTATGTGTGTGCATAGGGGTGTGTGTGCCCCAAGTGCAGCAGTAGTGGCGAGGCCAGAGGCAATGGTCCCAGCTGGAGGCTCAGAGTAGACTGTCACAGGGACGCAGGTTTGGTAAAATCTCCTGATCACATAAAAAGAGAAAGGCATGGGCTGTGAGAGCCCATGAATTTGTGCCTCAGGGTACACCTGATGCTGTTAGTGCCCCCAGAAAGAAGCTGAGCACGAAGCATCAGTGCGTGAGAGAGCTGCAAGGTCTGACCTGCCTCGGCAATTTAACATTTCTTTGCCTGTTAGAAAAGCATTGCCAACAGAGGGCTGGGGAAGGCCTCATTAATATGGTATATAACTGATATGCATGGCACAAAAATGCCTTGAAAATTTACTCAGGAGAAAGTTTGCAGTGAAAAAGGCATTCAGAGCAGTTGCTTGTGCTTCACCATCACTGAAGCCCTGAACTGATGTATAATAGACCTCTAAAAATACTGGCAGCATCTGACTGCCATCAGATGACTCCTTCGGTTAATTCAGACAAGGGCAGTGGGGAAGCCTCCAAAGACATGCACAGCTTTGTTTCCCACGACCCTTTCTGTTTCTTTTTTTATTCATCTCAGGGTGTTTCTGAAAAGGCAGTAAGCTGCGTGGGGCACTAGGGAACACGGAAGCCTAAAGCTTGGAGGTGACTTTTCACCATGGATGTGAGCTCCCCAAGGCAGATGCTTGTTCATGATAAATTGTGTGGTTTGTGTGTGTCTGTATCTGTGTATGTGCTTACTTGTGATATTTAAATACCACATCCAGCTGGCAGAACTTCCTACATGCCACTGCAAAGCCTCCAAAAGAGCACCAATGAAACAAGAGGAGATGGCTGGTTTGTTGATGTAGGTTTTCTGGCTGGTGCTCAGAGCTCTGGGCCTGGACCAGGCACTGCAATATTCAGTGACAGATACTCTGTAAGTGCCACTGGCAGCTTTGAGCTTCTGTTGCTGATGGTCACTGAATGTCCCTGTGCTTCAACTGCCCCCCCGAGAAATGGAAATGTTAGGCAAGGGATGGTGCCAGACTCCATGCTCCTGCCACTGCAGAGGAGATAGATACTCAAAAATGCTAACTTTGAGCTTGCTGCTGGTGCTGTCCCCAACAGGTGAGCTTAAAATAGGCTCCACCATAACAGAAAATGTGTGTCACCAATGAGCGAGATGTGCAGCAGCAGCTGAGCTCCGTGCCTCCGCTGCGGCACGGTGCTGGGCATGCGGCACATGAGAGGTCAGTAGCGACGTGAGCAATGCTGCCAACTGCCTCCCCAAACCTGGCTAGTGCCCTTTGATAGAGAGAATGAGCATCACTCACGATCGCTTGGAGACCCTCACAGGCTGCTCCATCGCTCGCTGGCAGGTGTTTGCCCCGGAGCAGGAGATGGAGGTTAGAAATTGCATCTGTGCCTAAATGTTTGCTTCCAGCACTGGGAATGTTTCTGGTGCCTGCTGCAGCCCAAGTTCAAAGGCTATCATGGGAAAAATACTCCCACTGTAACAGGGATGAGCAAACTGCCTCCGCAGCAGTGAAGGAATTAATTGCGTTGTCTTTCTGTAAGAAGACAAAACAAGTTTTGCTCTCCAGACTAGTGCTCGAAGTGTTGTAACCGCTCACTCTCACTTACACTCCTGCGCATCAACCAGGTCCCAAATGAAAAGCTTCCTTGGTGTCTGTGGAGGTGTGTTCTGGTCCTACCCAAAGTCTCTGCTCCTGCCCCTGCAGTTGAGCAGGACACGGTTACACTCTCAAAATCCTGTTATCTGACCACAGTTGGCCCCATCAGTCAAGTGCTTGGCCGCTGCTCGGGAGGCTATGGCAGAGGTGGAAAATATTTTGAACTCTTAAGCTCTCAGGAAGACCTCTGCTTGTGGCCGATGAGAGCGATGGCTCTTGGGGTTCAGGCCAAACAGCCACCCCACGCTCTACTTTCTACACATTTGCTTTCCCTGTCAGCAAACCCAAAGCAATGGAGATAAGAGCAGCTGTGTGTGATGGCAAAGCTTGGCTGGAGAGCTCGGACGTGGCTTACTCGCTCCTCTGCATAATAGGCAGCTTAAAATCTTCCTTACTTTCTGTGCAAATACTGCAATTACACAGAGAAATGCCTGTTTTGAAACAGTCTGGGGGAACTTGGAAAAGGAAAGTGGCTACCTTTTATTTACTCATTTATTTATTTATGGATAAGGTTTATTTGTCTGTTGGTTTTATCCCATGCCATAACCAGCTTGTTTGTTGCTGTTTGCCATCAGGTGTTATATTTAGCCATATGTGTGTGATGGCTAAATACGTTGTGGTTTTTATTTTCAGGGACAGCAACAATTATTTCTAAATATTGCAGATCTACTGAGATGTATGAGAGTATTGGGAGCTTCAGGGGGACTTTTCAGATCTTGGTTTTTTCTATATAGTTTCAAGGTATGTCTTGCTTAAAGCACATCAATTTGCAATGAAAGTTTCCCTCGAAGACTGAAATTAAATCTCAGATTTCTCAGGTGTCGGGAGTGTGATCTGACCGGTAGCGTTAGCGAAAAACATTGTAGTTCAAAGGAGTTACGTTCGAAGGACATCAAAAGAAAGATTTTTCTAGCAATAGAAGCCAGTGCAACTATCACACTCAGCAGTGCAGGGAACACGAGGCTGGAGTGTTTGCTTTCCTTATGATTAATTTTCTATACTGGTAATGTATGTAAACAAAGGTAAAAAGCACCTGGTCCCATGTGCTACAAGCGTATGTGATCGTCCCCCCATGGTCTGTTTAGCATATGCGTGTTTGTACGTGCTCAGCATGACAGCCTCTTAGTGCCAAGCTACAAATATACTTAAAACTTAAGAATAATCAAAAAATAACGGACAGTTGGTACTTTTGAGCTTTGAACCAGCTCGCATCTATGTGACACCCTGGCTGTGTTGGAGAGTTTCTGATGCCTGTCCTGTGCTGGACCCTCCTGTCTGGGCAGAATCTTGGTTCCTGCAGCAGGAGCAGCCTGGGCAGTGCAGAGCGAGCCGTGCCCTGGCATGCGGCTCCTCGAATTGCACGGCTGTGCCAGCCTGGCTCCCCATACCGCATGGCTCTGCCTGCTCCGCACCGTGATCGGCCAGCCCCACACTCTCAGCACAGTCCAACCTTCTCCCCGCACTGCCCTGGGTACAGGCATGCAGAACACATTGAAGAGCAGTGATCTGGAGCTTCATCATTGCTGTGCCTCCCCCAAGAGCCATTACTTTTATGGCTTTTTCTTTCCTCTTTTCGCTCTGGAGCAGCAGTCAAAAGCGCCCTTGATATCAAGGACACAGAGGTCAGCTTTGGTCTCCTTCCAGGGTAGTCTCCAGGTCAGGTTTCTCCTTCCAGCTCTCCAGCTCTCAGGTCTTCACCTTGGCAGTTGTCTGCTCTGGCTTGAGTTCTTCTCCAACTTTAACACTCTCAGCCTCACAATTTCAATACGTGACCCACGCTCAATCCCGCCCCAGGAAACCACTGCTGTCACTTGTGGTCAGAGTAGTCAATGTGATTTGAGGGGATTTGGGGTGGGTTTTGTTTGGTTGGGGTTTTTGAGTGATATCGAGAGTACTTGTGCTGTCAAACATTTGCAGATGATAGATCCCAAGGGCAGGTTTTATTACTGGGCTATAAATGTAATATACACAAAGAATGTGCTTTGTGTCAGTGAAGGCAGCGTGCTATCGCTCTGCCGAGGGGACACTTACCCCAGCAGTGCCTTTGGTAGCTCTCTTGCACATTATTCTGACATGGAAGGAGATTAAACGTAACAGAGATGAATTTGTCATCTATCTGAATGTGTTTGATATTCCATGCAGAGATAAAATAAACAGAATTTTCCACCTGGCTGGTGGCCTTGGTAATTATTTTTGTTCACATATTCTGCATTAGATATAAAAAGCAGAACTGTATTTCCTTTGTGGTCTATTGATTTCCGAGGAGAAACCAATTGAATTAAAAGATCAAAACGAGCTAAGAGAGTATAATGTGATTTTAAGCAGATTTTGTGAATAAGTCGTTTAAACAGTCACACTGGAGAACCAGGTAATTTTCCAAGGTTTTGAGCTACTCTTCTTTCTCAGTTAAAATTAATGCTTAAAATTCAAGACTTTTTCTATGATCCAGTAATGATAATAATTAACAGCACTGTTTTTCAAGAGGCCAAATACAAATGCAAAGGTCGGTACATTTAGAACCAATAAAAGAAATGTTCTTGTATTTCTCTGGAATTCACTTATGAAGAAGATTTAAACAAATAGGTTGGCTAGAACAAAAAGAAAAGCTTTGGCTGGATCATTTTGTGTCCATTTATAACATCTGTGGCTATGCAAGCTCTGGCCAATTATATCTGAGTAATCAAACCCCTGTGCCAGGGCAGAGGAGGCTGCACAGTCAGCTGTCAACATTGTGCTATGCTTGGGGCCGGTCTCTGGCGCAGTGGGTGATGCAGACAGCAGCGCAGGACATCAGGGTCTGGAGAGGGTTTGCTCTTCAATAGCCACCCCACTGCTGGTTTGTGACAGGGAAATTCCTGCTAGAAAATGAAAGATTAGAATCATAGAATAGTTTGGGTTGGAAGGGACCTTAAAGCCTATCCAGTTCCAACCCCCCGTGCTATGGGCAGGGACACCTCCCACTGGCTCAGGCTGCCCAAGGCCCATCCAACCTGGCCTGGAACACCTCCAGGGATGGGGCAGCCACAGCTTCCCTGGGCAACCTGGGACAGGGCCTCACCACTCTCATAGGGAAGAAATTCTTCCTTATGTCCAGTGTAAATCTGCCCCTCTCCAGTTTATACCCATTGCCTCTTGTCCTGTCACTAGAAGCTTCTACAAGCAGTCCCTCCCCAGCTTTCTTGTAGCCCCTTCAGGTACTGGAAGGTCACTATAAGCTCTCCTCGGAGCCTTCTCTTCTCCAGGCTGAACAACCCCAACTCTCTCAGCCTGTCCTCGTATGGAAGGTGCTCCAGCCTTTGGATCATCCTTGTAGCCTCCTCTGGACCCTTTCAAAAAGCTCTATCTCCTTCTTATGTTGAGGATTCCAGAACTGGACACAGTACTCCAGATGAGGTCTCACAAGAGAGGAACAGAGGGGCAGAATCCCCTCCCTCGCCCTGCTGGCCACACTGCTTTTGATGCAGCCCAGGACACAGTTGGCCTTCTGGGCTGTGAGCGCTCATTGCCGGCTCATGTCGAGCTTCTCGTCAACCAGCACCCCCAAGTCCTTCTCTGCAGGGCTGCTCTCAATCACATCATCTCCCATCCTGTATTGAAACCAGGGATTGCCCTGACCCAGGTGTAAGACCTTGTACTTGGCTTCTCCATCCGATTCATAGGAGAACCTGGATATCAGTGCAAAATGTTCAGAATCCTCCAGTCATACTGGAGTGGAACCTCACTGCCCTAGCAGTGCTGCTCCTCCCAAATGTAGTGGGAGACTTCATCCACCCTTACCTCTTCGTATGAGTTTGGATGGGAATAACAGAGCAGCTGGGAAGAATTTCCTTCAGCCAGGCTGGATTCTGCAAGTTCCCGTTTTATCTTAATTGCTGGCCCCAGAAACCTAGTGTTTTCATATGGGAGGTGAGCTGAGTACTGAAAGCTGCAAGAGAAGGAAATAATAATAATAATGAACTATTAACAAAGCTAAGCACGTGTTTGAAAATGCTGACTGTGAAGCATAAAATAGAAGTTTGTTGTAATGAAACTGAATTGGAGCTCATTGAATTTTTTTTTACTGTGGAAGATGATGTTGGGTTTATTGGAAACATGGAGTTTCACTTAAATGCATCTTTGTGAAATTGTTGGGTTTTTTGTTTGAATTCGCTTCAGTGAATTGGATGGGAGCAGCATGGACAGGGGAGCTGAGGCCAACAGGTCAACTCCTCTTGCTTGGGTAGCTGAGATCTCAGGCTTACTTGGAAAATGCAGCCAATCCTTCCTGAAGGCACAGGCTAAAGATCAGGGGAAATAGTTGAAATGCTGCTTTTGGATACAAGTGAAATGAGAAAAAGGTGAAAAAAAACCATCTTGTTTATTTCTGGTCACTCACCTCTGTCTATTTACTGGCTGGGAACTGCTGAGTGGTTGAGCGCATCCCCAGGCAGCCTCCGCACCCACCCAGAGGAAATCACCCCCCTCTCCTTCAACCTGAAACAGGTCCTGTCCTGGGCACTTTTATTTTTGCTTACTTGGGAAGCAGCTAGAGTCTAAATGGTACTTTTCCAGAAGAGGAAAAGATGGCATATTACACTTTTAGTGAATTCCTTGTTTATGTTACCAAAAAAAGAATGAGTTTGTTCTCTGCTTTTTGTCTGCAGTCCATCGTAGTCCGTGCAGAGCTATATACATTTCCAGGTGGTGGATAGGAAATGATAGCTTAGTATGTCCAAAACTCTCTTCCTACTCCAAGTAAACAAGGTCGCTAGCTCTGTATTGCCTCTTTGCACTGTTCCATACGTTGTCACTTATTTTCTCCCGTTTTTCTCCAAGTGGCATTGCTTTCCCTTGCTCAGTGACAGTGATGTGCAGCCACGGCTGATCTGGTTGCTTCAACAACTTTGGAAGGCATTCCTGATGCTGGGGCCGAGGTTTGGAGCTGGGTAGGCGATCCTTAATAAACTGGCTTCCTATTTCCCTCGGAAATGCCTTCCTCAGCAGTCAGTTAATTGCAGCAGGGCTCACTCAGAGCTCACTCGGAGCTCGATGCTTGCAGGCACGATGCCAGGCTACAGCTGCAGAAGGGAAGCCTGTCCCTGCAGCAAAGGGGGACACAGCAGCAGCCGGAGGGGCCAACAGGCCAGGAGAAGGGGCTGCTGCAAGCCCAGAGTTAACAATTTCCTGGCTGCTCTCTAATTTGGGCTTTTCCCCCCTTTATCTGCCTTCTGATCGCTCAGCCTCTGTGTTTGCCCAAGACCACTCTCTATGCCCAGGCTAGAAGTGGGTGAAGGTGGCCTAAGAGGTCCCAGGCACATCATGAGACCAAATGGGGAAGGGTTCGTTAGTATAGCCTCGTCACCTCAAAGGAGACACTTTAAAAACAGCATTTGACAAGGAAAGTATTTGAAAGGGCATCTCACAACCTTGTCAGCTTTGGCTTCTTGGGTATTTTTAGCACTGTGCTGTTATTGTACGGTGTGATGGGTGAGAGGCACCCAGAAGACACCTGGGGAAGTTCCAGCTCACATATCATTTGGAGAAATTTTGGTAAATAAAAGGGAGGATTGGGAATTCAACAACCTCCCCAGCGTGGCTGGCAGCCAGTTCAGCCCTGCCCTAACTGCCAGGCTAAAATAAACAGGACTAAAATCCTGCTGCCAGCAGGATGCCTGACTCCTCACACCAGCCTGACCTTCCCAAACACATTACCTAGCGCTGGAATTGCTGCAGATTGGGGCGAGTGTCATGAAAATTCCTAAATTAAATATATTTGGGGCTTCAAATTGTGAAACACTCTTTGTGCCTCCAGCCAGGAGCTCTGCCTTGCACTCCCAGTGCTCAGTGGTTGCAGAGGGAATGGAGCATGGAGGTCCCTGGCAGGGTCCTGCTGCTGCCTTTTTCCCAAGCTCGCTGCCACCCACCCTCAGCAGAAGCCTGGAAATGCAGAGATTCATTTTAGGCCTTCAGATTTATGCTAGGAGTGTCCCAAGATGTTTCCAATTTACAGGATTTCTTGTGTAATTGTTTTCTTAGCCATCCCTAGCTATTAACAGTTTTTCTTATGAGTCACTAAATAATGTGTAATTTATACAGCTGGATTTTATGCTTGGAATAAGCACTCAGCTTAGCAAGTGCTGCAAAGAAAGTTTAGGGTTTTTTTTTTAAATTTAGAAATCCATCCCAAAGGCCATTAAAAGCAACAGAGATGATATTGCGGTAAAATAAGGAGAAATTACTGTCACATTTTTTGCAATTAGCTACAGAATGCCATGCAGGTGAACCTCCTGCTTGAGAAAAGTTTTAATTCTCTGGTAAATTGGATGTGACTTTCCTGTAAGTGTCGTCACCTTGTCCTCCTGCAGTTTAAATTACAAGGAACAAGAGCACTGCTGGCACAATGTGGCTAAACCAAAGTGACTGGGCATCCCAGCAAACAGCTCAGTTGTTTCCAGCAGGTCGTGGCAGAGCTCACACCATTCCTGGACCTCAGCTGGGGTCAATGACCACCCTGCCAAGAGCGCTTTTCTACCCACTGATTTAAATTGGGCAGCCCTAATTTAACCTTTGAAAATTGGCATTATAAAAGAAGAGATAAATTTTACATCCTCACATCTCTGGCTGGAACTAACGGTGGTGCCATCAATAGCTGTGCTGTGGATTAATTAGTCTGGTAATTCATGGCCGTGCCTCGGGGATGCTGCTGCAAGAACTGATGGCTTCTCCACCGCAGCGTATAGCTGGTGGTGGTGGGACCAGCCTGTCCGTGTGTCCATCCCACAGGTGTTCAGCCTGCGGAGCTGCTGCTGCTGAGCAGGTGGGAATGTTGGAGCTGTGAGGAGGAGGATGCTAGGATGTGGATGAGGTTTCAAACCCATGCAGAGCGAATGCTGGAAATAAGCAGTGGGCACGGGACAAGCAGCTTAAGATGACTTTTAGGGACAGCCATGAGTGACCTCCACACTGTGCTGAAGACCACCAGATCCCTCCTGGGGTGCACATGATCATATCTTCCTGATAAAAGCTGGCAGCCCCCATGTCTTGCAGGGTATGAGGGCAGGAGAAAAGTGCAGTTTAAAACTCCAGTTTAAATCTATAACTGTCACAGGGATTTGTGCAAGGCTAAAATACGTCCCACTGGTTTTCAGACCATGGGAGCCCCCGCAGCACCCAGAAGTCATTGACCATTGCTCCTACGGACCCTATGACTTGCCAAAACACATGCCAAGGGAAAACTGCAGCTGGACACTGCAGCCTGGCGTGCAGTGATGCCGGGTCTGGCCAGCTGATGAAGCACTGGGGCCACAGCTCTTTTCCAGCCAACGGCTGGCACATCTGAGCGTCTCTCCATGGAGCAGCCTCTGCCCATCGAGATCCCCAGCATCCCTGGATGGCCACAACCCTGTGCCTCTCAGTGCCTGTCTCATCAGTGGGCCAGCTTTTGGAGCAGCAGTATGATTTAAAATGGATTGGATAAAATCCAAGGGTATAAAACGCTGCAGGAAACTGTGGAAAATGGGCTCATTCTGACTTCTAGATAATGGAACCAGATTTGATAGTTTTTACTACTTTGTGCCATGGCCAGCTGGGGAAGGAGCAACCGTAACGCTGCTCCAGCATCTTCCTTGGCTCTTCTGTGGAGTCAATACAGGAATGAGTCACTTGGCGTCATTTCTGTCATGGGATAGGCCCCAGGGCTTTATTTCTGCCTTTCCTGTGGCTATAATGAGAGGTTTAGTTGGTGCAAAAATTCAGATTTTGGACTACATCTGAAATCTTTTGGCAGTCCTCAGAATTGCAGCATATTTAGGGTGAAATTTATTGGGGAACTGTGGAAAGGCTCAACAAGAAGTAGCTGGACTACTATGTCCATAGCAAAAGGCAGGTGATTGTTAGCAGGGAAATAGTCTGATACAGATCTTCTATAAAAAGCCTTTTTTATCATTTATTATATAATTAAGTTGCAGCTTCCACTGGAGATTCATCTGACCAACACTTTGCTGTGTACTGCGGGCTAGGTTTTGTGTACAATAATGGGAGCCTGGGTGTCTAAACGTGGATGTCTTTGGAGTTAGGCAATCCAAAAGATGTTCACAGGCCACATAGAAACTGCAGGACTGACTCAGCGCTCAGGAGATTTAGTCTCAGAGTTGGCTTTTTGCTCTTCATGAGTGCTTTCTTTCTTCCTGGCTTCTTTCCTCCTCCTCCAATCAATAATGTACAGTATTTTAAACAAGGAAAAGATGTTCCAGTTCAACTCATCTCATTGATGTTCTCCTTTATAGATACAGAGAACAAGACAACTGCACAGAATGGTCCCAAAGCTCCATTTCTTTGCAATAAAAATTCATTTTAAGGGACTTGCTTTTTAAAGTTGCTTTCATAGCTATAAAAAGAACATGGAAATGTTTCCCTTTGGTATGTCTACATCCTTCCCACTAAATAAGTGATTTCCTTTTCTCTTTGCTGATTAGGAAGTTCTCCTCTGGAGGTTCAGCTTTGATGTCTCAGAAAAAAAAAAAAATCAAATTAGCAAATCTACAGGAAGGAATTAGCACAGCTGTGTTCCCTGGGCCTGAAATTCAGGGATTAACCCTCTGACTTAATACATACTGGCTTCAAGCGGGCTAAGAAAATGAGAACACAGCCGCTTATTTTCAGTGAGAACTGTGTTCCCTGCCCAGAGATCCTGAAGGGCAGAAACAAGGCAATCAGGGATGCAGCAGGAGGTAGTTTGGGAAGCCTGGAGAGTGTCACATGCCACTATGGCTACTGCAGGACAGGCATAGAGCCTCCCACCATCCCCCAAGCTGGCCCCAACCACGCTCCGCCTTCGGCACTGCCAGCATGGGATGCCCTAGGGAACTGCTGCCAGGGTGGTGCCATGCCATGCTCTGCCATGCTGTGCCATGCCGTGCAGTATTGTGCAGTGTTGTGCCATGCCATGCCATGCTGTGCCACGCTATGCTGTGCCATAGAATCATAGAATCACCAGGTTGGAAAAGACCTCTTGGATCATCTAGTCCAACCATTCCTATCTGCCACTAAACCATATCCTTCAGCACGTCATCTACCCATCTTTTAAATACCTCCAGGGACAGTGACTCCACCACCTCCCCGGGCAGCTGTTCCAGTGCCCGATGACCCTTTCAGTGAAATATTTTTTCCTGATATCCAGTCTGACCCTCCCCTGGTGCAGCTTGAGGCCATTCCCCCTTGTCCTGTCCCCTGTCACTGGGGAGAAGAGCCCAGCTCCCTCCTCTCCACAACCTCCTTTCAGGTAGTTGTAGAGAGCAATAAGGTCTCCCCTCAGCCTCCTCTTCTCCAGGCTAAACAACCCCAGCTCTCTCAGCCGCTCCTCGTAAGACTTGTTCTCCAGCCCCTCACCAGCTTCGTTGCTCTTCTCTGGACACACTCCAGAGCCTCAAAGTCCTTCTTGCAGTGAGGGGCCAGAACTGAGCACAGCACTCGAGGTGCGGTCTCACCAGTGCCGAGTGCAGGGGCAGAATCACTTCCCTGGACCTGCTGGCCACGCCATTTCTGATCCAAGCCAAGATGCCATTGGCCTTCTTGGCCACCTGGGCCACTGCTGGCTCATGTTCAGCAGCTGTCAATCAACACCTTGCCATGGCAAGCCATGATGTTCTGTGCCATGCCATGATATGTTGAGCTGTGCCATGTGGATCCCTGGGGCTGCCTTGGGCTGCCATCCCCATGGCCTCCCGCACAGCAGACCCCATTCTCCATGGCAGCTGGCCCCACTTTGATGTGAAACTGGGAATAAAATAAAGCCCCTGAACTGTGAAAGTCTTAGGGCACAGTAGCTAAGGAAACTGTAAAAAGTAGCTGGTTAAGATGTATTTGCTGTGTATTCCTTCTCTGTGGAAAACTCAGCTGGATCAGTTCTACTTAATGTGTTTATGGTTGTTCAAAGTTATTGTGACAGTTATTGTGACAAAGTTATTGTGACATGTGCTCCATGTGTTTTACTTTCTGAAGAAATACCTTTGCTCATAGAATCATAAAATCATAGAATAGTTTGGGTTGGAAGGGACCTTAAAGATCATCCAGTTCCACCCCCCTGTCATGGGCAGGGACACCTCCCACTGGCTCAGGCTGCCCAAGGCCCATCCAACCTGGCCTGGAACGCTTCCAGGGATGGGGCAGCCACAGCTTCCCTGGGCAACCTGGGACAGGGCCTCACCACTCTCATAGTAAAGAATTTCCTCCTCATGTCCAGTCTAAATCTGCCCCTCTCCAGTTTATACCCATTCCCCCTCGTCCTATCCCCACAAGCCTTTGTAAACAGTCCCTCTCCAGCTTTCTTGTAGCCCTTCAGGTACTGGAAGGTCGCTATGAGGTCTCCTCGGAGCCTTCTCTTCTCCAGACTGAACAACCCTGACTCTCTCAGCCTGTCCTCACATAGGAGTACTCCAAGCATCCTCCCTCTTGTCCCTGCCAAAAGCAGAGTAAAGCCCTTCTGCCCCCGTGAGTCACACAGCAGCAGTCCTCTGCAGGCTGGGGCAGGACATCGCTCTCTTCTCCCATCCTGCTTTTAGACCAGAAAATTCCCACTCAGCATTTGTCTGAGACCAGAAACACCCGTGGCAGCCGAGACCCTGCCTGGTGCACAGCAGAGGCTGCAGCCCCCGTGTCCCCATCCCCACCCCAAGCCACGCCATAGGGACCAGATCCCCATCCCTGTGGACTGGAAGGGACAGCAGGAACCCACCATCAAGGGCAATGCATTCAAGGTCTATGTCTGAGTGTTATTTTTCCATTTCCTTTCATTAAGTGAACTCTCTGCCTGTTTATCTGAACTATAAATAGTTTCCTTCGTGTCTGCGTTTGCTCTCCCTGTGGTCAATAACACACAACGGTGTGGTTTGGGGATGGGGTTTTTTAAAACTGATTATTTTTTTTGCCTATCGCTGGTGGCAGAACAGAGTGCGAAAACAGATTAAACAAGGAGAGATTAAAGTGAGAGGCGTGTAAATGGGTCTGAAAATAAACCCTGTGCTCCTTAAGCCAACACAGGTCTGTTGCACCCAGTGCAGCTCAGTGCCTTTAAAGAGTAATAAGTCCCTTGATTTCTGTTGGTGATAGAAGCAATAAGTGTAAATCCTCTGATGAAAGCAGAGTTCATCTCTCTTTCTTTGTGTAGGGTTTGGGAAGGGCGTGAATAAACCATTTCAGTGGCTTTTACCAGTTCTGACTGAGCCACAGGACTATCTCCGAGTTCATTTGCATTGACTTTATTTATCTCTTTAAAACACCAGAAAATGAATTTTTATGCATCTCAGCACGCGTTTTGCCAGCACCAGTCCTGCGCTGGAGCTTGTAGAAGGGTAGTGAGTCCTCACGCTGGGGCACCTCATCTGCCTGCTGAGCAGAGCAGTTTGGTGTTGTGTGTGCCAAAAATCCACTGCCAAACGCGGAGCAATGCTGTGCTCAGAAACTGCTTTACCGAGGAGCCCACTCCATCCACCCCCATCGTGTTGTGGCTTGGTGACGTATCAGAGCCGCCGGCTCCCTGTCCTTTCCCAGCAACGGGTGCCCCAGCATCCAGGACACCTCACAGAGTTACTAAAATGATGACAGCATGCGACTCTGTCACCCATTTTGCAGCAGTTCATCTTGGCCAGAGCACAGAGGAGCCGCTCCTTGTACTGCCCTGTATTTACTTTGGGCTCCAGACCATTTTGGAGACCTTGCTTAACATCACCCCGAGGCAGAGCCGGGGTGGCTGTTTGAATCATGGAATCACAGAATCATAGAATCATAGAATAGTTTGGGTTGGAAGGGACCTTAAAGATCATCCAGTTCCAAACCCCCTGCCATGTGCAGGGACACCTCCCACTGGCTCAGGCTGCCCAAGGCCCATCCAACCTGGCCTGGAACACCTCCAGGGATGGGGCAGCCACAGCTTCCCTGGGCAACCTGGGACAGGGCCTCACCACCCTCATCGTGGAGAAAATCCTCCTTATATCTAGTCTAAATCTGCCCCTCTCCAGTTTATACCCATTGCCCCTCATCCTATCTCCACAAGCCTTTGTGAACAGCCCCTCCCCAGCTTTCTTGTAGCCCCTTCAGGTACTGGAATGTTGCTATGAGGTCTCCTCGGAGCCTTCTCTTCTCCAGGCTGAACAACCCCAACTCTCTCAGTCTGTCCTCTTATGGGAGGTGCTCCAGCTCTTGGATCATCTTTATAGCCTCCTCTGGACCCATTCCAATAGCTCCATCTCCTTCTTATGTTGAGGATTCCAGAACTAGTGGAAGTTCTGGAAGTTCTGACCAGAACTTTGGTCAGAAGGTGCAGGATAACAACCGAGGTGGGGATCATGGGCAGCAGCTGAGTAAAAGGTGAGGAACTTCTCCCAGAGACCTCCACAAGGCAGGGAGCCTTGCACCCATGTAGGATGCTGCTGGCCCATCAGCTGCAGGGCTTGCTCTGCACCCAGGTCCATGGGTCACTGGCTATTCTGCAGTGCAAAAATCAAATCTGTTCTTAAGCAATGTAAAATCCCTATCTGGATCTCCTAACAGGAGCTAGCACCTGGGAAAAATCCAGGTGTCACGGCTTTCATGGATTCTGAACCATGTTTGCTCCAGCCTGGGAACACCAGCTGCTTCTGGCACAGCAGGGGAGGATGTGGCTCTCTAAGGGTTGGCTGCATTTGCTTCTGAGCACCTGGAAAGGCTTGGACGTGGTGAATACCATCACAAAAAAAAAAAAAGGCAGAGCCACGCTAGGGTCATTGTGCAAGACCTGCCTGGAAGGAAATGGAAAATCACAGATCAGGGGAGACTAAACTGATTTCTGGACAGGGAGGTCATGCCTGAATAAAGCAGAGGAATTTTTGCTGATGCTCTGCTGCTTATGCAGCCCGGCAGGGTGGGGGGAGCCGCGCAGACAGGCCCGGCATGCCATAATTAAGAGTGTGTGCAATTTCCTATCAGAGGCATTAGCAATACGTAAGGTGTGGAGTAATGGAAAATGTGGAAAGCTGGCGCACTGGCTTGAAAACTAGCTCAACAAGAAATAACCTTGTGCTTCTGTAGGTGGATAATTGAGAAGTGTCAATTATATACGGCTGGTGCATAAGAGGATTACTGCGCTACAGAAAAGACCTCTTTGTCTGGAAAAATTACTAGTTGATAACAGAGATATTCCCCTCCCTTCTTGATTGTGTAAACAGCATTGGTGTATTTGCATTGCCTTCTCTCTTGTGAAAATAGAAATGCGTTTGCTCGGCATGTGTGTCCCTGCACTGCCAGGACTTTTAACTGTTTTGCCGCTGGCACCTCACTACATCTAGAAGTTAAAAACTCTTTTTGGAAAGCCCAGGATTGGAAGGAAGGAGAAAACCAAAGAGCCCACGTATTCCTATATGTTTCATTCAACATGCATCATCAAATGCTTGGTGTTAGTTACCATGAAAAGCTTTCCATTCCCACTTTCGTTTACAGAAAAAAATGACAATTGGTTTGACTATAGGCTTTGCATAAACTTTTCACAAAGGTAATTAGTATTTATTGACATTTAGAGGTTTACTCGGAGACAGAATGTGTGACATTTGGAGAAATAAAGACTTTCAGTGAGTCTTAGGAAGTATTTCCTGAGTGAATTTTCAGGTTGCTAAATCTAAACCGGTGCCCATAAACCGACTCAGCTACAAGCATTCTCATAAATCAGAAATTGTGTTAAAAAATCATCTAAACTGCAGAACGCCAGCGTACGTGTGCCGTACCTGTAGTTCCAGCTACAGGTGAACTACACAGCTACAGTTCCAGCTACAGGGTGAGTGGCCTAAAAGGAAATGATACTTTTTTGTAGCAGAAATTGTCTAGCTTCTAAAACCAAACTCTGTGTGAGCTGTAAGCTAAGCGAGTGAGGTATTTTTCCCAACAAGAGTTTAAAACCCTTGCAGCATTCTCCGTGTCTGTTTTTTCCCTTACTGACTTGGCTTTGCACTGTCTGTTTTTTATACACTTTTAGGGTGTTGCAATGTATTATTTTAAGAAAAAAGCCAAGAGGAGAGAGGGTATTAATTCCTATTAAAAGCAATATGAACTTACTCCTCTGTTCCACAAAACGAGGCCTCTTTATTTACTGAATTCTGAGCAACTGGTGGGTGGATGGTGCTGGTGCAGCTCCAGGGGGCTGTGGCTTGGGGTGTTCTGCTCCCAGCTGGCAGAGCTGTGTTTTGAAGGTAGGATTAGGCTTATCAGGGAGTTTCGGCTTCTGGCCTTGCCAAGACGTGCCCTATGGTGCACGACGGGGCTGCTGCTGGCAAACGGTACTGACTGGTGAGGTTATTGGAGGTGATGCTTCTGAGAGCAAGGTGATTGCAGAAGGGCGGTGGTGGGGTTCAAAGTGGTCCTTGGGGCAATTAGGGAAAATCCTCACCAAACTTGAGGCTTTTAGGAGAGCTTTTGCTGTGAACTTGGCTAAGCTGGGGTAGGGAAGCTGGGAGGGGTGATGCTACAGCGGTGATTACGCTGTGGCTTGGGTTGTGTTTGTGAGCGGGTGGTCTTTGCTGACTTGCATTAGCTGGGGCGATCAGAGCAGGCCCAGGAGGAGTCCCCTTCCTCCTCCTGAGAAGGAAGGAGCAAACCCTGACGTCAGCAGAATCTTGGATTGCAGTTCTGGCAGGCGCTTCCTGGGAAAAAAGCGAAAAAAAAGTGCTGTTTGTCTGTGTGTTAGGGCTTGTCTCACCAGAAAAATATCCTGACAACTTGCTCCTCTCCAACCATGGCATCATGCTGACCAGGTCTTTGGCAGAGGTGGGGTGAGATGTTCTGGAGACACAGAGTCTCGCGGCTGCCCAGAGGACTGTCCCTCTCCCCATTGGACCATCCCTCACCCCATAGAACCACCCCTTATCCCAGGAGACCATCCCTCACCCCAGGACATGGCTGTACCTGATGGTGAAGAAGAGAGAAAAAGAGAAAACAAGTGTGACCAGACCCTGTGAGGAGAGATCCCTTTACAGGGTCGGGGCTGGAAAGGTTGCAAGTCACTCACCCCAAGTGACTGAAGCTGGGGTTCAGTTCACTTAATGCCCGTGTGAAAGTTCTCAGCTCTCAGATTTTTCATTCTAGCACGTTTTTATACATATGTATCTTTCTACCTTAGGTAACAGCTTAATAACAAGCATAATTAGAAGTAGACTATGAGTTCTCGTGTTCAAATAGTTAGGAATAAAATACTCCTCAAATTCTTTCTCTTCCACTGTGTGTTGTGAAGGAGTAGCTCAAGCATTGCCAGATGTAAGGTGGCTGAGTTTCATTCCTGATGGCTGTTGCTCTCCGCCTGTGCCTTGGACCATCTCACAAGGGCATTTGGTCACGTATGGCCACATGATAACAACTCCACAGACACCTTCACTTGCAAGTGTTGTGTTTTGAATTCATTACTCCAATTTGGATCTTGATGCCTGGTCTGAAGTAGATCTCTGACTCACATTGTAGGGGGACAATGAGTTTTTCTTTAATAATTGAATGTTTTCAGATTTGCCAAATTCCTGCTCATAACCAACCAAGTTTTCTCAGATACCCTCTACTTCAAAGTGTGGATTACCTCTGGCATTGCTCCCTGTGTAGCCAAAGAACAGATTAAATCACTCTGAATGCCACAACTTTCCATAAAGCGTGCCAAATCAGTATGGCAGTGTCACATTTCTGCATAGCAAAGTACCACACGCCAGGATTTTATGCCGGGGTATTATTAGTGAAATGCTGTGATCTGAAATTAAGCCTTTGAACAAGACTGCCTGGGGCTGGTGGGCATCGGGAGTGGCAGTTGGCATCTGGATCAGCCACTGCAGGGGGCTGGCAAGCACTGGGGTCTTCCCGATTCCTGATGTCCCTTTTGCTGACAAAGGGAATTTCAAGTGATGTACATTTGTAAAATACTTCTTAGTTTCAACATCTGTGTTGCATATTTATTTACTAACTTTATATTCAACCAAGCTAACTCTGAATGTTACCTTTGCTCTGATTTAAGTTAATCCCAGCATTTGTGCTTGTGTTTTGCAGTGACCTGAAATGCAGTAAAAAGGCTGGGCGAGTGCAATGCCTGGAGGAAACGTGCAACGTCCGGCGGCAGGAGACGCGTCTCTGCCCTGCCAGAGCATTCCAGCAAGGGCCACCTGGAACAGGCAAGAAAGTCACCCCAAGTCTCAGGTTTTTCTGCTAGCTAAAACCAGATAGAGATTAACATCATCTTCAGGGAGAGGAAAAAAAATAAAGGAGCTCCAAAGGTCATATGTGTAATTCAGGGATGAAATTTCAAAGTCTGGATTTAGAAATGAGAGCCAAAGGCTCCAAGACTGCAATCTATTGCTGAAACCACGCTGGTGACTAACCAAAAAGGTCTGCCCTAAAAATGTAAAAATCATGAATCATTCCTGAAAGCCAGAAAATGTTTTGTAACTTCCATGACTCCAGCTTAAACTCTCAGCATCCTGTTTGCTGCTGGCCTTGGTTCGAGGGCTTTGACTTACTCATCCATTAGGAAGGTTTACCCTGAAAGCATGTAGGCTTGAAACTTGTCTTTGAACAAACTGAATAAAGACACACTTTTGACCAAAGTGTATGTGTGTATGTGTATTGATGCTTCTCTGTCATTCATCTGCAAACAGGAGGAATATCCGTATTCATTTATTTCCTGGGACCCCAGGGTGTGGCTGTTTATGTTTGTACGGCTCGGATGCAGAGCAGCAGATACTCACTGAATGGCGTCACACTTGAACGTGATTCCATCTGCCGGTTGCTATCCTGCATGGCTTTGTCCGCAATGGGACACGCGGTGCTGACGAGAGCGTGGGCATCGCGGGCAGGGAGGGCATTGGCCCCGGCTGCTGGAGAGGAATCCCCCAGCGAGCCCTGCAGTGAGGGCTCTGCAGCTGCTGGGAATGCCAGGGGCTCTCCCCGACCCAGCACTGGTGAGCAGCGAGTCAGGGATGCCCGAGAGAAAAAACACCCACGGAGTGTGCCTTTTCATTAGTCCACATCTTGTGCATGAAGGGTGTTTTGTGAAACAGTGACAGAGAGCACACTTGGCACAATAGTAGCAGATGTTGTTTTCAAAGAAAGGTTTCTATGTGTGTGTATGCAGATAGAGAGATATATTACACATATATAGCTTGCTGTGGTTTTATAGAGAAATACGAGAGATTCTGACTGTGGTTAATTTGCAGTTTAAAATACACCTTTTCAGAGACTTCAGGAAATAACTCATGTCTGATTTGGTGGCAGAAGAATGGGACTTCAGCTTTCTGCAGGACTTCTAGCAGACAGGTATTGCTTAGTGGATCTTTTCTTCCTCCAGCAATGGCCCACCACAACGATGCAGACCTGGGAAACAGCAGTCACTGGTGGGAACTTCTGCACTGACCCCACTTCCCTCTCCTTCCAAGGGCAATACTCAGCAATGCCAAATAACCCTTAAAGCGAAGGTACCACTTCTTCTGTATTTTTTTAAATCTTTTTCTTTCCTTGTGCATATCTCTAGAAGCTGTCCATCAGAGTCAAGTGGATTCCAGTCTATTGAGAACAGTTCTTTTTTTGGTCACATTTTGTGGACCTTTGGGTCTGCAGGGGTCTGGGAATCCCAGGCCAAAACCCAGTAGATACTCATCTGTTGGGTAAAACTCTTGTGTTACGCATGATTCCAGTAGAGAGAAACCTTGAACTGCTCCAGGTTGACTGCTTTTAGATGCCATTATTTCGCAAATGCCAAAGAGCAAATATTAATTATTGAATTGTGCTTTAGGAGAGACATTAGGGCATGCGATTACTGTCTTCCCTTTCAGGCTGAGAAATAATTGCTCTACGTAATAGATCCTCCCTTGGGATTCCCTTGTGCACTTCCTTTTGCTGCAGTTGTACAGAAACTACAGGCTTCACAGTGAGGCCGTTTGTCTCGATGGTGTCATACGGCCTCTGCATGCCTAAATCAACACACGGGGTGCTCTCCTTGCAGTGGCTGACGTGCAGTCCTCAGCCGCAGAGCATGCCACCTTAATATGCTTTTGCTGGCCCCAAAATGATCATTTTCCTCCTGCTCCCATCCCAGATCCTGATTTGCCTGGTTTTCTTAGATAAAATCCATGGTTCCCTACCCCTCTCTTAATCAGGGTAGATATTGCTTATTCTAGGTCTGGGTGTAAGATGATAATAAAAGCCCTGTGTGCAATGGGAGAGCAAGTACAGAGCCCCTATGTGCAAAGCTATGTATGTGTATGTAAAATGCCCGATTGCCTTAATTACCACCCGCGCCGGGGCAGGGGAGAGCTGCCTGCGGAGGCAGCAACCATGGCTTGCACACCACGGCACCTCAGTCCCAACGGGAGACGCAAGCCTTGTGCTATGATAAATAGGAACAAAACGTATAATTATACAGCACTGCAGGGTGAGGCATCTTTCTGGGGAATTAATTAGTAGAAATGTGGAGGCAGTGACCATGCTATGCAAATCAGGATGAATCACGGTTACTGAAAAGAGGTGAGTTTCTGTGTCACTGCCATGTGGGGAGAGGTGGGTCAGGGTGCCGGGGCCAGGAAACGCGCAGTGAGTCAGGGTCACAAAAAGTGTTCTTTTATCACCTCCATAAACGGGCTTGGCTGCACAATTCAGAGCGTCCTTTGTGTCAGAAATGGGTGTTTCTTGCCTTCGCTTTAGGTTTTATCTCATGTTTTATTGTCAGACAAGGTGCCATTTCACAAAGTGGATTTCCGCACCGAAAAATGCAAATTTCATTTCTTGTGGAAGACAGTTAATGAATGCTCCTCAACAGTTACCCTTGTTAATAGCTTTTTAATTCTCTAATGAATATTTATGAGTGGTTGCCTGAAAGCAATGAACCTTGTACTGTATGGACTGATATTTCCTATTGATTTTGTTCAAAATGAAAAAAATGGTAATTTTTTGGGGGGTGCAGTGAAACAGCTGAACAACATGAGGATAGCTACCAGTTCAGGGTCTTTTTAAATTTATGGTTGGTAATGAAGTGTTAAAAAATCCCCTGCTAAAAGAAGAGCATTTAGGAGGGTAATTTGGTGGTTTATCAGCAGCGTCTGCCTCTTTTGGGAATCCAGTTGTATCCCTGCCCACCGCAAAAGTGGCTGTGGGCTAGAGCTCCTGAGAACCCTGCCCGTGGTCACTCCCAGGCAGCCCTGCTCCCCATCACCCCTAGAGAGAAATCCCTCTCACTGCTGAAGCACCATCCTTCTGCTGAGCTGCTCCATGTCTGCTGACACCATGTCTCCCACTCTATCTCATTACAAGCAATAAAAAATGAGGCTTCAGGTACCTTGGGGTGCATTTTTGGCCAGTTAGTTGTGATTTCTTACACAGACCCCAAGTATTCTTGTAGCACTGTGTTTCTAGATGGGTTATGTTCTTGTCCTACTGTTTATCTAATGGACTGTGGAAATCTCCTTATTCATATTGTAGTCATATATCATAATAGCTTTGATTCCTGCCTGGTAGCTGTTGTACGTGCGTAGTCTGCAAAGATGATTTCTGACCCAAAGAACAAAAAAACTGCAGAGAAACACTATCTTCTACTTATGTAGCAACATAATAAATAGCAGGATGAAGATCCTTGTGTTCAACTTTATTTTCAGAGTCCTCCCCCCTGTACAGACCGTGTTCAGCCGTCTTAAAAGCAAAGAGAGATTTGTTGTTTGTTATCTCCCAGCCTCACTCCTCGGGGGGGGGCTGTCTGAGTCCTGCAGTAACCCCCAGACTGCCAGGGACTGGGAACAGCATCAGGGTGGTGTTGGTGCCCTTCTCCCCTCAGAGGTGGACACCAAGCTCCAGCTCCCATCTGGTTTACACTCACAATCACCACCTCGATTGCAAGACCTCGCCTGGCAGGGTGAAAGGAACCATTTAATGGAGCAAACAAGCAAGAAATAGATATTAAAGATTTCACACTTAAAATGCAAAAATCATAGAATCATAGAATAGTTTGGGTTGGAAGGGACCTTAAAGCCCATCCAGTTCCCACCCCCCTGCCATGGGCAGGGACACCTCCCACTGGCTCAGGCTGCCCAAGGCCCATCCAACCTGGCCTGGAACACCTCCAGGGATGGGGCAGCCACAGCTTCCCTGGGCAACCTGGGACAGGGCCTCACCACCCTCATGGGGAAGAAATTCCTCCTTATGTCCAGTCTAAATCCGCCCCTCTCCAGTTTATACCCATTGCCCCTCATTCTATCACTCCAAGCCTTTGTAAACAGTCCCTCCTCAGCTTTCTTGTAGACCCTTCAGGTACTGGAAGTTCATTTTAAGTTCTCGGAGCCTTCTTTTCTCCGGGCTGAAGAGAAGGCTGTTTCCTTGCTCCACTTGAGACACCAGCGGAGCCTCTCGCCGAATCAAAGTTGTCTCTTCAGACCTTTCATCTCTGCCTGATTCATATCTTGAGCACAGAATGAGCCCATGTATGAGGTTTCCCACACTGGTAGGAAGGCTCTCAGAGTGGTTTTTCTTGCCAGGAAATTTGCATCTGTGCTTCCCCAAGGGTTTTGGCAAACTCCAAGGTACGCACAGCTGCTGCTGCCCTGGCACGCTTGTCCCTGTGTCCCCCCCTGCCAACGGCACCCGTTACAGCCCACACAGTCGGTCGCTGAATGCCTGTGTTCTGCAGGTCACTCACCTGTGACAGACACTCCTGTGATGTTTCCCGCCCACTCCTGAAACCCAAAGGTTCCTGTTGATTGAGAAAAGACAGTATCTGAAATTCACATCAGGTTTTTACTAGAATAGAATCACAGAAATATTTACAGTGGAAAAAATGGTCAAGATCATCAAGTCCAACCATTAACCTAGTGCCACCAAGTCCACCGCTAAACCCTGTCCCTAAGTGCCATATCTCCATATCTTTTAAAAACCTTCAGGAACGGTGACTCCACTACTTCCCTGGGCAGGCTGTTCCAGTGCTTAACAATCCATGTTCTTCCTCTACATTCTGAGGAAGGGCCAGAGTTGTTCTTGAGCAAAACTTCAGCTTTTTCCTTTGGAAAGCCTTGCACTGGAACTGAGGAGTAAGTGTAAGGGCAGCATCCCAGGTTGATTCTCCCTTCTAGTGACTATGAGCTACAGGAATGGCAAATGTGATAGATCTGGGCCCTGGCCCAGGTTGCCCAGGGAAGCTGTGGCTGCCCCATCCCTGGAGGTGTTCCAGGCCAGGTTGGATGGGTCCTTGGGCAGCCTGAGCCAGTGGGAGGTGTCCCTGCCCATCGTAAAGGGGTTGGAACTGGATGATCTTTAAGGTCCCTTCCAACCCAAACTATTCTATGATTCTATGATACTGTGACCTCTATTTTGGCAGAGAGTAGCGCTGCAGACGAAGGTCCTTCCCCACCCAGGGCTGCCCCTGAGGCACCCCTTGCTCCAACCTGGCTGTCCTGCACCCCCACCACAGCCCACTGAGGAGCTGCCCGATGGCTGCAGCTGCAGAGCAAATGATCCCAGTGCTGGGTTGAACTCGCAGCCCCTTCAGTGGCAGCTCTGGGGAAAAGGTACTCCCTGCCGAGGAGGTTTGCGAGGAGCAGGGTGTTTGTAGCCAAAAGAAATTTAAATCTGCAGGTACTTTTCAAGCAAGTAGAAAACAATTCGTCTTCTATTTCTCTAGAAATGATGCCTTCTTATCAAATGTATAGCCAGTAAGCAAAATAGTCTAACATAAAGGCTTTCTGTTGAAAACCATGGAATGGCTGATAACAATTTTGTCAAACTTAGCCTCAAAAAAAGAGAAATTTGCAAAATAAGAAGGTGAAGTGATGAACAGCTCTGTTTCCAGGTCTGATCTCAAATGTCCATATTACTTTGCTGACATCACCACACCTGGTTGCAGGGGGATGGCTTCATTTTCGCTGTGTGAGGCATTCAATTCATCGCCCAGGGCACTGCAGGGGAAACTTTGTCCCATGCCCTGTTCTGGTAGATGTAAAACAAGGCTGGTGACCTTCACGCTGGGGCATGCCCGTGGCGCGGGCCTTGCCAGCATCCCGGATCTCTCAGCTGGGTGGCTGCACTGGCTTTAGGCAGCACCATGCCAGGTGAGGAGCTGGCCTGATGGGCAGATGGTGGTGGCTTCCTGCCTCCTCCATCCTGCTGTGTTCCAGGTCTGAGACCTCTCTGCAAGCTCATAGGAAGGAGCTTCTGCTCAGGAAAAATGAGAGTCTTGGTTCAATTCCAGAAATGTGCCCGTGGATCCAGGATTTGGTAAAAGCTACATCCCCCCCGAGGTACCTCCTGCAAAGAGGCAGTTGAAGGCAACAGCCTGAGATCATCACTACTAACACGGCACAGATTGTGGACATCAATTTATCCGGGTACTTTTTTTTGCTTTGATTTTCTTGTTTCTTCTGGGTTTGAGTATAAAGAAAGCAAACAGAGTAGCTGAAAAGAGAAACATCAAACACATCTAATGCTGTTTATCCAAGGGAAGCCAGATGAGCTCATTTGGAGGGAAACTTTAAACAACTTGCCATGCTGGTTGCAAACCAGTTGGGTGGGGAAAGCCAGGCTCCTGCTTGCCCCTGCCAGCCCGCACAGCCTCCCGTGCTCCACCGTCAGCATCACCCCAGACGCACGGCTGGTGGCTGTTCTGCCTCAGTCTATGGACACTTTCAACACTCGTTTTCAGGGGTTGTTATCTGCTGGATATCCTCCAGATGAAGTGGAGGAGATGCTGAGGCAGAGTTTTGTCACTAGACTTTTTATAAGGTAGTAGAAAAGCTTATGGTTAGTGGCTTCCTTGCTATATTAGCTTTAAAAAAGAGTATTTTAAAACACTAGTATATGTCAGAAGCTGCCGGTTTTGGTACCTTCTAAGAAAGCAAGGCAGGAGGGGTGGGAGTAGGACAGGAGTGACGGGCAAGGAAAAGAAAAAGAAGTAGAAAATATAAGCAAGCCAGAAACCAGCTACAGCCTATTTGCTGCAGCACTTCAACCCAGAATATTCTTGAATATCTCATATATCAGAATACTTGTGGATGAAAATCCACAACTTGTAAGTGAAAAACAGCTGTTTGCAAACAAGTGCAGCACAGTTTGTAGTCACTGGCTGATATTAATCTCCAGCTTTAAATGTCGGTGATCGATACAAATTAAGCTTGCAATAGGAGTTGATTGAAAAAGGACAGAGCTGGTGTTTGTGAGCATTCATTTGACTTTCAGATTGGGTTTCTCTGATAGCATCCAACCACATCTCCCCGCAATTTACTTTTTTACACGGACTTTATGGAAGAGAGATGAGAAATAGCTCTCTTCAGATGCAGAACAGCACATTTGCGCATAGGCAAATTGGTAATTATGTATTTAGCTCCTACTTATTCAGTAATAAAGTTGGTTGAAACATTTGTCCCAGGAATTGTTTCAGTGGGAGGGTGCAGCTTTCCCTATGATGTGCTTCTAAAAAGGCATTTTGAAATGAAAGATTTCAAATCAGAGTATCATGCTGAGATTTTGGAATGTTGGGACGGCTCATTTAGCTGTTGCCTGAGCTGAAATCTCGTGAAACTGCTCAGTGTCTCCACTTCTCACCCTAATTTTGGATAAAATCAAATGTCAAAATGACAGCATTTTCCACAGAAAATTCCTCTCTCTGGCTGTCTGAATCCATTCCTTAGCATGCATTAGCTGGTGCTGAAGGCAGGTCACCACATGCTCGTGGAGAAAATAACAATAACTTTTCCTGGGCTGATGCATCCACAGAAGGAAACTGAGGCGAGAGCAGTGCAGCGCCATGAGCCGACCATGGCAGCACCTGCCCTCATGGCACATCTCCAAAGCCTCCAACACCTCCAGTGCCTCCACAGACATCTCCAGCACCTTCAATGCTTCCAATGCCTCCAAGCGTTAATCCTCAATGTAAGAAGGATATGGAACTGTTGGAACAGGTCCAGAGGAGTCTACAAAGATGATCAAAGGGCTGGAGCACCTCCCATACGAGGACAGGCTGAGAGAGTTGGGGTTGTTCAGCCTGCAGAAGAGAAGGCTCCAAGCAGACCTTATAGTGATCTTCCGGTGCCTGAAGGGGCTACAAGAAAGCTTGGGAGGGGCTGTTCACAAAGGCTTATAGGGATAGGACAAGAGGCAATGGGTATAAACTGGAGAGGGGCAGATTTAGACTGGATATAAGGAGGACTTTCTTTATGATGAAGGTGGTGAGGTCCTGTCCCAGGTTGCCCAGGGAAGCTGTGGCTGCCCCATCCCTGGAGGTGTTCCAGGCCAGGTTGGATGGGCCTTGGGCAGCCTGAGCCAGTGGGAGGTGTCCCTACCCATGGCAGGGAGGTTGGAACTGGATGGCCTTTGAGGTCCCTTCCAACCCAAACTATTCTATGATTCTAAGCACTTTACACAGAGAAGAATGGACTCTGTGATTGCAGTAGATAAAGTATTGACTAATAACACATCATAACAGGAGTGGATCTTCCTGATTTGGGCTGGTAACTGCTCACCAACACCGAGACAGGATCCTAAAACTTCACAAAGCACGAGGGATGAACTTGTGCAAAAAAAGATGTTGTTATAAAGTTCACACATGATCTTTAGCATTTGGATGTTGTTTTACCAGCTCTCTTTTCATGCCTAGAGCTGGGCAGAATGCTCAGCACTGCACACTCCTGAACTGCGGGCTAGGACACACAGAGGAAATGGGATTGGGGCTTTGGTGAACTCCTTTCCCTGCATTGCTCGTCAGCCCTTAAATGCTGCAGCTTGCAGGAGGCTCCCTCCTCACCTTCCATTGCCGAGGTCTGACTTATGCTGTTGTTCACTCCATGGGCACCAAAGCTGCTGGAAATGGAAAGGTCTCTTCCTTTGAATCAGCTGGGCAGGATGCTGTTTTACAGCCCGGGAAGGACGCAAAGCGTGCACGGAGCAGGGAGCGGGCAGGCCAGAAGCACCAGGACTGCAGCAGCACAGTGCCGGTAATGTTACAGCTGCAGCGGTTGTTGGCCGCACCTTGCGATTTATGGAGGGCACATTTCTAAGAACAACAGCTGATAATTTCAGTAACAACATCTGGCACCCTATCGCTGCTGGCGGAAATGCCACACAGTGTCACGATGGCACGTGATAGCGGTTATCCACTTGCCCAAGAGGGAACAGGCAATGCCTTGGGGGTACGTCTGCACACCCAGCCTCTCCTCTGAGGGAATGAACTGCTCCTCTAGCCCCAGCTGCACAGAACAGACAGTGGCATGGTCAGAATAGTGATTAGCCTGCACATTAATAGCAGCTCAGCCACACTCGGCATGCAGCTACCGCATTGTGTGGCATCACAGCAGCTCTGGGGAAGTGCAGGGAGGTCGGTGCCAGTGGCACTATGCTCCCAGCCTCCCTTCCAGCCGCTGCAGGAGGTACACGAGCACTCCTGAGAGTGGAACCCACTGTCCTGTAGCAAAATCGTGTTTGTCTGCTTTTATTGTATTTGCCTGCTTCCTCTGCCGCCCAGCCGAGAGGATTTCCTTGTTAAATGTCATCACAGTAAACACCTGCATCATATTTACTGTAGCTCTGCTGTGCTTTTAACTCTTGTATAGCTGCTTCGCTTTCAAACAGGAGCTAAATGCACACTCTCCATTCTTTATCCACCCCACAAGTCGAGTCAAAACATAACGTGGAGGCCTGACAAGGTCAGGCCATAGTTTCTGCTTTGGTTTTCTATTGAGGCTCTGTCAGAAGTAATAAAGTCTATTCTTGCAATAAAGTCTGAAACACCGTGACATTCAGAAGCATTTTCTCATGTGATCCCAGACAGTGTGTGTTTGAGATCATTCACATCAAAGAAACATATGCTTTAATTTTTTTAAGAGTTTTGAGTCAAACTCCTGATGGTCAGAGCCGTGATTCTGAGGGTGAGCTGTGTGTCCCGAGGGCTGGTTCTGCTGCGTGTTCCTGCCACCGGCCATTGCTTGCGCTGCGGGACCATGATGGGACATTGCAAGGCTCTTTTCCTTCTCCTCCTCTCCAGCACTAGGGTTTTCAGGCCAGGAGTGCGATTAGCATCCACGTGGCTTTTCTGCAGGTGAAGGTGTGCAGACCACACTGAAGTGGCTTTCAGAATCCGTGCTGTACATGCATTCTCATCACATCGCTTGTCTTTTTGTGTATGCTCAGGACTTGAGAAATAAGCTTTGACGTTTAGAAAAAAAACAAACCCAAACAGAAATCAAAGAAGAGATTACTGATAAAAAGAAGTGAGCAGAGACAGAGGAGCAGCTGTCAGGCTGGACAATAAATGTTGCACAAAAGAAAGGGCAAATCTGCTGAAAATAATGCCCAGGAAGCTAAAGCTGCGTTGCTGGTATGTGGTCAGAATTGGGTAGAATTGGGTAGAACTGTATTTTTCTGAAGCAAATGTATAAGCTGTTTGGAAATGTCCAATATTTTAGGAAAAGAAGACGTTAATCCTATTTCATCAAGTTCTTTGAACATGCTGCATTTACATTTTAGGTTTTCCACATAAAATAGGGACGACATCTTCCTATGTTTTACAGGACCGCATGCCAGTTCCATTTCATTTTCTCAGAAGAAGGTGCTTCTTTCTGTGCAAGTGCCAAGGTGGGTCATTCCCCAGAATTTTCTGGTTTGCAGAATGGTGCTTTCACCCCCGCAACGGAGCAATTCTTGGAAGACAGCTGTGCAAATGGGAAAGCCCAGCATGTCCACCTGATGAGGTGGAAGACAGAGAGCTGCTGTGCTGCAGCACAGAGTGGAGGAGCGAAGGGGCAGCAGGGCTGGAGGGGTCTGCACAGAGCACGCGTGCAGAGCATCTGCCACACCACCCTCCAAGCACACAATTTAGCAGAGATCCTCTCACCCCTTATCTGGGCTCAGGGAGAGCAAGGAGACCTGGGCCACCCCCCAGCCTCGCCTGCATGACTGCACTGTCTTCAGTAGCGCTGAGCCAGCATAGAGCAGCTGTGAAACCTTCTGCTGTTGTTATGTGCAGGATGACCAAATTTCCTTGTCCAGTTAGGTTCGAGGCACAGCTCTCACTGACAACTAATTTTACAGATATAAATAGGATGCAAGACAACCTATCAAAGAGGTTTGACTTCGGAAATGTGTTAGCTTTGTCAAGGCCTGGAGGGAAATGGTCAACCCTAACGTCCCTGAGCAGCTCCACCTGGGCTCCTTCTCCACCCATGCCCAGGACTCCATTTCAGCCCAGCCCAGAGCTACTGCAGGATGTTGTGTTCTAGTCATGCCTAATGACTCTGGAAGACGTGCCTGACCTGGCTCAGCTCAGTAACCTTCCAGTTCTGAAGGCGTGATGTACATCTTGTTTTCATCTAGGTATGTCAAGTACAGCCCTGCTGAACCATAGGGTTTGTTCTCTGCATCCTGTTGTTCCTATTTGGGGAGCTAAATGTTTCTAAGCCGGTTTGTCCTGTGCTATTGCAGTACTTGCTGTTATGTGCATAAAGGCAGATGGACGTCATTGCTGGGAGAGTTGGCTACTTCCTCTAAAATGTAGGTTTCTGAATGTTAGACCTCCTGTACTCAGAGCACTGCTGAATACTCATGCAGAAGTTCTGTAAATCTGTTTTTTTCATGCTTTCGGAAGCTGAACTGCAGAAGACAGTTCTAAGGAGCAGATTGTCTTTTACCTTGTATCTGAAAATACAAGCAAAGGTGTTGCATGTTCTGTGAAACCTTACAAGGAAAACCGCTGTTTGCTTTCAGGACACGATGGAATGAAGTGCCTTTTGTAAGGGCTTCAGATTATCAGGGGACGTTATGCAGCACGTTTCTGTTTCAGAAATCATGAAGGCTTTCCAGTGATGCATCTCAGTGGAGCCCCAGTAACTGAGGCCACCTCTTAAAACAAGGCTCAGCCTTAAAATTATAAAGCGCGCATTTGTTCTGTGATTAGGATGAAATGTAACTTGTGAGCTCTACTGTGGATGAATTTATCACAGGGAGAAAGGTTGTTACGAGGTTTCCTCTGTCTGGCTTATTTATTAACATGCTGAACCTTCATATGAATGGCTGTACTGGTTTCTGAGACTTGCTTAATAAAATTGAAACTATTGCCTAAAAGTAGAGAGGATTCTGAGCTCTGCATAGGTGGACTTTAATACAGGTACGAGGCAGCTGTTGTGGATGCATTCGTTACATTTTACCTTGTTTCTGTTCTTGCTGGTCTTCCACTGGAAGACTGAATTTACCTAAAATACTTCTTTTCTTAAGTTCCAGCAAAGTGGCCCTAATGGGTCTTAGTGTCAGCTCTTGTGAGGACAAGCTGGATCCCCTTTTCACCCTCTCTGTTGTTTTGTTGGCTTTTCCTGCTTTGCCAAACACCTCCGGTGTCAAAGAGCAGCTGCACTGGAGACAGGGCACAGCGCGGGACTCCACAGGTGGAAGCAAGGCCGGAGAGCTGACCTACCAAAGTGAAATTGCTGAAGAGGAGGTTAGTGATCCACAAAGCTTGTCCTGGGCATTGTGCCACCCTTGTGTCGGTGGTGACATACAGGCATGAGTGTCTCCTAGACTGAATGAGCACAATTCCGTGGCATTCTCCCATCTTCTCATCCTCATCAAGTCAGAGTCCAAACTGCAAAGTCTTCGTGGGTGAGATTTGCCTCATGGCAGCTGATCCAGCCAGCTGAGACGTGCGCTCTTTGCTCTGTCAGACTGGCCCTATCACGTGGCGGATGTAGCTCAGGGCGTGGGTTGAAGCAGTATGTAGACTGGATTTAAATGGGAGTTTGTGGTCTAAAATGGTTTCAACCTGTCCTGTACAGTGTCCGGAGCAGGGGAAGCCGGCTGCTGTTGCCTGTCCATTAGCGATGTCGCTGTGCGTGGGACAGGAGTGGTGCACTCCCTCTCTGCACCTGCAGCATCGCTGTACGGCAGCTGCACTGGCTCCAGCAGACTGTGCTGGCACTGCTCCCCCTGCCCAGCGTGCGGCTTGTGTTGCAGCAGTGCTTTGACTGAAGTGCTGCTGTCTGCACATCCTTCCCATCAGAGAGAAAAATAAAATGTGCTGATGAACTGGAAAATACCGGATCAGAAGATCTGGCTAGTTTCCCAGAAAGTGGCCATGTGCCTTTGTGTGACCCATGGGACCCATGTGTCCCCTGCTCTGATCCCAGCACATGATCAGCAAATGCTGCCCCCCCTTTGCATAGGGATGAATTCATTCTGCCGTAAAATACTGAGAATGACCACTGATGGATAAAACATATCCTGGATTTCAGGGATAGGTTTCTGAAGCATCGATTTGAGTGTTTTGAGTGTAGTTCCTATTCTCATCAGTAGCAAATTGTACCTGCCAGTGCCCTGACTGTGGATGGGGATCCTGGCAATTTAGCTCTAATGATGATTTGGAGACACATTGTGGAAAGGAAAACAAAACAAAAAAACCCAAACCCAAGAAAAACCCAGCTCATGAGCAGCTGTCAGTAAACTAGGGCTAGTATTTTACCTGCTAAGTTCTCTAAAGTGAATAAAGAAGTGACACCAGGCTGTGTTTTTTTAGCAGCGTGAGGAACACTGCGTCTTTGTGTTTTCTGCTGGTATTCATCTTCTGGAGACATCCAAAATCGTGAAACTGTGACAAGGAGGGGAGTGAGGCTAATTGTTACGGGATTTTCCTCACCAACAAAAAGATCTGTAAAGAGAGAACCTGTCTTACCAAATTCACTGTGCTGTTTGTTGGGGAAGGAAGGGTCAGCCCTCAGGATAAAAGCCCATATCAAAATGTACTCCCTCTGTGTTTTGGCATAGTAAAATCCTAGCTGTATGAATAGGTCCTTTATCATGAAATAAATTGCTAACTCCATCAGTGCCATCAACCACTCTATCACTGTCATCATTTTCCAGAGATTATTTGGGTCAGTAAGGGGTTTCTGGTGCAGGAAAACACCCTGTATTTCCTTTCGGTCTGATCCTTAGAGGGTTCCCAGCCTCCCTGGGACCTGGATAGAGTGTGAAAAGGTGGGTTTATGCTGCTTTGGCTCTTCCATGGTGCTAGATCCAGGGGGAGGCTAATCAGGTCCTGGCTTGATTTGGTGTGTCACAAAAGCTTAAATCAAAGCATTTCAGGTGTCTGGCTGCTGCAACAGCCCCATCGGGCTTACAGTCATCCCGCCTGACTCCACTGTCTGCAGCTGAGTGAGAAGGAATATAAAGCTGCCACTGAAGCTTTGTAGTTCCTACAGGGAGTCTTCAGTGATCCCTTCAACTTCAGTTTTGATTCCTCCGAGAGTGCTGAGCAGATGTTCCCTGCTGGGCTTGGGCTGCTTGCACCCTTTAATGGCTGGTGAAACACCGAGAGCTTGTTAGAAGCAAGCTGCAAGAGGTTGATGGCCTGAAACTTCCTCTGTGCTCAAAAAATGTACTATTCCGATAGTCATAGTTCCTCCCAAGGTTATTATAAAACACCTCGAACCCACACGCTGAAGTGCTCCCGATAGCAAATAGGAATGCCAAATATTCTTTGCGTAACTGCTGTTCCAGTTGCAATGGTTTCAGTGCCAGTGCAGATGGAAGTTAACAGGGGAGTAGCACAGACAGGACAAAAATTCCTCCTTTACAGTGAGTCTGGGATCTCCTCGTGCTGTGAACTCTGTGATAAGCGCTCATGCAGGAGAAGTGTTTTGGAATGATGTTAGTGGGTCAAGGCATGGAGGAAAGAGCATCTCCTAGCCTGTACCTTGGAGTTCCCTCCCCAGCCCCAGAAATCCTCCAGCTTTTGCTCAACACCAGGAATTACACGGCCGGAGGGTCACGACAGCACGTTTATTGGGGTTAGCAAGCTGGAGGTTGGAACAAAGTGGCTGATTTCAGAGCCCAAGACTGAGCGCGTGAAGGAGATGGGGGCTGCGGGGGAAGATGGGTGGTTTCTGAGAGTGGGAGGGAGGGATGCTGATGTCTCTGCAAGACTCGGACCCAGCCCAGGGACCAGAAAGCTGCCCTCAATGGTCTAAATTTAAATAATAAGTTAAAAAAAAAAGATACCAGAAGGTCTCTGGGGATGTGACCCTAGGGCAACTTCTCGGCTTTTGCTCGAAAGCGCGAGGAGGGAGTCCAAGGAGCACCCAGGTCAGGGTGAAGCCCTGTGGCTGAGTGGGGGGAACAGAGAGGGAGGGCTGAGACTATCCTTACCACCATCCTGAGCACCAAGAATGGCTATCGCGGGTGATTAACCACCATGGTTGCTTTCCTAACAAAACCAGGAATAACTCACAGCTCAGACCATCCCCTGGACACACATGCAGGAGAGGGCCGGGTGCCCCTGTGGGACACCCTGTGGGAACAGGCACTGGTGATGCTCCACCGAGGCCACGTCCCCTTCCCTGGTTCTCACTGTACTGCAGGAATACAGCTCTACTGTGCTCCAGCAGAATCAAGTTATCCGAAGATTTATTTTTTATTTATTTAACACTGTTGTTGTTCAGTATTTTCCCTTCAGTTCCACCAGCACCGAGGTCCTTACCAATGCACCCAGACCATCTCCAAAGCAACCGTCACCGGCTGCCACCCTGGCTGCTCCAGGCTAGGGATGGAGCAGGGGCAGCCAAAGTTTCACAGCAGGAAATGATCGCTGCTTTTGGGCCTGGTTTTATTGCTGCTTCAGTGTGTAGTGATGAATCCAACCCAGGAAAACAAAGCCTGTATTAATTTTGCTACAGTTTGGTGCATTAATACACTAGTTATTAACTATTATAAATCCTTTTTCTGAGATTCTGAGCAATAATATCTGTTCTAAAAATATACCAGGAAGGTAAGGAGGCACAAAAACCTAAGTGCGAAAGAAACTACTTTAATTTCTTAATGTATTTCATGATATTAATGTACAAAAGAACTGCTTGCTATGGGTATTAAGCAATTAAATTGCAGTTGTGGGCTGAAAATGTCGAATTAGGTAACATTTTCCCCCAAACGGCTGCTCCACAGCTCAAACTGTGCTGGGTCTTTTGGAGTTTGCATTTCGCTTGTAAAATTTAAACGTATATGCAAAGAGGAGTGTTTTCAGTCCTGGCTGTGTTGCAAGTGTGTCATTAAAACCCAGATAACGAGATTTGCATCTCTGGCTGAGCTGTGAGTAGAGGTGACCTGGGAGGTTGGGGGGCTGCGGTGTTGGGGGGCAGCGAGGCTGTGCCTGGCTGAGCTCCGTGAAACTCCTCAGGATACACAGTCTGTGTGCCTGCAGCTCTGCTGCCGTGCTGACAGACAGCAAGTACTTACTGATGTATATAAAACCCAAAATAATCCTCGCAAGCTGCTGAAACTAGTGGGAAATCGAGCAGCGACAGAAAATTAGAGGAGCTTTTTAAAAAATCCTAAAAAGAAATTTCTCCTGAGTCTCGGACAGAATTAATATTAGAGCTGATGCACACAATCCCAGAAAATTTATTGTTTTCTCACTCAAAACTCACTCCAAATGAGCTGCTTGAATCCCTCAGGCATTATTAAAGGTGTGGGTCTGCTTTTGCATTAAAGCTCAACCTTCTTCTCAGCACTTCTAAAACAAGTAACTAATTCAAGCCACAAAGGGGAAAAACAGCTTGGCTGGAGGCTGAGGCTCCAACCTCCAGGGCAGCCCTTCCAGGAGGCACAAACGCTGCAGGCAGAGCAGAAGGAAAGGGAAGGGGCAGACCAGGGATGCTCCCATGGGAGAAGGGCTCCCTGTTGCCCTTTGCAGCCCAGCACCGTGCAGTACGGTCCCATCTTCTGGCCAAACCTTGGTACAGCAGGCAAGAATGCTGCAAGCGAGAAGATTCCACTCTTTATTTAATTATCATTATTATTATTTGCACTGAATTTTATTCCTCAGGAAAACGTTAGTTGCTCAACACTGAAATTTTTTGTAGAGAGGAAAGGGCAGTTTTGCTTCATCTTCTGACTTAAAGGTTTTGAGGAAGAACTTGGGAGCTGTAAAAACATTTTGTTCTGGCCTTTTCTAAGTTGAAAAGCTAGACTGGTGCATTTCACAATGATTTGTGGTTTGGTGAATTACTTACAACAAACCAAACTGCAGCTGAAATCCAAATGTGGGAGCTATCCCAGCACTGCAGGGCGGTGGGGAAATGAGCCACAGATGGAAACATCTAATCTGGAGGGACTTGAGGGGCTTCAGGGAAGGATGAGTGCATCCTCTGCCTTGTCAGCACTGGCTGTGGTGCCGCAAAGCCCTGCCACGCTGTTCTCTCACCGCAGGATTGCTGTTGGTCTGAGTTTTTGGCTGCAGGCTGGGTGGTGACGTGTGGCCAACGGCACTGCAGGTGCCTGCTGCCACGTCATGCCACCATGGGGCTATTCCTGCTGCTGCAGAAGGTGTCCAGTGGGCTCAGTGCTACCCCCACACTGGATGTCACGATGGAGGGAAGCAGGACCCAAGCAGGAGCAATCTCGTGCGTGGGTGTTGTGGTGGGCAGAAACTGGATCTGGTTGTTTTTTTACCACACCACCCCCATTCCTCCACCCCTGTGTGCCAGACAGTGGCCTTTTCATTCCCCGAGTGCTGTGGCTCGTAGGGACAAGATGTAAATTGTATTTTCGTTCCCTCATTTCAGCATGGAACAACAAATACATGTTTTACAGCGTGTGCCTGCTCCTGGTGCTTTGGGGCTCTGCCAGCACAAACGCAGGTTGATGACCCGCCTTGAAGCACAAGGCACTTTCTTCCTGCCTATCTCAAGTCTATATTTCCAAGGAAATTTCCCCCACACCATTTCCCTGTATTCTTTCCAGGATTGTTGTGTGAGGACGTTTCAGTGGACACGTCCGCTTTTATTCAGAAAGCACAGAGGCAGGGAATGCACCTGAAGGACTTTTGTTGTGCTTTGTAGGAGGGACTGGACTCACTGATATAGCACCTTGCTCAGCAGCATGGTCTGGATCTGGACATCTATCCCAGTCTCTTTGGGCATCTTTCCCCTAGGACTTGGAGAGGAGCAATGGAGAGACCCCATCCTGCCCTCCTGCCCCATCTTCTGGGAGATGCACAAAGCTGGGAAGCTAATGACAGTAAACCATGGGATTTGTAAGACTGAGCATCACAGGTCCTTCCAAAAGGAGGAATGGAGGCCAAAGACCCCAAAAGCAAACAGGGTGCAGCTCCTGCTGTGAAGACAGGGTAGGATGGCAGAGCATGCTTCATCTACCCTGGGCCTCCCACCTTGTGCTGGAGCGACAGACACCAAGCAGCAAAAGCAACCCTGGCTCAAGGGAAATGTTATGTTCAGGCAAAATTTTGGAAGAATGTTCAAACATGTGGTGAGTTTCCAAGTAGGAAATGCAGACTGCACATCATCTTGTCCTAAGAGGAGAGTCTCACAGCCCTCACAGCTGTTAGAATTATTATACTCCAGTATAACAGGAAATATTGCATATTCCCATAAAGACAGAGGCCAACCACACAGCTGTTAAACCTGGAATCCTGGGCAGCTATCAAAGAGTGTCGTTTGAGCTGCTCACTCGGTGTGATTCCCCTCACTGCGTTTGCATCAGCCAGAGGCTGGCGGCAGCAGCGCTGCCTTGGACTGACATCAGTTGGCTCTTTTACACTCTACCAAATATTGTATGCAATCCACTGAATTAAAAAAAAAGAAGATAATTCATGAACAAACGTCAAATCCTGCTTGAGACATGAGAGATTCTGCTGCAGAGACCTGTTGAACCACTGATTCACTGGTGGGTCAGCACCTGCTGCTTTGATTTGCAGGTTGTTTGGAGACCCACTGTTCCAAAGCAAAGCCCTCTGGCTCTCATTTTTTGGCAGTTACTATCTGGTGGCTCCTCTACAGCACGTGGCGTCGACTATTCAAAGCCCTGTGTGTGTGGTGAGTAACGTGCCAGAAGGACTGAACGTGCCAGAAGAACTGAACGTGCCAGAAGAACTAAACTAAGAACTTCATCCTTCCCTGAAGGCAACAAACTTCTGTACCAAAAGGAAAAAGGTGGGTGTAGAGGACACCGGCAAGGAGTCTGTCTGCAGTGAGAGGCATGAAATGTGATGCCAGAGCCGCCACCTGTGCTGTGAGGATGCAGCCACGCAATGTACAGGGCAACAATTTCATGGTGTAGGATGAATGCTGAAGAGCTTTTAAAAGTACAGAAGAACATGTACATAAAGGGAAGTCACACTATTTAGATAAGCACACCTTGACCTTTAGAACTGCTGGCAAAGCAGCTGGTTTCCACCAGCTCGTGCACTCCACAGGCAGCACCGAGCCCTCCAAGCTGGCAGCTCAGAAGCACCTGCTCTCATGTCGGCTGGCTCCTCACCCTCCAAAACACATGTTAAATATTGGGACAGACTGTGCTCCACCCACACACGAGCTGCTTTTGCACGGAGACATGTACGAGAAGAATGTGGCTGTTCCCCACAGCACATACTGGTGGGACAGGTCTTCCTCTGGGGCTGTGAATGGCTCTACTGGCTGGGCAGATCCATTCCTTCCAGAGGAGAGATGGCAAAAGAGAAGAGCACAAGATATCCTGGGCTTTTAATATTTTAAGATCCTATTTCAAAGTCCTAAAATATACTTTTTCCTTGTAATAATCCACAATGATTTGTTGATAGTGCCAGAAATAATGATTCCTATGCCACATCCTAGAACTACGTAAACAACTAAGTCACAGAGGCATCAAACCTGCTGTACATGAGACGACAGATGGGGTATTGGAGCTCACCTGCCTGCTTGGGCACATTTGCACACCCCTGATGAGGAAAGGCCTTGTAGTGAACAGTGGTTCACCTGAATTATTGTTAATTGCCTTTCATGTTCTGCCTTCCAGATGGCAAAAGCTTTTCACTGCTGCTTTGCTTGGTATTTATTTGCTGATTCGTCTTAGGAGAGCGATAAATATAACTTGTAACCCTCAATAATTATTTATAGTTACCTCTTCTCAAGAATTATCACTACTATACATGCCTGTCCACTTTCTTATTATCAAGAATTTGAGAGAAAAAAAAGACTGTTTTGTGGCTGAAATGAATCCCTGGTGTTATTCACAGAGTCACTGATGTTACTGGCAGAATAATTTCATTAGCAAGCATGCTCCTTAAATTATTAATAATTAAGTAATCAAATGTTTGCTCCTTAAAAGTGAATTTTGGTAAGTCCCACAGCAAAGCATTGACTTACAAGGCCAATACAAACAGGATTTATTTGTAGCAGAATCTTTTATGGGGAGTTACAATGGCATTCACTTCAGGCAAACAGCTTTTAGAAATTAGGACGTAGTTGTTTGTGACCTTTAAAGTCCAAGTTCTGGAATGTGGCTCATCCGCCGGCTTTAATAACATCAGATTCATCTCTCAGAGAACAACCAGGGGGTGGAAGGCAGAAACAACGGACTGTAAGATTCCCCCTCTGCACCCAGCCTGAGCCAAAGAGAATCTCATCACTCTGACTTTTTCATGTGGGAATTTTTCAAGTTATTTGCAAGCCTGTATGACTCCGAACTCCTGCAAACCACAATCCTTGCCCACTTGTGAGTGAAGCAGCGACGCTAACAGGGAAGGTGGGAGTGATGCGCCCACCCTTCAGCAGTTTTTGCCACCCAAGGGGAAACATTTCTCATTTTCCAGTAAGAAAAAGCCAAGGGAAAGCCCAAGTCCTGCTGCCTCGAGAACTTCATCAGCGCTGCTCTCTGGCAAAAAAAAAGGTTCCCAGCAAAGCCCTGGGCTGAGCAGGGGCTCCTGGGGCTGTGGGACAGCTAAGGCTGAGCTCAGTGCTCAGTGCTGGGCACAATGCCTTGGAAAGGGCCACCAGCACCCACAGCAAAAGGTGGAAGGCTCGTGTGACCACTCCAGGACTGTTTGCCGGCAGAGAGGCCTCACTCAGCTTCCGACTGTCATTTGAAAAGAAGAAAAAAGTAACGAAGGTGCTGAGGAAAACTTTTAATACAAGACAAAGCACCAGTGCTGTATAACACAGAGGGGTCAGTTTTGTTTTCTATAAGGCACATCTCTCAAAAGTGGGAATTCAAAATCATGCAGGCACGTTTTTCACCCTAAGGGGTTTTACTACCAAGAACACAGAAAATGCACAGAAGGGGGTGGCCTCACGCAGCATCTCAGCATGTTGCTATGATCGCTGTGAAGGCTCGACCCTGTTTCATGAGCAGCAGAGACAGAGCTGAGGCCAGAAAAGAAAAGATTTTATTATTTTTTTCTCTCAAATTGACCTCTCTGGCTTTGGTGTCAGCTGCCCAAAACTTGCTCTTAAGGCTGTGGGCTGGAAGAAGGTGGGGGTGCTGAGGTTTGTCCTTTTGATTTTATTAAATGCAGGTTACGAGTCACGGGACGGCTGCAAAATTTGGGAAGGAAATTTGGGGGCTTTTTTTACAGGCTGCTGGTGTTGTTTTGCTGGTGTAAACGTGTTTTGGTGCGTTGCACTAGAGAACGTCAGGATGTAAAAACACTCTTTTACCAGGAGCTGAATCTGGGCAGGACCTCAACACCGTGACTCGTGCAGCAGGCAGAACTGAACATGGTGACTGCTGCTGGTGAGAGGTACTGGAGCAGGGTGCTGCCCTGGCTGGTGGCATCTCCCAGCTGATGGTGCTGGCATCCTCCGGGCCCTCTAACCCACTGGGAGCAGCTCCCATCCAAGGCAGGCTGCAGATCAGCAGGGGTGAGTGGGGTCTCTCTCTACCAAAGGCGTCAAAACTGTTGGATGAGAAGGAAAATCTCTTCCCCAACAGTGAATTGTCGCCTCTCTGCATGTCCTGGGCTCCTCGTCCCATCCAGCCCCCAGCACACCAGTGCTTGGGGAGCAGCAGGATGAGATGCCATGGCTGCCACCTTTGGAAGCACAGACAGGATGCATGGCCTGCTCTGAAATTTTAAATATCAGCATGAATGGCAGCGTGGATTCTGCCACAGGGTCATTTCTGTCTGAGAACTAAATAAAAGCTTTCAAAAATACAAAGGGAATTTGTAAAATGAGAAAAGGATTTACGTAATGAAGCTCATCACTCTGAAGCAAGTGAAAACATCAGTTTCGGAGCTGAAAACATCTTGTTCCTGGATTCTAAACCTCATCAATGTACAGTACTCAGAGGGAGGTGAGATCGAGCCACTGGGATGCAAGGAAAATGAAAAGAAAAGTCACTTTCTTTTCTTTTGCTTTGTGCGCCTACAGAGCTGCTGTACTCCAGGCTAATGAAAGCTGTGCTATCCTTTTGGTACGTCTCCCTCACCATTTACCCGGGCTCTTGCTGTATCTTTCAGAGGGGGAATGAATAAAGTTCAAAAATACATCTTCTCTACGCCTTGAAATTTTACCCTGTGCGTTGGCCACCCCTGCTCCGAACACTCAGTTTCCTGCCTGCTGGATGTCTGTGCCTAGATCTGGATCCATGGATAGCTGTGCACCCTATGCCCCACGCTGAATTCCCCGTCTCTGCCAAATCTCGGGGGCCTCATGGGCCAGTGGTGGGCTCATAGGCACCTCCTGGTGAGGAGCAGCTATTGGCAAAAGAAAGCCAAGAGCATCCCAAAGGAAAGGCTTTGGACGCAGTGCAGCGGGAGGTGAGGGGATGAAGTGATGAGGGTGACTTCATCGCTTGCTGTTTCCAGGAGGAGAAGCAAGTCCACACTGCCCGCCCCATGGTGGGTCTTGTGGGGTCAGGGTCCCCTTCCCCGGGGGGTGTGGTGGAGGCTGCCCATCAGCCTCACACCCAGGGACTTGTAGTAGGCAAGCATGAAACCCCTTCCCAGGTGGAGAGTGGGCTGCAGCAGGGATGTGCCAAGCTCCTGCTCACCACGGGTTCTCCTGCCTCGCTGCACCCCTGCCTTTCCTCCTCTGCTCTTTTCCCAGCTGTCCTTTGCACCTCTCTGCTGGCACTGGCACATTCCGCAGCTCCAGCCCCACGTGCCAAAAGAAAACCCATGCTGCTGGCGGGTAGTCTCCGTTCTCCCCAAATGTTGGCGAGGGCTGGATGCGTATGGAAGGACTCGTTTATGAACTATAGATTTGTTCATTCCCTTTGGCAGTGTGATGCCTAAATTCCTTAGAAAATCAAAACTCCCAACATCTTTTTCCTGTCTTTTCGTGTTGTTGGGTTTTTTTTTCATTTCTAAATTGCTGGTAGCACATTCCGTGGCAGCCACGGGCAATCAGTCAGACAAAAGATGGTTCATTGCATCAGAGTATAGTTCCCTACAGTCTGTTTCTATTGGCCTCCGGAGAGCAAGCGATGGAGCAAGATGTTTCTGAAGTCAGAGCAGCAAAATGCTGCTTCTGTCTCCCAGAAGACTAAATTTAGTGATGCCACAGGCAGCAAACATCGTCCTGCTTAAATAACAAATAGCTATTCGCATTGGGAGGAAGGGAAGAGGAGCACTTGGATCTGAAAAGGGATCAAAGCAGTGCCAGTGGCACCGTGTGGACCCTCCACATCTGCAGGAAACTTCCCCTCACATGGGAAGGCTCTGCTCAAGGCATGGAGGTGTTCCACACGCTCAGATTAAGGGTCAGAAGGGACTCCAGGTGAATCAGTCAGCAGCAATGATCTGTTAATCATCCAGCATGTTTTAATAACTGTAATTACCCCTGTCCCACTTGCTGAAGACTGGAATTAATGAAGCTTCCAGAGAGAGAGAGAGCGCTTAAACTTTTCAATAAATGATCATCTGCCCATGGATGCGATGCAGGCTCCATCTAGGAGAGAGAGGGTTCTGCTCCACCTTCAGCAACACTTGCGAGTGGGATGAGCTCATGAGAGGCATTGAGAAGAGGGGAGAGGGATGCTTGAGGGCCAAGACAAGGAGTGGATGGGGGCTGGTGGAGATGGCACTGGTGCCCACCTCACTCACTGCCCTGTGGGAAGGGGGAGAGGAGGTGCAGATGAGCTGAAGGCTGGAATTTGCCTTGGCTCTGCCTGAAGCCGTTTTGCTCACTGCTACAAGATGGTTGCCAACATTTGATAAATGCTGAGACTGAAAGTGGTGCACACAGCTGCATTTACCAACTCAACGCTTTCTCCATGCGAAAATTCAGCAACGCTTCTGGAGGCTGCATCTTGTCCAGAGTATCTAGTCTGGGCCTAGAGGAAAAACTGGTTTTAAGGAAGTGCCTTCATTGCCATTATATGATTTGCTTTAGTCTATGAAGTAGGAGCAGGAATAAGCCCCTCGGAAGAGCCTCCTTTCCTTTCCTTTCCTTTCCTTTCCTTTCCTTTCCTTTCCTTTCCTTTCCTTTCCTTTCCTTTCCTTTCCTTTCCTTTCCTTTCCTTTCCTTTCCTTTCCTTTCCTTTCCTTTCCTTTCCTTTCCTTTCCTTTCCTTTCCTTTCCTTTCCTTTCCTTTCCTTTCCTTTCCTTTCCAGCAGCCGCAGCATAAAGCAGATAATAATTAAAACTGAGCTTCTGCAAAAGAATGATAGACTGAAAACGTGCAAATTATTTACTTCCATCCCAAACCCTCCCCCCACAGCCTGAAGCTAAATTATGCTGTGCAGCTCAGGACAACCACTCTGTGCTCTACGACCCCCTCCCTGCCCACATACCCATGGCTTTGGTTACAATAGGTGTGTCCTCTTCCAGGAAACCAAGAGAAACAGAAATATAACTTCAAAGCATTTGAGAGCAGGAATGGTGAGTTCTAAATCCGTAGTGGTTTGTACTGCAAGGAGACTTATGGGAAGGAGACCAACTTATTGCATGGGTGCGTTTGTCCGTGGGTGGCACAGCACATGAACCCTCACTTTCTGATCACTGTGCCTTTGACATAAAAAGCATGTGTTATTTTACACTCCTCTGACACACACGACTACAGAGCTTTAGTGAAAATCCATATGGTATTTCAGATTAAAATAAGAAATACAGCTGCGTGCTTACATACAAATTTTGGACGTTAACAAAGGACTTTTTTTAGCTATAATAGGAGGTTTTAGTTTCAACATAGTTAGACTAATGCTGGTTTCAAAAAGAAGCTCTCTGACCACAGTGGCAGCACAGATGCCGGCAGCAGCAGCTCCCAGGTGGTCAGAGTGACTCCCGCATGGAGCCAGCTGACAGTCATAGAATCACAGAATCATAGAATCATAGAATTCCATGGTTGGAAGGGACCTTAAAGATCATCCAGTTCCACCCCCCTTGCCATGGGCAGGGACACCTCCCACTGGCTCAGGCTGCCCAAGGCCCATCCAACCTGGCCTGGAACACCTCCAGGGATGGGGCAGCCACAGCTTCCCTGGGCAACCTGGGACAGGACCTCACCACCTCATTGTGGAGAAAATCCTCCTAATGTCCAGTCTAAATCTGCCCCTCTCCAGTTTATACCCATTGCCCCTCGTCCTATCTCCACAAGCCTTTGTGAACAGCCCCTCCTCAGCTTTCTTGTAGCCCCTTCAGGTACTGGAAGGTCGCTATAAGGTCTCCTCAGAGCCTTCTCTTCTCGAGGCTGAACAACCCCAACTCTCTCAGCCTGTCCTCGTATGGGAGGTGCTCCAGCCCTCCGATCATCTTTATAGCCCTCCTCTGGACCTGCTCCAACAGCTCCATATCCTTCTTATGTTGAGGGTTCCCAAACCAGACACAATACTCCAGATGAGGTCTCACAAGAGATGAACAGAGGGGCAGTCACAGCATTGCCTTGTAGTCAGCTGGCCAGGGCACAGCGTTGGGCATTGCAAGCCCCCAAGCCCCTGTTTTCCTCTGCCCTTCCCTCCTGCAGGCACCTCTGTTCTGTTTCCGGCAGTGGCCACTGGCCCACAGGGAGGAGTGGGGCCACCACTGCTGGAGGGAGCATGTGCACCATCCACGTGGGAGAGCTCTTCTGCTGGGGCTGTGGGTGCTGCTTTGTCCTTCAGAAAGCTGTCCCGGGACCAGCTCCTGCCTCCGACCTTCATTCTAGCTTGATGAGGAATTTATTTTTTCAGATAAAACTCTTGTTTATCATGTGTGAATGAAAACACCATTCCCATCCTCTCCGGTGGTTCCACAACTGCCAGTATTATCTCAAATGTCTCCAAAATGTCTTCCTGCAAGATGTGATGTTTGAAAGACAGCCTTGTGCAAGGTCTGAAATGAATTTTAACAACTCGAACTGCAGGAACAATCTCGCACTCAGAGATTTGCAAGTTGCAGCATCCTTTGTCTTCCGTAGCTGCGGCAGCTCTTCTCTCTGAGGGCACACCCTGACTCATGTCAGTGGGATTCCCGTAATACTATTAATGATGCAAAAGATGTAAATGCCAATAATGTGAACAGGCTGCGCCACACTGATCAGGGCACAGCCTTCCAGGAAGGTCTACTTGCACAAAAATGTAATTTATTAAAATAACGCTGCCTGTTAGAGACCAGTATAGCAAGGAAAAACTGAGAGACTTGGCTGGCAGTGGCACATATACTGCCTGCCCGCAGGTAGAAAGAGCCAACGTGTTACTCATTCTTCCGCCAAACCAACTTATCAGCCAGGGGTAAGGAACGCAAACTCCCAAGGAAGGATGCAGGGGAGCTTGTTCCAATCGCTCAGCAAATTTGAAAGAGAAGGAGCAGAAATCAGGCTTGCTGATCTGCCAATTTGTCCGTATTTCAGGACCTGGAGCATTTCTGATGACAGAAAATCCTTCCCTGTAAGGCAGCGCAGATCACCTTTCTTCAGTTCATAGTCACTTCTTCAGAACAATCCCTCGTGGTGCTTCCCAGCAGCCTGCAGCCATGTGCCACGGGGGCTGGAGCTGCTACCCGAAGCCAGCATCTGTTCACCAGGTAAACTGAAGGACAATCACTGCTTTTGTTATTTGGGAATACTAAAAAGGGCTTTTCACATGGTGAAAACCTTCCTCATAGAAATAGCTCCATCTCACATGAGACAAAATTATCCAGTATTAAAATATTAGGCTTGGGACTCAAAGTACCCGGATTAAATTGTTTTGCCAAACCCCTCCCCTGTAATTTTGGATTACACACTTATTTAAGTACCTGTGTTTCTCACATATGAAATGGGAAGAAGACAATTTCCCCTTCTGCTGTGCAGTCCTGATGCCAGCAGCCCCAAGGGGTTGCAGTAACTTTGGCTTTTAGTTTGGTGAGGCCAGAGCTTGTTTGCTGTGCGGTTCTGTAACACAGTGCCAAACCTCGACTTTTGCTTCCTGCTAATATAGCTCACAGTCAACAAAAAGCAGCTGCAACTTGACCCTTCTAAGTCCCCCAATTTCTTCTGTCTAACATAGCATTCTGCCTGAGTCAACAAGCTTCCAGCCAAATGCCGGCTCTTGGCTCCCTCCCATTCATCAAAACATGACTTTCTTGTGGCCAGCATGGCAATTCCTTGCATGTTAGAAAACATTTTTTGGATGGAGCCGCGTGCTTTTAAGCCGCATTTTATATCATAACCGCTGACTACCCCCATCTTAGAAAATAATTTATTACACTGCTGTGTTGACTTATCCTTTAATCTCCTTTCACAACCAATCAATTTGGAAACATCTGGCTAAGAAAAATGACCTCCAGTCTCTAGTAGGTGTCATATCTTCCTTTTGCTATCATGTTATTTCTCACCTGTGTGATTACAAAATGCAGATGTTTATCAGCAGCACGTGATAAAGAAGATGCGAATCTAAATTTCTCAGATTATTTCTACGAAACGTGATCCTGTTCAAGACCAGTTTCTGGATGAGATGCGGAATGATGGCAGAAATGCAGATTTCTCACAAATGTATGGAGCATGCACATTTCAGGGCTGCTGCACGACACTGCAAATTTAGTCCACTGTGTACTGAAATAGCTGCAAATACAGCTGGAAAAAATAGACTCACCAGATCCTATGAATAACCTACTGAATCAGGAGTCAAGTAGCTACTTACCCAACTGTGATGTGATATATATATAGTTTTATATATGTAGCACTATAAGAGTCCATTATTATTGACACAGACTAATAAATCCTATTTTTTTTGGTCACTAGAGCAAGCAGGGCAGTTAGGAAAGCTGTAAAAGTAACTCCCATGAAATGAGACTCCATTAAGTAGGTTCTCCAAGCGAGCACGGAGCTGTTTCCTGGGGAAGCATGCATAGTGGTAACAGAAAGCCTGTGTGGGGTCGGACAAGCTGCTGCCACTGGAGCTGCGGAGGAACAAGGTGACGGTCCCCGTCATTGGGTTCAGGCAGTGAAAGCTCTGCAGGGGGACAAGAGGTGAAACCAGGTGGGGAAGGATGGGAAGCTGGACATGGGAAGAGGAGACGTGGTGAGAGACAGTGACGGAAGAAGGGCAGTCCTCTTCTTCAAGGATCAGCTTTCTGTGGAAACCTGTTTACCAAAGACATGGAGGTCACACAGCAGAAGGGGAAGGGGACATCTGAGCTCTGGTTGGGGCAGTGACAAGACTCATAGCAACACACAGAGGAACGGAGCTCGGGGACAGTGCCCTGCTGTGACCATATTTCATTGACTCACATTGGTGTCATTTTTTCCTCTAAAATTTCCAGTAACATTGCGACACATTCCACGACATGCTGTTTGAGGTCATAGCCTCTGCTTTTTTGGTACTAAAATCACCCAATTGTAATTTCCCATTGCTAAAATACATTTAGGAAAGGCTTTGATGCAAGGAAAAGATTAGGAACAAGAAGTAGTTATGTTTCAACATAGAAAGCATTGTTTAAAATGTACACAGGTGTGATTTTGTGGTGGTTAATAGTAATCAACGTTCACAGGTAAGCCCGTATCAGAGCTTGGTATTTTCAGTACATAAATAAAGCTTTGGAAAAGGTTTCTGCCTCAAGATGCAACTCTAAATGGTGAAAATTTAAAGTTGTTTTCTTATGAATAGTGGTTTTCTAACATCTATGTGAAATTGGAACTGGTACAGGAAAAAAGATCAAATGAATAAGCAGTTATTGTATTCTACACAAACCAGCCCACAATAACACGGAGACTGGTAGTAAGACCCTTTACTATAGACACTTTATTTATTATATTCTTGAGAGCAGGAATTTGTCCCTGGTTGCACATTCTCCTTTTCTTTTATGACTGTAATATTTACGTTTTCCACAAACTGAAATCTTCAATGAAAAGCAAAATTCCCCTTTCCTTTCAGCATCAGTGCAGAAGCACTGCTGGACATGCTCCTGCCCCAGTGAAGGAGCGGAGCAGCTCCCAGCATCCCTTGGCCATAAAGTGGGTGCAATTGTTTGCTTCAACCACTGCTGCTGACATCAACTTAAAACCCCACTTAACCTGCAGCAGGGGGAGATATTGTATTCTTATTAGCAATGATGCCTTGACTTTCGTTTCATTTTCTTTTGGAGATAGAAAGGAGACTAGAACATACTAACAGTATATTAAAATATTTTAAAGAGAAAGTGAGTGGGAAAGTGAACCTCTCGGGTAGGTTTTGACTTTAAAGTTGGGGAAACAAAGGAAACAAATGCCATCTGAAGGGTGTTTGTGAACTCATAACATGAAAAATGCTCTTCCCACGTGTGTGAATGCTAAGGATGTGACAGTCATCAGCCTGGAAAGCTATGGCGCAGCTCATCAATCTCTGTAGCCCCAAAGGATCCCCAGGGGCAAAGTTAGAGATGAGTCAAACTTGTCCAGTTGCAGGCAGTGATATCCGACAGGCCTGACTCATCAAAGACAGGAAAAAGTAGAGATGAAATTCCCATCATTTTTTCTGCTGCTCTCTTTCCTTGCCCCCACAAGACAGGGCAGGGACTACGGTACTCATCTCCTTGACCCTGCTCCCCAGGGGTGAGTGTAAGCTCCTCCTTGGAAACCTTGGAAATCTGTGCCTAACGTGCCCACAAATTCCTTTTCCACCCGGGAACAACCACAGGATTGCCAGCAGCATAAGCTTCCCTTCTCACAAAAGGGAAGCAAATCCTCCTCGGCGTGCCAGCAGTGCCAGCGATCTTGGTGGTCATGCAGTCTAGGGCTGTGTGTTCCAGTGCTCCTGGGACAGAGTTTGAATCCAGACCCCAATCTGCTTTAAAGGTTATAAAAAATCCCATGGCAATTTCCTGGAAAATCATTGAATTACTAGATATCTGTCACCCCATCTTTTCAGGTTCACGGTTTAGATCGTCCATGATTCAGCCAAGAGCACTCAGATCCTGGGAGCAGGTCAGGTGGCACCCTCGGCACTAGGTGACTGCGTGTGCCATCCTGTCTCACGCCCTCATGGGACTCATCGGATCCAGCACCTCTCACTTCAGCATCGTCCCTGACAAGAGTGTCTGGTCCTCAGGCAGGTGTTTTGCACCAACTACCCAAAGCCTTAGAGGGGTGTTCCAAGATGCCCCTGGGACCGAGGACATCTCCGCACCTTTGCGGACCTCGTGATGTTATGGCAGTGACACCACGTGCCAACTGCACGTATGCGTGCATGGACTGGTTGGAAAGAGATGACTTGGACAGGTTTATTGTGGTTTATTTCTCTTCCCATGTGGGCCTGGTTTGAGTATCATAAACTTTACCTGCCTTTAGCTTTACGGGAGACACCACAAATTGTATTAGACATATAATTTCTGTGAACATATAAAGCTGATTTTCTGATATTAGAAATGTTAAATATAGAGTATTTCTGACTCCAGTTCGCTACAGCTAAAGCAGTAATAGTGTGACATGACCAAAACTGAATATTCAAGCTAGCTTTGTATTTTGACATTATTAATAGTAAATGTTTGCCAGATAGTCTCACCACGACCTTGAAAATGGGTGAGAAATATTGCCTGCTGGGTC